>NW_027397063.1:11723852-11830312 GCF_003265705.2 Callorhinus ursinus | reverse complement strand
GGGGTGTCTGGGTGATAGACATTGGGGAGGGTGTGTGCTATGGTGAGCGCTGTGAATTGTGTAAGACTGTTGAATCACAGACATGTACCTCTGAAACAAATAATACATTATATGTTAAAAAAAAAAAAGAAGATAACAGGAAGGGAAAAATGAAGGGGGAAAATCGGAGGGGGAGACGAACCATGAGAGACTATGGACTCTGAGAAACAAACTGAGGGTTCTAGAGAGGAGGGGGTGGATGGGTGGGTTAGCCTGGGGATGGGTATTAAAGAGGGCACGTACTGAATGGAGCACTGGATGTTAGACGCAAACAATGAATCATGGAACACTACATCAAAAACTAATGATGTAATGTATGGTGATTAACATAAGATAATAAAAAAAAGAAAAAAGTATTTTCGAACATCAAAATAAATATAATCTGATTTTTTAGTTGGACAATATTTATCATGCATTTTTTGTGTATCAGGTACTGTCACAGGCCCTGTAGAGTCACTGTCATGAGCGGAATTTCTGTTCTTATGGAAGATATATTATACTGAGTGAAATAGAGAATAAACAAGGTAAATAAAACATATAACATGCTAGATAGTGGTAATTTTCAACGGCTTTATTTTTTTAAAGATTTTATTTATTTATTTGACAAAGAGAGCAAGTCAGCACAAGCAGAGGGAGTAACAGTGGGAGAAGGAGAAGCAGGCTCCCCACTGAGCAGAGAGCCTGATGGGCTCGATCCCAGGACCCTGGGAACATGACCTGAGCCAAAGGCAGATGCTTAACCATCTGAGACACCCAGGCGCCCCTTTAAATAGCTTTAATAAGTTTAATTATTTCTACATAATTTTTTTTTTGGTATTCTTGTCAGGAGCCACATTCACTAATTTGAACATGCACGGAAAAAAATTACAGTTCTCAGTTTTATATGTTTTTATTCAATTTAACCAGACCAAAAAAACATTGCAGTTATAAGATTTGAAATTTTCTTCTCAAATCCAGTAGTTTTCTTAGGACAACTTAAAATAATGTACAGGATATGTACAGTATAACTCAATTATATTGCTAGACATAATATCCAATACGAGAAAATGTAGTATGTGCAATATAGAAATAAGGTTACCATGGCAACTGTGTGTTTTTTCAAGTCAAAGAAATATTTCTGTTGTAATACTCCATGAAATCCTGACCTTATTAAAAGCTACCCAACAAATCATAACTTTTGCAGCTTTTAATTTTTTAATTAATTTTATATTTTAAAGACTATATATTAAAATAGTGCCATCTCATCTTAGTTTATAGCATGTTTTTCATTTCCTTTAAGGAAGAACCCAAAGTTACCAAAAACTAAACAACTAGAAACAATTTGTCAAAGAAAAATAATATATTCTCCAGAGAAGTAATGCTTTTATAATAAAATCTTTTTATATCATTCTCAGCCATATTTTCTAACATAGCCATAGACAGAAAGTTAAAAAAAAATGGTCCAAATAAGATGCCTCATATTGACTCAAGTGATAATATAATTCACATTTTAAATTATTAATGGACATGAATAGGTATTTTTCCAAAGAAGACATAGAGATAGCCACAGACATATGAAAATATGTTCAACATCACTGATCATCAGGGAAACACAAACCAAAACTACAATGAGATACCACCTCATACCTGTCAGAATGCCTAAAATCAACAACACATGGGCACCTGGGTGGCTCAGTCATTAAGTGTCTGCCTTCGGCTCAGGTCATGATCCCAGGGTCCTGGGATCTAGCCCCGCATTGGGCTCCCTGCTCGGTGGGAAGCCTGCTTCTCCCTCTCCCACTCCCCTGCTTGTGTTCCTGCTCTCACTATCTCTCTCTCTCGTCAAATAAATAAATAAAATCTTTATAAAAAATTTAAAAAAATAAAATCAGCAACACAAGAAATAACAGATGCTGGCAAGGATGTGGAGAACGGGAAACCATCTTGCACTGTTGGTGGGAATGCAAACTGGTGAAGCCACTGTGGAAAACAGTATGGAGGTTCCTCAGAAAGTTAAAAATAGAATTGGGTGGCTCACTTTGTTAAGCATCTGACTCTTGAACTTAGTTCAGGTCTTGATCTTAGGGTAGTGAGTTAAAGCCCCGTCTTTGGCTCCATGCTGTGGGTTGAGACTACTTAAAAATAAAAAAAAAAAAAGAAAGAAAAGAAAAAATAGAACTACCCTACAATCCAGTAATTGCACTACTAGGTATTTACCCAAAGGATACAAAAATACAGATTTGATGGATAGACCCTTGAAGCTGGTGCAAGCCCTCTAGAAAACAGTATGGAGGTTCCTCTCAAAGAGTTGAAAATAGAGCTACCATACAATCCAGCAATTGCACTACTGGGTATTTACCCCAAAGATACAAATGTAGGGATCTGAAGGGGTACGTGCACCCCAATGTTTATAGCAGCAATGTCCGCAATAGCCAAACTGTGGAAAGAGCCAAGATGTCCATCGACAGATGAATGGATAAAGAAGATGTGGTATATATACACAATGGAATATTATGCAGCCATCAAAAGGAATGAGATCTTGCCATTTGCAACGATGTGGATGGAACTGGAGGGTGTTATGCTGAGTGAAATAAGTCAATCAGGGAAAGACATGTACCATATGACCTCACTGATATGAGGAATTCTTAATCTCAGGAAACAAACTGAGTGTTGCTGGAGTGGTGGGGGGTGGGAGGGATTGGGTGTCTGGGTGATAGACATTGGGGAGGGTATGTACTATGGCGAACACTGTGAATTGTACAAGACTGATGAATCACGGATCTGTACTTCTGAAACAAATGATGCAATATATGTTAAGAAAAAAAAAAGAAGAAGAAGATAGCAGGAGGGGAAGAATGAAGGGGAGTAAGTCGGAGGGGGAGACGAACCATGAGAGATGATGGACTCTGAAAAACAAACTGAGGGTTCTAGAGGGGAGGGGTGTGGGGGGATGGGTTAGCCTGGTGATGGTTATTAATGAGGGCACGTTCTGCATGGAGCACTGGGTGTTATGCACAAACAATGAATCATGGAACACTACATCAAAAACTAATGATGTAATGTATGGTGATTAACATAACAATAAAAAATTATTAAAAAAATACAGATTTGAAGGGATATATCACCCTGATATTTATAGCAGCATAATCAACAATAGTGAAACTATGAAAAAGCCCAAGTGTCCATCAGCTGATGAATGGATAAAGAAGATGTGATGTATATATATGTAATGGAATAAAAAAGAACCAGGGATGCCTGGGGTGGCTCAGTTGGTTAAGCGTCCAACTCTTGATTTTGGCTTAGGTCATGATCTCAAGGTCGTGAGATTGAGTCCCTACATCAGGCTCCGTGCTGAGTATGGAGCCTGCTTGGATTCTCTCTCTTTCTGCCGTTCCCCTTAATGTGCTTTTCTTCTCTCTCTCAAATAAATAAAATAAAATAAAATTCTTTAAAAATTTAAAAAAGAATGAAATCTTGCCATTTGCAACAACGTGGATGGAACTAGAGTGTATTATGCTAAATAAAATAGTTCAGTCAGAGAAAGACAAATACCATGTGATTTCATTTATATGTAGAATTTAAGAAACAGAACAAATGAGCAAAGGGGAAAAGAGAGAGAGAGAAAGGGAAAGGCAAACTAAGAAACAGACTCGTAAGTATAGAGAACAAACTGATGGTTACCAGAAAGGAGGTGGGGGGAGAATGGGTTAAATAGGTGATGCAGATTAAGGAGGGCAATTGTTGTGATGAGCACCACGCGGTATGGAAGTGTTGAATCATTATACTGTACACCTGAAACTAATACTACACTGTGTGTTAACTAACTGGAATTTAAATAAACCTAAATAAATAAATAAATAAATAATTTTAATGTAAATAAGCAATATGACCCTAATGTCAGGAAACATAAACTTATTTTTATAAAAGTTTTATAATCTCAGTTATAGGGTTATAGAAGTAGAAGTAGATAGAACTCATTAACAATTTGTGAAAACTATTATGGTTCTTATTTATGTGAATGTGTGTTTGTGTGTGTGTGTGTGTGTATGATGCTTTTTTCTTTAAATTACAAATCCTTAGAACTGGGTGTCTTATTTAATGGAATAATCTGGACCCTTTCATAAGTCTCCTTAAGATGCCTCACTTAAAGTCTCTATCACGTTTCTTATATTTGGACAATAAACTTTTTGAAAGATAAAATTGGTTGTAATCATTTTCATTATTCTAACTAATGCAGTGCAATAGTTTTCAGAAATTCCTTTGCACTGTTAAAAATTCTGTGTATATAACTATAGATGCAGAATCAGTTCTTCCTAATTTTGACCAGTGATTAGAATAAAAATATAAAATTTAAACTTCCATGATTCTAATTTGACAAGAATATGCTCAACATATTCTATAATTTCATGTATATTTTATTAATTTATTTCATAATATTGTTATATTTATATTCTTTTATTAGTTCTCTTTTGTTTTATTTTTAATAAAACATATACATTTAAGATGTGCAACATGATGACTTGATATACATACACTTACTGAAGTGATTCCTATAGTCAAGCTAATTATTATATCATCTCCTCACATAGTTAACAATTTTGTGTGTTTGTGTGTGTGTGTTTGTGTGTGTGTGTGTGTGTGTGTGTGTGTGAGATGAGGTCCCCTGAAATCTACTCTCTTAGTAGATTTCTAGTAGTCAGTAGGGTATTATTAACTACAGTCAATAGGCTGTATATTGGATCTCTTGGTTTATTCATGCTACATAACTGCAACTTTGTATCTTTTGACCGACATCTGCCCATTTCTCCCACCTCCCTGCCCCTCCACTTCTGCGACCACTCTTCTACTCTTTGCTTCTATGTATTCCACTCTTTTAGATTCCACATATAAGTGAAATGATGCAGTTTTGCTTTTCTTTTTGTGTCTGGCTTATTTTACTTAGCATAATGCCCTCTAGGCTTATCCATGTCGCTTCAAATGACAGGATCAATTTTTATTTTTAAGGCTAATTAATATCCCATTATATCTGTATATCTATCCATCCAGATAGATACCTCTTTTAACATTTAACTCTGTTATGATACATGGCATAGTCCTATAGCTAGAAACATACAAGACAATTTATCAAAAAAATAAAAGTTTAAAGCAAATCTAGTTAGGCAAGCACTTTCTTAACATTTATAAATATTTTAAAGGTTAATTTATGGATAACTATGACTAATAATAACATTAAAATAAAGATTCTCAAAGATTTTGATGGACCAAAAACTTACACCATACAGAATGTACTTTCAAATTGTGTTAAAAAATATTTTTGGGGTGGGACGCCTGGGTGGCTCAGTTGGTTAAGCAGCTGCCTTCGGCCCCGGTCATGATCCCAGGGTCCTGGGTTCGAGTCCCACATCGGGCTCCTTGCTCGGCAGGGAGCCTGCTTCTCCCTCTCTCTCCCTCTGCTTGTGCTCTCTCTGTCAAATAAATAAAATCTTTAAAAAAAAATATTTTTGGGGTTCTTATAGTTCCAAAGTAAAAGTACCAGCATCAAATATTTTTGAAACAGACAGCTATAGGATAATTCATAACAGATATCTGCAGAATTTGCAGCCTAAGAAACCATAGTATATAATAAAGGTAATATAAAACACACACACACACACAGGAGTAACTGAAATGGAAAAAGGCAAAGTTGATGTGGTTGAAAGAGGGTTTGTGGTCTGCATTTGGCATTCACAATATACTCCTAACCCACTACCCAGCAAGGGTTGTGGGATTGCCTGAAACCCACTAATCTATCAGCTAAATTGATATTAAGGCAATTCTGAGTAAATGAGGGATGAACTATTGTATAAGCAAAACATTTCTTGAACGTAATAATAGAATTCTATAATATTTCTGGAAAACACATTAAGTTTCTAGGCTACTCTGCCTTTTTCTTTGCATAAAACAATTCTGTACTATATTGCAGACCTTCTAATGTAAATTGGATATTTTTTATTATAATGAGAGATGTCATTTATTCAAATTATAAATTTGAAGAATAAAAGATCAGAGAGAAAAACAAAATATTTGATATCTTTTTGAGGAAAGGAGGTATAAAACTGGCAAATGTTAGTATTTCATATAATAGAAATTCAGTAACTAAAAAACTTAAAAATGTGATGGGCAAAAATTGATTTTATGATTATAACAACAATTCAAGATATATAAGGAAAATAAAAATCCAAGTGTATTTTAATAGATTTTGCCTAAATTATCTTACTCTAAACAAGCAGTTAGAACACTGAGAGGTAAATATCATTTTGCTTATATGAAATTTAAAATAATTTCAACTGTCTTTTCAAAATATTAATTGAAAAACAATTGTTTAATAAGACCAATGTAAACTCTGTTATATCTAAACGGAGTTAAATTTAATTATCTCTGTGGATCATTAAAATACTGTTGTAAAAAATATAAAACACTAAAGGGCGTTTTAGTTTAACTTTTATCATGTGCTTTTCTACTACTGAAGTTACTCTTCCCTTACCTGCAAACCAAAAAGCAAGAAGCTACTAAATTCACGAGCACATAAAATTCTAGGAATTAACATCTTTCACCCTTTATGCTACAAGAATGTGAAATGTTCAATTCTTAATGCTTAATGTTTTCTAAATCTGTATTCCTATTGAGAATTTGAATTTTTAAGGCAAAAGACATTTAAATTTACATAGATCTTATGAATAAACTCTATGTTAAGCCTTAATAGTAACATAATCAATATGACTCGAAATGTGTCTTATAAAAGAAATGATAAGACAAACTTTTAATACAGAGCATGTTTGAGTAGAATTTTAAGAAAGACATGCATTTTCATATAGTATTGATTTGTTTAAGATCTTCTAATGTCTGGTTATAAGGTTTAAGTGTGAACTTTATAAATGATTGCTAAGTGCCCCATTTTGAGATTCAAGGCAATGCTGCTGATAGTTCCTAATTAAGATTACCTATTCTCTTTTCCCACAAGATAGCAATTTATATTTTATTAGATCTAAGTTTTATTAAAATTGATTCTACTGCTTCTTCAATTCACTAAAAAGCAATTCCTTTGTCTCAATTAACATACAAAAGTGAGATGTGGAATATTTAAGCGACTTGTTCAAGGACACCTGAAACTTAGAGAGGGAAAATTAGAATTCTCTTTGCTTAATTTTTAAGTTTGTTGCTGTCTTGAACTATTCATAATTTAGTAACCTCTTGAAACATAAATTTTTACTTTGATATAGATAACATCTTTGGAGAATCTTGAATGTTCTGATAAGGTTTCCATTGTTTTTAATTGTCCTTACAGTTTTAGGAAACAGTAATTATATTAATTATAAATAATTACTGCACACAAAATGGAGAAATTTTTAAATTATACTAAAATCTTTAAAAATTATTTTTTCTGTGTTTTGATATGTCTGCTAAATTGATTTAGTTAATTCTATAATTATTTTATGCTTCAAAATTTTTTTTTCATCTGATAAATACAAATTTACAGGGATGTAGACTGAAAGGAAATTATAGTATTTCCCCAAATTTTAACAAAATGATACAATTCTATTTATTAAATATATTCAATGTCCTCTTTGGCCTAAAAAAACATCTATCACGGAGTAAATTTTTATGTATTTGGAGTCCCTAATTTTATTTTAATCTCATATTTTTGCAGTGTCAGCTTAAAATCAAATTTTAAAAATATATATTACGCTGTAAAATAGCAGCAATAATATAATAATATTGAAATTAAGAAACACACACTAGGGGCATCTGGGTGGCACAGTTAAACATCTGACTCTTGGTTTCAACTCAGGTCGTGATCTCCGGATCTCATAATGCCCCTGGTTGGGCTCCACGCTGAGCACAGAGTCTGCTTGAGATTCTCCCTTTCCCTCTGCCCCTCCTGCTTGTGCTCTCTCTCAGTCTCTCTGAAAGTAAATAAATAAATCTTTAAAAACATTAAAACACACACACAAATTTAATTCAGATGCTTCAGCCAAAAAATAAAACTGAAGCAGACTCATGATTTCAGTTTCCCATTAAAAAAAAAAATAAAAAAATAAATTCTATATACAGTTCAGCTATGTTTTATTTTTTCTGTACATTCCTTCAACTGGCAAACTGGGTTGGGATTAAAGTGAAACCAACTGCTTAGTTTATGTGGTTTTAATTGTAAGTAGTTCAGAGGGTGGTTGTTAGGATATAAAGTTATTTTCTTAGTCTTTACTTTCTTAAAATTTTTATCATTATCGTTGTTAACACAATAGCTCCAAAACTCTGAGACTTATTGTAATATTTTGTTTCTTAAAGAACACAATTTGTCCTAGATGTTCACAGGGCATTCTTACTCAATATTTAAGGCAACTCGCCTTTTTCAAAATCCTTTCCAGGATCATTAGAACAAAACAATCTACTTGTAACATTAAAAGAAGGCAAAAAATTTTCTATGGACTGAGAATTCTTGTTTGAAGAGTGGAAAATTCCAAGATTAAAACCAAATATTTGATTATTTTTGCTATTTTCTGACAGTTTACAATTATTTCCACATAAAATATTCTTAAATTTGAATGTAAGTTCAAAATCTTAAAGATACTATTGTATAGCTTTAAGAAACCTATTAATGAAAGTTTCTTTAATATTGAAAGAAAATATCATCTGTGTGATTTATATCATATTCTCATTTCTCCTGTGCTTATATATATGTTTTGATTTTAAAAAATATTATGATAACTTAACGTACAACATATGATTATAGAGAATTTCATAAGAATAATTATGTATTTACCAGCAACTTTAAAAATATAAAGGCCAAAAAGAGGCTATTCAGGCCAGGTTATTTTATGCATAATGCATGAAAGTGGAACTTGGGGGAGATTTAATATTCTGAAATGATAGGTGTTATAGTCTTCAAGACTGGTTCATAAATGCAACCAAGAATTTATTTACTAAAGAAGCCCACAGACATGTGTTTTGACCTCACTGGACATTGATGCCATCCCCTGCACTTGGGCTGTTGTGCTGGGAGATAGTCATTGATCCCTAACTCAAGGAACGGTCATGTGAAATGTTTGGGGAATGAATCTCCACTACTTTTCACATCGCTCTCTATGTCTGCCATACACTGGATACAGAGGGTAGCCTGTAGAGGAGCTCAATTAATCTCTCAATGGATTATTGATTTAAAATGGATTCTTGGATGGACTTTAATTTGTGCAGGATGCCAGGCAAAGTGGGGAAGGCAAAGATAATTATGTTGTAGCTTTATGCAGTGGGCTCAGTCTAGTGGAGGAAGGAATTAGACTCTTTCCTCCTTTATAATGGAAGGTAAAGTGGTGTTTCAGCTACCTATTGCTATGTAATAAGCCACGCCAAACTTATTTAAAAAATAATGCATTATTTCTCATGGTTCTGCACCTGGGCTGAACTCATCCCAGGTGGTTCTTCCATTCTCCCTGGTATTTGCTGAGATGGGAATGTGTAAGAGGGCTTCTTCTCTCCAGCATTTCTCTGGAATGGCTGGAACAGTGGGGTGGCTGGAAACCACCTCTCCAAGTGGTTTCTTAATCAGTGTCGTTGGACCTCTTTAGAAGGTAACTCAGGACCTCAAGAGACAGTGTGCCAAGAAGACAAGCCCCAGGGTTCAAGTTCCTGCTCTCATGACCCATTTGGCCAAAACAAGTCACTTGGCCAAACCCAGAGTTAATATGTGAGTGACTACGAAAGAGCATGAATACTGGAGGCTGTGTTTCACTGGCGACCATCCGTGTAACGGTGTACCACAACTAGGATAAGCACTGCATACAGGAATAAATAAACTGTCATAGCTCACCCAGGAGGAAGCTGTTTATTCTGCTAGAAAGATGTTATAAAAGAGTTCACTCATTCACTCATTTAATAAATATTTTTGAGTAGGTGCTAGGGATTCAGTATGGACAAAATAGATGAGCTTCTTCTTTTGTGGGGTATCAAACAATAAATATAAAAATAAAACAATTTCAGATAGTGATAAATGCTATAAAGGAAATAAAATAGTATAATATAATAGAGAGGGACTAGGGGTTGGGGGATGGCTATTTTAGCTAAGGGGGTCAGGAGAGCCCTTCCTCAGAGGGGGTAGCTTAGTCAAGACCTAAATATGAGAAGTTAGTGATCATGTGGAGCTCCAGGGAAGAATGTTCTAGGAAGAGGGAACAAGGGCAAAAATTGGAGGCAGGTATGTGCTTTGACTAAGATTCAGCTTGACAAGTTTTAGGGATAGAAAGAATGCCAGAGTGATTAGAAGCTGTGACCTGTCGTTCCTTGCCCATAAGTTTGCCCCTTGCACGCTCTCCTCTGCATTTCCTAAACGATTATTGAAAGGAATTGACTGACATAATTATGGATGCTGCCAAGTCCAAAGTTTGCTGTGAAGGCCGGCAAACTTGACACCCAATAGAGCCAATGACACAGGTGAAATCGAAGGCGATTTGGTGGAGGAGAATCTCTTCTGGCTTGAGAAGGCTGGTCTCTTTGTTCTATTCGGGCCTTCAGTTTATTGGATAAAGCCCATTCATGCTATGGGAGGATATCTGCCTTACATAAAACTCACTAATTTAGATAATTTCATCTAAAAACATCCTCTAACTTGACATAAAATTAACCATGGCAAGTAGAATCATAGATGGCTGGTAAAGGAGGCGGGCAAACTTTTGTTAAAAAACAGTATCAGTGTGTTTACCTGCCAATTACTTCTTAAATATATAAAGGGAAACAATGAACCTTCACTTTGAAGAAATCTCAAAGAAGCCACCCTAAGTGACCTGAGTTATCATAACCACTATGATAATGCATTATTCTTACAACATGACATGCTGAAAAAATAAATCCTTTAGATTATTACTCCTGACAATAATATATAGCCTAGACTGATCGTGGAAAAACAATCAGACAAACTCAACTATCCTTACTCTTTAATGACAAAGTCATGAAACATAAAGAAAGGCTGAAAAAATATTCCCAGATGAAGGGAGATTAAAGAGTGTTATAAGTAAATGCAATGAAAGTTCCCAGATTTGAGAATGGATGAGAAAATATAAATGCTATAGAGGACATTTTGGCAAAAGAGAAAAGGTCATAATACCTGCAATTTATTCACAAAGTAGTTAGCAAAATGGTAATATTAATACTTGGAGAGTAAAGATAAATCAAGCAAGGAAAAAATATTTAAATTTGGTAAATTTAAGTAAGGAACATACATGTGATCAACTGTAGGGTTTGATGGCTTCAATGTGTCCCTCAACCGACCAAACTTTAGATGGACTTCTTGCCTCTAGTCTCCTGTCCTACTTGTAACTGGAAATTTTTATTTGCCTTTTTGAGGTGTAAATCTTTTTTTTTAAAAACCTCTTGTCAATTTTATAACCGAGGAAATGTTTCTCAAGGACTTGCAAGCTAACCCTTTGAACTGTAATCAGCAAAGGAGATAAAGCCACTCTCTTCCAGTCTCTGCAGGAAGGAAAGAGCCCAACTTAAGTAGGTCCTGCTCCACATTGTAAAAATGCTTCCTTTCAAGAGATAGGAGCAAATGTACTTTTCCTTTGAGTGGGCCACTTAAAAAACACAGATGGCCTATGATACTTCACCCCACCACCCCAGATCCTCAACACTCTGCAACCTTTTGAGAAAATTTGACTTCCAAGTCAGTCCTGGTCTTACTCCCCCATTGCCATAGTCTTGAATAAAGTCCTCCTTAACTGTTTTTAGTTTTGTCAGGTGCAATTTTTGCTTTAACAGGTAGAAATCATTCAAAATTAGTTTAAAATAAAGGAATAGATATTTTATTAATAATGCTAAGCAGAGTGTGTTAATATCACCTTGACTTTTCCAGAAAAGCTTATCACTTAATGTGGGTAAAATCATTTGCTTTAAGTGTTCTGTGATTATAATAGGAAATTTTGTTTATGCTCCCTCATTCCTTATCTTTGGTAGCTCACATAGCACCAGCATCCTAACAGATGTAGCAAAAACAAACAAAAAAACAAAACAAAACAAAAACCTATAAAACAAAACAAAACAAAAAACAAAAAACCCAACAATTTGACAATTTCTGTATGTTCACACCAAAACTACTCTAAAAAACCAATCACTTGCCTCCTGAGGAAGTTGCTGACTGTGTGATATATTACAAGTTGCTTTTATTCTTATTTTCTTTCTGTTTGTTTTGAAGGTCTTTTTTACCACGTAATCTATCCTTGTGGACTTGAGAAGTTTGATGAACTATTGGCCTTAAAATATCAGGTGACTTTTTTTGAATTTGTATCTGGAATGAGAAATTACAAACCTGATGTTTGTTTCACTCATTATCGACAATCAAGATGACTGCTTTAATTTTGGTCTGTAATTCTGTCTGTCTACCTGAACCATGAAATGAAACGGGAATCCTCTCTTCTTTTTCTCTCAAAAAGTATAGAAAAAAAATTAAGAGGAAGAATATTTTATATTTTAGCAATGAATATTAAAATCTGAATATCCACATCATACATACTCTGTTTTATCTCAGCAACCAGTGCTTGGAGTAAAAATTTCAAAGAATTTTTAAATTCTGCTCCTAGGTCAGGGACTCTGTGGTGATAGTGCCCCATCAGGGGACCATGGAGAAATATCCCTGTCAATCATCTCCAGCCCCGAACATTCATAACCATTTCCACAAAAGCTGAAGGGTTACCAAGTACCCGAGAACATTTCAGCTATTCATTTGGCTTTTTCATTATTCTCTTTCCATATTTCCATTTTTTTTTATTTTCCTTATCCTTATTTTGGATTTCAACTTTACCTGGAGCCCTGACCTTGGCTTCCCTATATTTCATGATACAATTAATGTTTAAAAAAATGGTCCCAAATTAATCTGACACAAAACTTTGGGTGTGATCAAATCCATAATCACCATCTGAGAAGTTAACACTTCTGATAAAATGCTCAGAGTTTTCTTAAAAATTTTAATGTTACTGTAACGTTTTTATGCAAGCTAAAAATAAATATTTTGTTTCCCGTGAAATATCCTTTACAAGATTAAATTGCAATATTGGCCTTGTTAGAGGCCATTTCTATGAAAGGAAAATTATAATGACATGTTAACATGTATTTATAGATAAAGTATTTGAAAAAAATTATAATGCAAATATTTTATTGTGAATTCTATTTCAACTATGTTTTTCAGGGTTTTTAAAGAATATATATACTCATATGAGTGTGTATGAATTCATTTATAGAATGCATTTATTTCCAATTTCCGCTTTCTTCTTTCTAAGATTCAGAATCTTGACTTCATCAAAACTCAATTCTCTGAGAGTCATCCTTTTCAACTCTTATATTAAGAAAATAAAAATTGATTGTGAAAGAACAGAAATTTTAAATATGGAGAGGAGATTAAACATTTAATTTTAGAAGGTTCATTCAGTCTGGGTTCAGGGACGATTACAGAAATCATAAGAGCCACATAAATAGGGTTTTCAGTTGAAAAGTGGGGTGCTGGAGCAACTAAGGTTTTTTTTTTTTTTTTTAAAGATTTTATTTATTTATTCGTGAGAGACAGAGGAGGAGAGAGAGAGAGGGAGAGAGAGAAAGAGAGAAGCAGAGGGAGAAGCAGGCTCCCAAGGAGCAGGGAGCCCGATGCGGGACTCGATCCCAGGACCCTGGGATCATGACCTGAGCCAAAGGCAGACGCTTAACCATCTGAGCCACCCAGGCGCCCGCAACTAAGGTTTTTAAGAACAGATGAAAAGTGAGGGGAATGGGGAAAGGTTAATGGTTAGAATTTGTGTGCCTTCCACGGTTTTGGAGAAATACAGGAGAGAACTGGGTTTCTTTTGAAATTAGTGAAAGGGAGATAATCTTTCCAACAGTTGTGAATATTTGATTCATACAGATGTAGATATCGATATTTTGTGGGAGAATGGATTTGCTATATTAATTTATTACCTCTTTATACATAAAAGATTCAACCTGGCAAACTGATAAATGATTTCTTTCAAAGTATAAACAAACTCATACTTTTACAGAACAACCACTGTTGTGAGCACTGTTATTCTATGATGGATTTGGGGCAAATAAAGAAAAGATAATCTATCCAATTTGATTGGAGGACATTATTGATAGTGAAAGAGAGAAGAAAGAGGAGCCAATCCCAATCCTCGGGCAGATTTTAAAAATGGACAACACATTTCAGGGGGAATAAGGCAAATTAACACAGAAATAGGGAGTTTGAAAACTTCACATTTGTTATTCCTTTCCAAGTTGCCTTTTCATTGATTTGTTTGGGTGCTGCTCGTGTGTGTGTGTGTTATACATATAAAAATATATAATTTATCTATATCTATGAATTTATAATACATATATTTGCATATTATATGTGAATATTATATATTTATATGTATTCATAGATATCAGAACACAACATATATTAATATATTATGAATATATTTATACTTATACATATGTGATTGTAGAATTTATATCATAAATCATTAGTAATGTGCCAAAAATGCATATACATATCCTACTAGTGTGGTCGAGAACTAGCTTCAAAATTTCTACAAAAAAATGTCTGCTAAGATATTGATTGGGATTGTGTTATCAGTATATATAGCATACTGTGAATAATAAATATTTTAACAGTATGAGCATTCTTATCCATGAACATCCCTTCATTTATTTAGGTATTTAATTTTTCTGTAAAATATTACGTTGTTTTCAGTGTGCCATGAGTGTGCCAATATTTTGTTGTCTTCAGTGTGCATGTCTTACAGCAAATTTGTCATTATCTATTTTATAATGTTGATGGGATTATAAATGTATTTTTCAATTTCTGGTTGTTTATTGCTAGTATGTGGATATATAATTTATTTCTTGCTTTCCTTCAGTTGTGACATATATAGGTCTCTATATTTAAAGTGATTTCTTTATGGAAAACATGTAGTTGGATCTTTCAATATTTTTTACCCACTGTGACAATCCCTTCCTTTTCCCTGGTATATTTCTTTATTTTTTAGTAATAATATTTATCCTGATATTGTTGACACACTATTTCTTAAGTTTGAAGCTGTTTTGGTAATGTGATTATTGGTAATTTGCCATAAACATATTTAGTGTTATATTCTGCTGGGACAGCCATGTAGATTCATATATAAGCAAATTATTCAGGAAATTTTTGTGAATGTGATTTTCTTAGAGACAATTTGCAGAAAATATTTTAATTTTATGAAATTTGCATTTAACATAAAGGCAACTTCTTGATAGAGCCTCAAATCTAGGTTAAGCACCATGCTGATTAGAAATGTATTTGATGTAATTGTAATAAAGTTATCAAGCTGTGATTAAAACATTAAAAATGTTCATCAGTCTGCTCTTTTGAGGTAATTTAGATTTGTTGTTTATACAGTAGACTTTGTCTTATTTAAAATGGAAAGCATTATAGTACCCCCTAGAAATTTTCCTTTAATGAGTCTGGAAGAGAGCTAATTTTAAAATTAGGTTTCTTTCTGTGTCAGAAATGATTAATGAACTCTTAACTTTCAGCCAGTTTACTGGCCCATTATTTTAAGCCTATGTGTTGGAACTTCTTTTCATTGTTAACTTCATGCTACAGAATGAGCTCTTTAATTCACAGTAGTGAGATTAGAAAGTACATCATTAGTAGTAGTCTTAAGTGAAAGTGACAAAGGGGGAGGAGTTAAGATGGTGGAGTAGTAGGGGGACCCTGAGCTTGCCTCATTCCTTGAACACAGCTAGGTCAACATCAAATCATTTTGAACAATTAGGACATCAATCAGAGGGTTAAGAAAACAATCTGCACAATTGGAGGGAGAGAATGAGGCTGACCTGAGGTTCAGAATTGTGAGTTGGGGGAGAAAAACAAAGAACACCTAGTTAAAGGTCCAAACAGTCCCCACTGCTAGCGAGGAGGAACTCTGTAGAGAACTGACCTGTGGGAAAGAGTAGCCAAAACACAATAGTAGAGCTCACACAGCATACACTAGAAATATTTCCTGAAGCACCAAACCCAGGACAGTGCAAGACCCCTTCTTAATATAGTATTACTCTCAGGAGCAGAAAACACAACAAGCTTTCATGATACACAAAACTCCGAAATCTAGACATAATGACAAGATGGAGGAATTCTCTCAAAAAAAAAAAGATCAAGAGGGAATCACAGCCAGGGATTTTCTCAAAACAGGCAAAAGCAATATATCTGAACAAGAATTTAGAACAGCAGTCTTAAGAATACTAGCTGGACTGGAAAGATAAACCCTAACTTCAGAGATAAAAGACCTAAAAACTAGTCAGGCCAAAATTAAAAAATGCTATAACTGAGATGTAAAACCAACTGGATGTAATCACAAGGATGGAAAAAGCTGAGGATCAAGTAAGTCATATAGAAGATAAAATTATGGAAAACAATGAAGCTGAAAAGAAGAGGGAAGGAAAGCTATTAGATCACGAACACAGACTTAAGGAACTCAGCAATTCCAGAAAGCACAATAATATTTGTATCATAGGAGTCCCAAAAGAGGAGAGGGAAAAAGGGGAAGAAGTTTTATTTGAACAAATTATAGCTGAGAACTTCCCTAATCTGGGGAAGGAAACAGGCATTCAGCAAGACTGTCATTCAGAATAGAAGGAAAGATAAAGCATTTCAAAGACACACAAAAACTAAAGTAGTTTGTAAACACGAAACCAGCTCTGCAAGAAATAATAAAAGGGACCGTTTGAGTAAGAAAGAGAAACCAAAAGCAACAAAGTCTAGAGAGGAACAGAGACAATCTACAGGAACTGTAACTTTATAGGTAATACAATAGCACTGAATTAATACCTATCAATAATTACTCTGAAACAGGAAGAAATAGAAAATCGAACAGACTCATAGCCAGCAAAGAAATTGAAGCAGTAATCAAAAATCTCCCAACAAACAAGAGTCTAGGGCTGGATGGCTTCCCAGGGGAATTCTACTGGACATTTAAAGAATTAATACCTACTCTTCTGAAACTGATCCACAAAATAGAAATAGTAGGAAAACTTCCAAACTCATTCTACTAGGCCAGCATTACCTTGATCCCAAAACCAGACAAAGACCCCACTAAAAAGGAGAATTACAGATCAATATCCCTGATGAACACGGATGCAAAAACTTCTCGATAATATACTAGCAAATCGAATCCAACAGTACATTAAAAGGATTATTCACTACAATCAAGTGGGATTTATTCCATGGCTTCAGGGGTGGTTCGGTATCTGTAAATCAATCAATATGATATACCACATTAATAAAAGAAAGGATAAGAACCATAGGATCCTCTCTATAGATGCAGAAAAAGCATTTGACAAAATACAGCATCCTTTCTTGATAAAAAACCTTAAGAAAGTAGGGATAGAAGGAACCTCAACATCTTAAAGGCCATATATGAAAGACCCACAGCTAATAGCATCCTCAGTGGGGAAAAAAGAGCTTTTCCCCTGAGGTCAGGAATACCATAGGGATACCCACTTTCACCACTGTTGTTCAACATACTCCTTGAAGATCTACCCTCAGAAATCAGACAACAAAAAGAAATAAAAGGCATTCAAATCAGCAAGGAAAAGTCAAACTTGCACTCTTCACAGATGACATGATACTCTATGTAGAAAACCCAAAAGACTCCACCAAAAAATAGCTAGAATGGATAAATGAATTCAGCAAAGTTGTAGGATATAAAATGAATGTACAGTCATCTGTTGCATTTCTATAGACCAACAATGAAGCAGCAAAAAGAGAAATCAAAGAATTGATCTCATTTGCAATTGCACCAAAAATCATAAGATACCTAGGCATAAACCTAACAAAAAGAGGTAAAAGGTCTGTACATGGAAAACTACAGAACACTTATGATAGAAATTGAAGAAGACACAACAAAAAGGAAAAACATTTCATCCTCTTGGATTGGAAGAACAAATATTGTTAAATGTCTGTACTACCCAAAGCAATCTACACATTCAATGCAATCCCGATCAAGATAACACCAGCATTTTTTACAGAGCTAGAACAAACAATTCTAAAATTTGTATGGAACCAGAAAAGACCCCAAATAGCCAAAAGAGTGTTTAAAAAGAAAAGCAAAGTGGGAGGCATCACAGTCCCAGACTTCAAGCTGTATCACAAAGCTGTAATTATCAGGAAAGTATGGTACTGGCACTTAAAACAGACACCTAGACCCATGAGGGGCCCATGCACCTCAATGTTTATAGCAGCACTATCCACAATAGTCAACTTATGGAAAGAACCCAAATGTCCATCGACTGATGAATGGATAAAGAAGATGTGGTGTATATATATATATATATACAATGGAATATTACTCAGTGATCAAAAACAATGAAATCTTGCCATTTGCAACAACACGGATGAAACTAGAGGGTATTATGCTAAGCAAAATATGTCAGAGAAAGACAAATATCATGATTTCACTCATAGGTGGAATTTGAGGGGGAATTCCATATGTGAACATAGGAGCAGGGGGGAAAAAAGAGAGAGGGAAGCAAACCATAAGAGACTCTTAACAATAGAGAACAAACCGAGGGTTGCTGGATGGGGAGGTGTGGGGGAGGGGTTAAATGGGTGATGGGTATTAAGGAGGGCATTTGTTGGGGTGAGCACTGGGTATGTACATAAGTGATGAATCACTAAATTATACTCCTGAAACCACTACTACACAATATGTTAACTAACTTGAATTTAAATAAAAAAAAGAAAGTGAGGTAATATCCTTGTTGCCAATTTGGTATTAAATACTTCACATTATAAATTACATATATGTATTTAAATAACAAAATATAAATTGATCGTTAGTGAGATGTGGGCAATAATAATAATACCTACATAGAAGGCTGTGGTGATCACTAAATGTTTGGAATACTAATAGAAGGCTCTAAAAGCACCTATTATTACAGTAATTACTGTTATTGTCTTAATGAGATGTATGGAAGAAAGATGAATAATTACAAAGCACTTATAATTGCTTGATATTTTTATATCTTATAATCAATCTCAATGAACATGTACAATAGGTATTATTCTCAGGCCACAGAATAGGAAATGATGTCAGGATCTTTTCTTCGGTAAACAATTAATAGCAACGGCAGGTGCTGCTCTTCTTTTTTCCTAGCGACCCTGTAGAACCTCAATATTAATGATTTCCTCAGCCCAACTACCAACATGACATCCCTGGGTGTGAAGTAACATTTCCACCATAGAGATTTAAGACTGTAACAAAGAGACATCATTGACACACTTGTTTAATACTCACACCAATCCAGGGCGCCTGGGTGGCTCAGTTGGTTAAGCGACTGCCTGCGGCTCAGGTCATGATCCTGGAGTCCGGGTATCGAGCCCCGCATCGGGCTTCCTGCTCGGCGGGGAGTCTGCTTCTCCCTCTGACCCTCTTCCCTCTCGTGCTCTCTATCTCTCATTCTCTCTCTCTCTCAAATAAATAAATAAAATATTAAAAAAAAAAAAATACACTGATTCAGGTCCGAATTTACCCAACCTAAATGGACTTTGGCTACTGCCTATGGGATCAAAGACCCCAAACTTAAAATAACTTGTGGTGCATGATCAGCGGATAAGTATTTTATTTTATTTATGATAATTATTTTTTAAGATTTATTTATTTATTTTAGAGAGGGAGGTTGGAGAGGCAGAAGGGGAGGGAGAGAGAAAATCTTAAGCAGACTCCTTGCCGAGCACAGAGCCCTATGCAGGACTCTATCTCACGACCCTGAAATCAGGACCTGAGCCAGAATGAAGAGTTGCTCACTTAACCGAATACGCCATCCAGGCTCCCCCATTTGGTAAGTATTTTAAAAAGTGAATCCTGCATAGGTTCAGAATTTGTCACCAAAAACATTTCAAAAAATGAAGATATTCAGCTAGAGACACAGAAGCCTTGTTTGTTTGAGGGCCCATATGGGGCAATTGCCTTCAGAGTGTGCATTTGACAGGCCAGCCACTGGGCATGGCAATCATAGCTGTAACAGCTGAGACATTTGGTTCTAACAAAGAAAGACACATCCATCTGCCACTAGGAAAGGAATTTTAGCTCCAACAGCATTCTTGAATTATGACAGTTAACCAGACAACTGTTTGGTTAAGAAGACAACTGTCTTCCACCGGCCCTCTTCCAGCCTGCAAACACCTAAACTGCTGTATTCAGACTTGGGCTATAGAGACTTTCTTCTTCATCTTCTTTTTAAAATAGTAACCTTTAGAATTTTATAATTTTTTTTATTTTATAATAAATAGAAAATATGAACTGATAGTTCCAACTTCAGGATGACTTAATTTTGAAAGTACATTAATTTGATGTTTTGTGGAAACTAGAAAATATTTTCAGCATTAAAAGTATCAAAAATGATCATAACATTTCCCAAGCTTGCTTGAGATAGTACATTTGAGCCAAAGCATTCTGGATTTTAATTTTATAAGTAAATGTTGAGTTCTGGGAAGCCAGTTTTGTTTAGGTTCATTGCTTAAAAAAGTAATATTTTTCTTAAAATTAAGTTCTATGAAACAAAGTTACCATTGCCTTTCCTTTGTATCTTTAACTGAATTTATTCTTCTTTGCTTATATACAACAACAAATCCACTGCATTTACCTAAAGATGAGCATCATATGCTTTTAATTTATTTGATATAGTTTGAAGAATGTCCTTAAATTTGGATTTATCATATATGTTCTCATAACCTTATTCAGATGATGCCCACTCCCCACACACACATGCAGCAGGCATTGACTCCTACCTTGCTCACCCCCATCCAGTGGATTTTGAGCTGAATTGTTAAGAAGGTAAGGTAACCAATTGATGGAGAAAGAGAAAGAAGGAAGCCTATAGGTTTAGGTTTTAATTGGCTCATTAGGCAGATCTTTCTTGCATCAACTTCTTAACAAATCCAGGTTCTAAATAGTTAACTCTAGCTTGTATGATACATTACTTTTTAAGAAAGATTTCTCTAACCCAATTTAATGTTAACTATTAAGCAAACTTTGATTGAGGTTCGACCTCAATCATTATTGGAATTCTCTTTGCCTGTCTTTTCCAGACATATCTCAAAAGATTTTTCATGTTTGTCATTAAACTGACACTGTCATTCACATATGTGATGGATTTTCACCTTAAAATACAATTGGTACAAAATGATAATAATCCTAATATAGAATATTTCTAAGCATTGACCTTTTTAATCCTTAGTTTTATGTCTTTGCTCCAGGTGGGAAAAGACTTTGTATATAAACAGAACACCACTTTCTTTATGTGTTCCAGCTTGTGAATTTTGCTTGAAGTTACGTGCTTTAGATGCCATCATTTATTTTTATTTTTATGTTTGCGGTAAAATAAGCTTTTAGCTATATTTAGCAGTACTCTCTAACACATCTCCTGCAAAGACAATATCTTCTTGTACTCCCTGCAAGAGTCAAATGAACTGAAGCCTAACGAAATTAACAAGCAACATAGAACTTGTGTTTGTCAATATCAACCATACAATGCTTCCCTTTTATAATAGGTCTTCTAGGTTTCTATATTTCCTGCTTTTTGTAATAATACCTACATTTTATTGTTTAGCAAAGAAAATTAAAAATTGCAGAATTAAATACTTGCTCTTCTTCCCTTCTTTGCTATTTCTTTTTTTTTTCTTTGCTAATTTCAAGTGATAAAGTTTTCTACTAAAGTGCTAGTATATACATTTTCTCCCTCCAGCTCTGTTTTCAGGGGAACCAAGCACAAGATATAGAGGTTTAGTGGCTAATTTCCAAACTCTCTAAATGGAAAGGAAAGAGAGCTCAAAACTCCCCATCCCAAGATATGGGTGATTCTGTGTAGTTTTAATATTTGAAATTAGCTAGCTTACTATCCCCACTTTCACAACTGTAATACTTCAATTCTATCCTACCCCCAAATGTTTCCTGATATCTCTGTGTGTACATGAAGGAAAATCTCATACATATTCCGTTTTCAGACTATTATATTCTTTAGCATCTGTGTGGAATTCCACAATACATTTCATCTTTACTCAGGCTTACATTTTAAAAAAGATTTATTTAAAAATTCTCAAGCAGACTCCTCGCTGAGCATGGAGCCTGACTCAGGGCTCCATCCCAGGACACTGAGATCATGACCTGAGCCAAAATCAAATGCCAGATGCTTAACTGACCGAGCCACCCAGGTGCCCCTAGGCTGACATTTTTGAGGTGGATTTGGTCTTCTACACCACCAGAATTCCTGGGTCTGTTGCTGTCCTGCCGTTGCTTTATTACTGATTCACTCTAGTTCTGTTGCTGCACTAAATACTACTGCCATGTCTCATGCATATATGGGGATAGGGACCCATTCCAAAAGTAACACTTTCTGTGACTTCAATCATGTAACACTTTAGCTGAAATTTCACTTCAAAAAATGGTATCTTCAACTGCTGCCTCTACACATTATTTCAAAAAGATTCGGGTCACTTGGGATTTGGTTCACCTGAGAAGGATGACAAAGGCTAAGTCATCTGACTTAAAAAATAGAGAATTCACCTTTGCCTCATATAAAAGAGGTCTCAAGGACATGTCCAAGAGCAAGTAGATCCTTCTATACTGTTCTTCTGCCATCTTCATCCTCAGCAATGCATCTTGAAGTCCACACAGTCCAAGACGACTCCCTGAATTTGAACTATCACACCCACACACAAGCCACCAGGAGGAAAGCCTGATGAAGGGTGTATAGTTTGAAGAATTGCTTAGCAAATGTTCATTTGACATCCCTTCTCATTTTGGGCAGATTATACTGCCAACCCCATTGATGTTAGGCTTGGCCATATAACTTGCTTTGCCAGTAGAATACTACTATATTTAAAGGGTACATACCAGGTGCCTTCTTTTCTCTGGAACTGCATTTGTTTTCTATGTTATTAATGGATATTTCTGGATAGTGAGATTAAGGCTGATTGTACTTTCTCATTTATATTTTTTACTGTAATCAATACATTTTTTACAGTACAAATGTATTGTATGTTATTTAAAAAAAAAAAATGTTAAGTGACCTGAATAAAACACAAACCAGTTTGCCTTCCCTCTTTGAGGAGATCATAAAGCAATTAATGAAATTACTTTGCTAGCAATAACAGCCAAATGGATTGATCTTTAAAACAGCTTTTTCTAATCTGTTACTGTACTTAAATATTTTTAGATAGAATATAAAGCCCAATAGGATCAGTACAAATTATAGGGATTTTAATTTTTAGTATCATCAAATTTGCTAAAGTCAAATTGGAAAGTCCATTTAAAATGCTGACCCTTTAAGTGTTAGTAACGATATATTAATTAAAAATTTCAAGCTCTTGACCCATTAATGCTGTTCTTTATAAATACATTGGGAAATATTCATTTAATACTTCAGCAGTTTTATTGTCTTTCTTATCTCATTTCTCATTTCATGCCAAAGAGCTCTAATTTCTTCCTTGATTAAACTTTTGCAGTGATAATAATGAAAATTTATTTTAATTATGAGAAATCTTTATCCACAAAGGTTTGATATCTTTCTTACTTGGGTTTTTATTGTCCTTCAAGTTCACACCATCACTTTATTTCCATATCTTAGTTACATGTTATTTTCTTTTTCTAAGATGAGAATTAACATCTTTCAGCTTATTTTTAACTTATTTAGTGAAGCTTATTTATTAATTTTCCTTTTCATTAAAATCAGGCATACAGTAATTCATTGATTTAGTTCCTAATTCAAAAGTCTATATGGTGATGTACAGAACCAGAGATCTAAATTTTATGGTTGCACAGAATAAGGATTTTTGAGTATTTCTCACTCTATTCTTCAATAATATCATAAAATTATCTCTGTATAACTACATAACCATGTCTTTGTTTTTGTAGTACATTTTATTTTGTGTCAAATGTTATAGAAGTAGACAAACATCTCTGAGTCTATACAGACACAGAATATTCTCACACTATTTATTAGTATCCATCAAGACACAGAATGAAGTAAGAAAAAAATAGGATAATTTAGGTCTACTATTTCTTGGCTCCTTCACTTGTCTTTTATGTCCTGCCTCCAAGCGCCACTGCCAGACACAGTTCTTCACTATTTAATATAGGAATTAAGTGATAGTCACTTTAATATGTATTTTGTCTTCCACTCTTCCTGCTCTTTGTCATTATGTTTTCCCCAAATCATCTGCTCAGCTTTGTTGTTCAATGCTCAGTCATTCTATAGTGTCTTCATGGGTGGCTCCCTTCCATAACTATGGCTTCCAATACTCTACACCAATCACTCTACATTTATATGTCTAGTGCATGTCTCTTCTTTTTTAGACATATATATTGAATTCGTTCTTTGAAGTTCCTATCCAGTGGATGTGCCATAAAATCACTTAACTCAAATGCAACTTTGTTCTCCTTCACCTCTCTAACCTCAATGTCAGTAAATGGCACCACCATCCAAATTTTGTGTAGCCTTCTAAGTTTCTCTTTCAGATATCTATTTCCAATCCATAAAATCCTTTTAAATGTGCCTCCTAAAACTTTTCAACCTATCCATTTTTCAAAATCAACACTTAACCTAAATCACTATTACCTCAAACTTATATGCATGAACATTCTCCTTCAATCGTCTCTCCTCACTGCAAAAAGAGTTTTCTTATTCAAAGTCAAACCTGATTATGATCCACTCCAGCTTTAAATAATATTCTTTGCTTCCCAGATTTCATAGACTAAGAAGCAACATTCCTGCCATGGCTCAAAAGGTTTTGGTAGATTTTCCCTGGGCCATGCTGTACAGCTATTCTTCTACTACCCTTTATATTACAGACCCAGTGGGCTTTTAATCTATATTTCAACATGCCACACACCCTCTAGCTTCAACTCCCATGGTTAAGCTTTATATAGTTATTTGTATCCATTCAAAAACTCTCAGCTCAAAAGTCACTAACTTAGGGCACATGAGATATGCGAAGGCATTGTCATCATAACTTAGTACTGAAATATTAAAGCTATGACATAATTTAATCATACTGTTAATATCAACATCATACTGATAATGACAAGAACAACAGCTAACATTTATGGAACAGTGTCTATGTATCAGGCACTGCTTTATGTGCTTTACATGGATTATCTCACCAAACTTCATAAAAACCCACTGTCGACCCCTGAGAGTCGGGGACCAGGGGCCGCGATGGAACTGAGAAAAAGAGACGACAGTAGAGCGAGGCACAGGGGCCCCCGAGCAAACAGCCCGAGGCGCCGAGGTTTATTTTCCATACTCCTATATACCTTCTACAGCGATATAGCTCTATAATGATTTACAGCAGGGGCGTAGTAAGGCACATTCCTCCACGTACCCAGGATTAGTCAAGCATGTAAGAACCTTTTAAAACAGAATAAAGGAACAAAGAGGGGAGTGCCCAGTGTGCTATTTACAGGATAAGAGAACAAAGAAGGGAGTGCCCAGTGTGCTGCTTACAGCTGGCTTCCTATCTACTAAACATCTTCTGCTCCGGACTTTAGAACTGACCACACACATCCCAAGGGTATTTTCACTCTGATCCTTTCGGGTTATTTTTAACCGTGCAATCTCCAGTTTTCTCAGAGATCTCGGAGTCTGAGCGAACATGCACCAGTGGTTGTTGGGGCGTTCTGTTTCCCACAACCCATGAGGTAGTAAGTTACAAGTATCCTCATATTTTACAAATGAAAAAAGTGAGGCTTGGAGATAATAAATAACTTGCCCAAGGTCACACATTTAAGAAGTGGTAATGCCAAGAAGCAAAATCAAGTAACTGGACAATAAGGTGCAGGTGTCTCAATATCATGTAGCCTCAGAATCTGGATTCTATTTTAGCTTAAAAAGCAAGAAAGTGGGGCACCTGGGTGGCACAGTTAGTTAAGTGTGCAACTCTTGGATGCAGCTCAGGTCGTGATCTCAGGGTTGTGAAATCAAGTCCCACATTGGGCTGTGTGCTCAGCACAGAGTCTGCTTAAGAATTTCTCTCCCTCTTCCTCTGCCCTTTCCCCCAGCTCTCTCTCTCTCTCTAAAATATATTAATAAATCTTTTTTTAAAGCAAGAAAATATGATCTGAATCATAACACATGTTAAACTAGTATAAAATTATTGACACTGACAGAGCTAAAATGCACTGTAAATAAACAGTTTTAAGTCATCTCATACTTCTACATGTAATCTGATTCTGATTAGCTAATTTTTCCCAGTACAGATTTATCATCATCTTTGTGTTCTGAAGTAGTAAAAATCTGAGAAAAGGCATTCCATTAGAATAATAGCATGCTCCGTTTTTCTTTTAATATTCTTTGTTCCATGATGGAAAAAAATTGCCTTTATTCTTTAGGCTTATATATCAGTTTCCATTGCTGTTTAGCCTCTAACTTAAAAATTACTTAAATTTAACTAAAATATTTTACTTAAGAGACATTTGATAATGTGGATTTGGTTGTTGCTAGTATTCAAAATATGTAATACTAAATGTAGTGTTATGGTAGAGGACAATAATATTCCTTAATCATCAAAGGGGGTATTGATGGGCTCCCATGCCTTAGGTGTCATGCAATAAAAGGTCATTGTGATTGAAATTTGGTTATCGATGAGGAGAACACGCAAAGATGTTGGACAGATGATAAGGACTTCCATGTACGGAGTCAACCATGCCACGTGGTTTTATTTTATATTCAGTGTCTGAAAAATATATAACATAGATTCAGAGTTAAAGATGAGATAGAGAGAGAGGGAGAGAAAGTTAGATATAAAGATAGAAAAAGATAGCTATAGATATGTGTATTTTAAAACCTACAGCATAGTTTGTCATACACATATATGCCTATATGTGGATGCCAGTTCTAGTAAGTTTTTATACTTAATAAAATTTTGTGTATATCTTCACTGATCTTTGTACTTTTTGTTGGTTTTCCCATTATAATTATAGTTCAATGGGACACTTCATATATATTAATATATGTTTTTGAGCTGTTTTTATCTATAATGGTAATAACCAGTGATCTAACAATGCCTCTCTTTAACCTACAGAACAATACCTCAGCCTCAAGTGAAAAATGGGCCATTCCTCCCACAATGGAGTCCCAGTTTGTTGAGAATGTGGTACATCCATTCAGAGCAACCAAGAAAATATGGTGTCATAGGCCATCATCCCTAAGGACCAAGCTATATGCACCATCCAACTTTGGCAAAAACTTGATAAGAAGTCATAAAGATACAATTCTTGATTTAGAATACCTGCATATGAGCATGGATGGTGTCCAATGTTCTAGCAATGCCATCAACACTATGGGAAACATTGATGAAATTGTTTATCAGAGAGAAAAAATGGTGACTCTACTTGAATATGAAATAAAAGTTTCTTCCTCAGGCCTCCAACTTTTGTCAGCTGAGATCCAGTATATCTAAAGAACTCCTACAACCAAAGAAATTTTTCAAAAGCATAAATTGGCAAATGATTTGAAGAGACATTTTACGAAATTAAAAAGATCAACAACACTAAATATTGGCAAGATGGTAGGACAACTAGAACTCTCAAACATGTGAAAATAGTACACCTGCTGAGAAAATCAGTCTGGATTTTTTGGGGGGAGAGTTATGATCCAGCAATTTCGTTCTCAAGTATTCACCTAAGAAGCATAAAAATATAGGTTCATAATATAACTTGTACAAACAAGGAAATTGCAGTTTTACCCAGATTCAAAAACTGAAAAGACCAGGTGTCCATCGATGGATAAACAGACTATATTTTATTCATATAGTAGAATCCTATATAGAGGTCATGAGTTATAGATACATGCAAAAATATGTATGAATTTTCAAAATCAGAGTGGTAAATGAAGAAACTTACACAAAGGGTGCATTCCATGTGAGTCTAATTAAATAAAATTCTAGAATATACAATACCAATCAATGGTGAGAAAATGAAAAAAGTGTTTGTATCCCCCAGTGTGGACACAAGTATAAGTGAACTTTATGGCCAGTACTAATGTTAGCCAACTCCTTATGGGTTTGGGTTATATTATAGTTGTCAAAATGCACGGCAAAAGTACTTTTTAAGGTTAGTATTTTAATACTTGTTGAAAAATAAACACTGAAATCTTTTTTTTAAAGATTTTATTTATTTGAGAGTGAAAGAGCCCAGAGGGAGAAGAGAGAGAGAAAGCAGACTTCCTGTTGAGCAGAGAGTCCAATGCAGGGCTTAATCTCGGGACCCTGAGATCATGACTTGAGCTGAAGGCAGATGCCTAACCAACTGAGCCACCCAAGCACCCCAACACTGAACTCTTATTAATGTGAAATATTTAGAGAGAAGAGTATGATCTTATCAATTTAAAATGTATTCAAAAGAAAGACGTACAAATTGAATAAAAGGTTAGAAAGACAGATAGGTAATCAAATAGGTATAGCAAAATTTTAATCGTAATTCTACATGGTAAGTATATGGATATTTATTATAAAATTATTTTATCTTTGCTGCATGTTTGAAAATGTTTCATAACCAAATGCTGAATAAATGAATTATTAGAAAAATGCCATAAATGGGGCACGTGGGTGGCTCAGTTGTTTGAGTGTCCGACTCTTGATTTCAGCTTAGATCTTGATCTCAGGGTCATGAGATTGAGCCCCACACCGGGCATGGAGCCTGCTTAAGATTTCCTCTTTCCCTCTCCCTCTGCCCCTCCCCTCATAAAATAAATAAATAAATAAAAAATAAAATAAAATAAAATAAAATAAAATAAATTAGAAAAATGGCACAAAAGACACACAATATTGTTTGCTAAGATTAATCAGGCATAATATTTATATTTTAGTAAATATAACCAGAATAACAAGCAACTTATAGGGAAATTATAATTATTACAGAAATTTACCTGCAGAATCTTTGAGATAAAAATGAATTGGGCTGGCTATTTTACTTATTTAAGAAGTTGGGGGGCACCTGGGTGGCTCAGTCATTAAGCATCTGCCTTCAGCTCGGATCATGATCCCAGGGTCCTGGTATCCAGCCCTGCAAGGGGCTCACTGCTCCACGGGAAGCCTGCTTCTCCATCTCCCACTCCCCCTGCTTGTGTTCCCTCTCTCGCTGTGTCTCTCTCTGTCAAATAAATAAATAAATAAATCTTAAAAAAAAAAAAGAATTTGGGACAAAATTGTTTCACATTTTACAGAGAAACTGTCTATTTACAGTTTGAATAGTCTCTAAAAAAACTTACCTTTCAGTAACCATTAACCCTCAGCATGCAATTATAGTTGCTTGTAATCAGTATCCATATTATACAACAAAGAGAATGATTTCAACTTTAACATTAACCTTTACATATCTTACAATTTTTACATTACTAAACTTACTCTTTAGTTCAGCTAACATTTTGTTTTTCCTAGTAAGATTTTCTTGATGAAAAAGCAATGTGTTACTTTAAATTCTGACATAAACTCCTTATGGTGGGTGATTAATCTGAAAGGTTTTCCTGTTGTTGCAGCTAAGCCATTTAACAAAAAACTTAAACTCCAAACCACATTTGTTGATGATGCTATCCCTCATAATATAATACAGTTCAGGGGTGCCTGGGTGGCACAGTAGGTTAAACATCGACTCTTTGTTTCAGCTCAAGGTTGTGATCTCAGGGTCATGAGATTGAGCCCCACACTGGGCTTCACGCTTCAGTGGGGAGTCTTCTTGAGGATTCTCTCCCTCTCCCTTTGCCCCTTCCCCCACTCTCTCTCTCTCTAATAAATAAATGAATGTTTTTTTAAGAAACATGATACAGTGCATAACTAATTGCATTTGCTAGAAACAAAGCTGAAACCCACACATTTACATACACGCACGTTTTTAAGAGACAAGAGAGGAGACAATGTTGCTTTAAGTTCTGTTTATATGAACAGAGGGGTCTCCAACAAATAATTTTTTGGGAAAGTGTTTTCGCATTTTGATCTTAATTAGATTTGGTATTCTATTTGACCTTATATGCTATCAAGTAACCTTTGCATTGCTTACTACTATAGATTGTGAGTAATAATTTCTTGCATAAACCAGGATTTAAATGCTTTGACAATTCAATGGGATTGATTTCCATTTGCATCTAGAATAAACACTTGACCTCGTGACAGTAAACAGTCACAGATAGGAACTGAGGCAGCTGAAGAAAAAACAGCACCATATAGAAAAGGAAAAAGCAAACAAACAAAAACAAGAACAAACCATATTCCAAGGACGTCAGCCTGATAGGAAGAGGTTATTTTTAATATCCCCATTGCAAGCAGTCTGAACATCCTCCTTTAAGACGTACTACAAAGAGTACCTGAGTCATATCACTGTGGCAGAACATGCCATCATTTAAATTGATCTGAATCACTAATACATAGGATTTAAGGTAGACATCATTTTATATAGTTTTTTACTATAATCTGTGCCAAACTGAATATTAATGTCAAAAATACTCATAACTTTATAAGAGGTCTTGAAAAAATATTAACTCTTTAAATGAATAATTTAGTGTTATTCAAAATTCCAGGTATTTTTAAATCATATTTTGACTTTTTAAATATAAGAAGCTTTTTTGTTTAATGTTTCAGTATGTTTAATGTTGTAATAATTATATCATAGCATACATGGTTATATTGTGAGAAATAAGGAGAATTAAAGAGTTATGTCCAGTTTGGGGGAGTAAGGCTCCCCTTTCAGCTTAATTTGTGTGACTATATAGCATGAATAAATATTTCTGGAAAGCAACAGCCTAGGCATACGAAAGAAGTAACATTAAAGAGTAAGGAAAGCATTTTGCTTTTTCTTGTCCCATTTATTATTTTTGGACTTATCACCTACTTCTAAACTCCTTTTCACTATATTTAGAACCACCCCCCCCATGAGAAGTTCAGTTGCTCAGTGTTTAAAATCCAGATATAAATCTCATGGGCATTGCTCCTAATGCTTCCAAAATTGCTGCCCGCCTACTTTGATTTGGCCAAAACTGCTTCTCCATGCTTCTCAAACTTGTTGTACTAAGTGATACAATTCTCCAAGCTCTAGCTGACCCTGTCACAGATTTTACAAGCACTAGTTCCAGGTATGGCATGACTGGAGAGTTCCTCACTGACACTGATGAAACCTAACATATTTACCAATTGGACTCAGTTCCTTGGAACTACAGTGTGCAGAGGCCCTCCTGTTTTTTGGTCCTTAAGAGGGGGTAATCCCATTCAGAGATATATATATACATATATATATATATATATATATATATATGTATATATATATGTATATATATGTATATATGTATATATATATATATTTCTTTATAATATTCTTCTCAAAGCAATCCTGCATGTCAATCCTAAAATTGTTAAGTAATCCTTTCAATGTTTGGTGGAGCCAAACATTGGAGCCCCTAACCCTGGATTTCACTACCATGTCAGATAAAAGTCCACCAAGAACAACCTTAGTGACACATTGCTATATTTAAATATGTCCCTTCCTTCTGATGATCAAGCTAATGTTACTGAATAAGTAGATATGCCTCATTCTCTTTTCTCTTAAGATGAATTATTACGTAGGAAACTTTCTCTTAAAGGCTTAGACATGGCATAGATTCCCTTACGAATTCTTCATCTATTTTCTTAAAAAACAGAAATAAATATCAGGGGATATAAATAAATAAAATAAAATTTCTAAGAAGTATTGAGACTCAGCTGAAGTTGTTGACCATAATACAACCAAAGAATGAATATTTTTGCTTTATTCAGTTTTTCTTTATTAGCCTATCACTAATTGTTATTAAATAAACATAAACCACTTACTTCGGTTAGTCCAGGCTTGGGATTTTTGCCAGGTAGTTTTGACAAGGAAAACAGAAAAAGCAGTTGGATATTGCCAGATTTTAAAATATGAATCATGGAATCAAATGTGTAAAACCTAAGAAAGTGAACTAAATAGAGAGAGAGAGGTAAACCCAAGAAACAGACTCTTAGCTATAGAGAACAACAGGATTGCTGGAGGGTAGGTGGATGGGGGATGAGTTAAATGGGTGATGGGGATTAAGCAGGGCACTTGTGATGAGCACTCGGTGTTAATATGTAAGTGATGAATCACTAAATTCTGTGCCTGAAACCAATATTACACTATATGTTAACTAGCTGGAATTTAAAGAGAAACTTGGAAGAAAAAAAATTAAAAATAAAAGAAAGTGAATTAAGAATTGTGTTGATAGACAAGGAGGAAGTATTTTAATACTTAATAAATCAGACAAAGAAACAGGTTTTAGCAAGAAAGAAGGAGGGCTAGGAGGACGAAGTTGAGTGTTTATATTGAAAATTGGGCAGCTTCAAATTATATTAAGGTTTAGGATACACACACAAGAGCTGGCTGATGTGGATAGGAGATCAGTGCTGGGTAAAGAGGCCAAGTATTACAAAACCTATCAAATTAAAAAACTATTGAGTATAGTTGACACACAATGTTACATCAGTTTCCAGTGTACAACACAGTGATTCAGCCTCTATACCTTATGCTGTGCTCACAAGTGTAGCTACCATCTGTCAGCATACAATGCTATTACAGTATCATTGACTCTATTCCCTAGGCTGTGCCTTTTATTGTGACTTATTCATTCCATAAGTAGAAGTCTGCATGATGACTATAATGATCACACATGTTTAAATAAATAGAAAGTTTCACAGACTAAACAGAGCATACTCACCTAAGACTTGTAACAAAGGCAAAGAATATAATGGGGGAAGGGAGCAAGAAAGAGAGCAAGCTAACATCAAAGGTCTGAGGAACAGCTAGGGTCAAACCACCCCCAGAGCTTTCTTATTCATTCAAGGCCATGCTTTTCCTTTGAAATGAACAACCACGATGAGCTTGATGAATGTTAGTTTCAGAAGACTTCTAATAAAACCTTCCAGCTAAGTGTTCTATGCCTCCCTGGTCCAACTGTGAGGTGAAAACCATTCATAAATATACTGGGCGTGGGTGTCACGAGAGGAGTTTTGGCTTTTAAATAGTACCTCATGAATCATTAATTTGTTAGTTAACCCTCTAACCCTTATCTTGGCCAACAGCCAAGGCTAGACTCCTTGGCCTCCTTAGGGATAAGGATGAATATCTCCCAATCCAACTGTAACCTCACTCTGGCCTGAAGGATGACCTGTCCCATGGAGGGTGACCAAGGTAAAGTCACGCACATTATGACAAAGAGTTGGTGGTTGTGTAAGCTACTCATCTATGAGGAATTATCTAGGATTTGGTGATAAAAAACCATTAGGGTACCTTAGAATTAACAGAGTAGATTCAAAGGTGCCAGTTTTTTATATGACTATTAGTCATACATAGATTCACAAAAGACAGGAAAGAGAGGAAGGAGGTCCATTCCACCTTCCATCCTCAAAGGTTGTTATCAAACCTCCCTAATCATTTCTCTTAGTCTATTCAGGCTGCCATAAGAGAAATACCATAGACCAGATGGCTTAAAAACAACAGAAATGTATTTCTTACAGTTCTGGAGGCTGGTGCCAAGCAGATTAGGTGTCTGGTGAGAGCCCACTTTCTGGTTCATAAGTGGTGCTTTTGTCCTGTGACCTCACGTGGTGGGAGGACACTTTGTGAATGCTGAGGGATGCCTGTGAGACCTCTTTTACAAGGGCATTAATTCCAAACATGAGGGATCCACTCTCATGACCTAATCACTTCTACAGGGTCCCACTTCAAATACTTGGGGATTTGAATTTAAACATATGAATTGGGAGGTGAATTTGGGACACAAATATTCAGTCCATAGTATCATCCATTCAGATATATTTAATGGCAGCTCCTTACAATTAAAAAAAAAAATTCCATAGGAAAATCTGCTATTCACACACACAAAAATTGCATAGATTCCAGTTAAAAATTATTAAACTATTCCTAACCAGTTGGAGTTCTTTAGTAATATACTTTGTAATTTTTTTAAAAAGATTTTATTTTTTTCTTTGAGAAAGAGAGAGAGAGCATGGTGGGGGAAGGAGAGGGAGAAGCAGACTCCCCACTAAACAGGGAACCTGACTTGGGGCTTTATCCCAGGACCCTGGGATCATGACCTGAATGGAAGGCAGACGCTTAACTGACTGGCCCACCCAGGCACCCTAATACTTCGTAATTTTAAAAAATTACTTTTATATTTGCTACTTTATTATTTAGAAAGCAAAAATCACAATTTTGGAAGTTAACCAGGGGAAACATTGTTTTGTTTGCTTACTGAAAGCATTAGCTACTTCACTGTGGCTCTGAAATTTCATTTACAGTGTAAATATCCCTCGCCCTTTTCACCAATAATGCACTCTTAACCAATACATTTGGCTTAAATCACAAGAAATTTGGCAATATTAATGCCATGAATCTTTCCAGATGAAGAATTTGCCATATATGTGTGTATAAATTGATTGAGAGCCAAGAACTCGTTCAAAGCCCAGGAAAAAGCTAAGTAACATCAAGCAGTTGGCAACTCTGCAGATCGATCAAAGAAATACCTCATTGCTCCAGAGACAATGACAGGAACTCATGTTGAATCTGACAGGTTCACTGACATTAGCTCTAATAAGACCACATTTCAGCACAGTTGCATTAGGCTACAAACAAACTGCTCCCTGCTCCTAGTCCTTGAGGAAAAGACGTGAGTCACACCACAGATACTGCACAGACAGGCAGTAAGCGATTACAGCTTACATGAGGTGGCGTAGACATGCTTTATACTCTCCATAATCTTTGAATTGCATTAGTCCAAAATATCCCACTATTTTAAACAAAGAACAACAGCCCAAAATATGTGCCCAGAAGGTTGCTGGAAACTCTGAGAATAATCATGAGGTATAAATTAGGCCCTCACCTTCATGGATCTTGGAGAGCTGTTTGTGTCCTGGTTCTACCTCTTTCCAGTTTTAGGGCTTTGGCCTTTGGTCCTATACTAGCATTGGATGTGCATAATTAGTTATGCATCAAATGTGTGATGTTGCAAGGAAATGCTATTTGAAATTCAGAGAATAATGATCCCTATGTAAACACTGCATAATGAAGATTGGCATTGAGTTCAGCTTTAATTGATGATATGAGTGGAGAAGGGGGTGATGAAAGGAGCCAGACATTTCAGAAAGCAGAAAATGAAACAAAAGGCATAAACATACGGAAGACTAGGGTGTCTGGGTAGCACAGTTGGTTAAGCGCCTGCTTCGATTTCTGATCAGGTCATGATCTCAGGATCATGATATAGAATCCCCGAATGGGGCTCTGTGCCAGGCATGGAGCCCACTTAAGACTCCCTCTGCACCTTGCTCCCCAATGCACGTGCTCTCCCTCTCATAAAAAAAAAAAAAAGAAAAAGAAAAAAATGAAAGACTAGGACATGTTACATGCTCTAAGAGACACCTGCTCCAAAAGGAGATGTTTGCAAGTTAGGGCTACAAAACAGAAAATTTGAGAAGAATAGAGTTGGGTGAATTGAATGATGAGGATCATGAACGGCCTTAAAAAAATAGGAAAAAACTCCAAATCCCAGCTAAAAATCCCAGTCTCAGCTAGATGTAGTTTTCTCAACTCTGAATATTTTTAAATTGTGATTGGAAGAGAAAATCATAAATGTTCAGTACTGTTGAGCATTTGGCATTGTGAAAATTGGAGATGAAAGAGCCAGGAGTAGGGGCACCTGGGTGGCTCAGTCGGTTAAGGAGCTGCCTTCGGCTCAGGTCATGATCCCAGGGTCTGCACTCAGCGGGGAGCCTGCTTCTCCCTTTCCCTCTGCCTGCCTCTCTGCCTACTTGTGCTCTCTCTCTATCTCTCTCTCAAATAAATAAATAAAATCTTAAAAAAAAAAAAAAAAGAAAGAAAGAAAGAAAGAGCCAGGAGTTAAGATGACAATTACAAAGCCACTTTTGCTTCTGGGCAAGTTTTAGCGTGAGACATCAGGAGAAAAAGGAAATAGGCAATAGACATGAATGACATTTCAACAGATGAATAGTGTCTTACAATTTATTAAAGCAGTGAGAATAACAATGGGCTTTGTTCTTTTCTCAAGTGCTTTTTAATCATAAAACAATTATTAGCAAAACTAAAACTTTTGGGGGGCGACTACTGGGAAATATGTTTGTTTTGTTATTAAAAGGGTATGCATGCTCTCAGTTTTAAAAAGCCTATCTAGTTTTCTTTTCAAATTTTTAATCTCTATTTTATACTATTCATCTCAGATCAAACAGTTAGTCCTACTGTTTTTCTCTAGGTTTTTTTGTTTGTTTGTTTGTTTGTTTTTGCAAATTTAACTATACATTGTAGAAATTCTCAAGCATATTCAGAGAATAGTATCATGAGTCTTAATTTCCCTATCACACAGCTTCAACAATGTGGACTATAACTCCACTCAATCTCTATCTCTATTTTATGTTATGTTATTTTATTTTATTTTATTTTATTTTATTTTATTTTATTTTATTTTATTTTATATTTTCTAAAAGATTTTACGTATTTATTTGAGAGAGAGAGTGCACACAAGTGGGAAGGGGGTGGGCAGAGACAGAGAAACTCAAGCAGACTCCGTGCTGAGTGTGGAACCCAGCACGGGGTGGAGGCGAGGTTCGATCTTACAACCCTGAGATCACGACCTGAGCCAAAACCAAGAGTCAGATGCTCAACCTACTGAGCCACCCAGGAGCCCTTCTGTCTCTATTTTAATTATCATGATTATATCTAGAGGTTTTTCTAGTGAAATTTCTATCAACTTTCATTGCCTTATTATGATTTATTTGGTTTATATTTATACATTACTGATATTGAGAAAAGAAACAAGGTGCATTAGATTTTGGTAAGGAGGGAAAAAAAATGTGGAATAGTAGGCACAAACTGAGGAGAATTTGCTGGTAAATTAGAAAAAAATCTTAAAATGAAAGGATGTAAATAGGGGAAAAATAAAATCAAAGGCCCACTCCACTGTCTTCAAAAGTTACTGGAACATACTGGTGTGTATCCTGTACCTGTGCTTTTAGTCCAGCCAGTCTACTCATAGATTTTGTGGATTATTAAGATAGATTAGCTATTTCCAAGGTAATTGAAAAGGACCCCACACTTTCCTCCTGTTTTCTCCATCTATATTGAGCTGTGTGATGGTTCTAAATCCTGACTGTTTTCCATTAGACCCAAGCCAAATCTTTTCTTCATTGCCAGAATCCTTCCTGGCCACAGGTTCACATTTGATGAGGGTGAATATAAAATAGAATCCTTGAATCCCCCTGCTGCAAGCGGTCTAGACATAGTGGAGGGTGTTAGATAGGTGGCATTTTATTCAGTCTCCTTATTGTTTATATGTTTATTTGGACTTTCTAATTCTTAATGATTTAGTCTTGGCATGGTTTGTTTCTGTGGCTGGGTAAATTAGGGAGGGCCTTGGCCCTGAGGGCTTGACTCAGTGTGTCTGAAGATTTCACCAACAGCTCATGAGAAAGATTTCAAGGACAGACAGTGCAGTGGAGTAACAACAAATGTGGAAAAGTTTATTAGAGTGAAAGTACACTCTGGAGATGTGAGAACGGGTAAGCCGGAGAAAAAGCTGAATTGGGGGGATGTTGGGTTTCAATCTTATATTGACAGTTGTTAGCAAGGAGGTGAAATGCTTATCACTTGGGGCAGAGATTTCATGGAAGCCTGGTCTTTTGCTTTTTCTTCCTTATATGGTCAGGGGTTTTCTGTCACGGAGCCTGCCATCTTGGGCCCATCTAGTTTGATGGGCTTCTTGGGGAGCACTACCAGGAAAGGTCTCTGACTTTCCGGATAGCTGGCCATGACTTCCCCTTTGCTGGCCTCCGGTTATCCTGTTAGAATCTAACTAACATTTCCAGGAATTTATCCATCTCTTCTAAGTTATCCAGTATTTTGGCATGTAACTGTTCATAGTACTCTCATAATCTTTCTTATTTCTGTCGCATCAGTTGTAATATATCCTTCATTATAATTTTATTTGAGTCTTTTCTCTTTTTATCTTTTCAAATAAATCAACTCAGATTTGTTTATCTTTTCTGTTGTTCTTCTGGTTTGTATTTCATTTATTTCTGCTGTAATCTTTATTAAATTCTTCCTATAGCTAATTTGCATTTAGTTTATATTTTTTAGCTCCTTGAGGTTTAGCTATGTTGTCTGAGATCTTTCTTTTTGTGTTTTTTTTTTTTTCCCTTTGTCCCAAGATGTGTTTTGATTTCCCTTTTGATGTCTCCTTTGACCCATTGTATGTTTGGGAACTTGTCTAATTTCCACATTTTTGTAAATTTTTCAGTTTTCCTCCTGTTTTTGAGTTCTAATATCATAACATTGTGGTCAGAAAAGATACTTGCTATGATTTCCATCTTCTTAAACTTGTTAAGACTTGTTTTGTGGCCTAACATATGATCTGGGCTAAAGAATGTTCCATATTTTCTTGAGAAGAATGTAGATAGGATATTCTGTACCTGTTAGGTCCATTTGATCAACATTTGTTCAAGTCTTCTGTTTATTGATTTTCTACTTGGATAATCTATCCATTGTTGAATATAGGGTAGTGAAGCCAAATACAATTTTTTTAATATTTTATTTATTTCAAAAAGAAAGAGGGAGGAAGAGCATATGGGAGGGAGAGGTGGCAGGGGGAGAGAGAGAATCCCAAGCAGACTCCCTGCTGAGCATGGAGCTTGACAGGAGGCTTGATCTCAAGACCCGGCGATCATGACCTGAGCCAAAATGATGAACCAGCCTCTTAACTGACTGAGTCACCCAGGTGCCTCTGAAGTACAGTACTGTTATTGCATTGCTGTCCATTTCTCCCTTCAGTTCTGTTAACATTTGCTTTATAAATTTAGCTGCTCACACGTTAGTTGTATATATATTTCCTATTTATAGCCTTTTGATGAACTGACCCATTTATCACCACATAATGACCTTCTTTGTCCCATGTGACAAAGTCTATTTTTGATTTAAAGTCTATTTTGACTGATATAAGTAGCCCCTCTGCTTTCTTTTGGTTACCATTGTATGGAATATCTTTTCCTTCATTTGAAGCCCATGTATATCCTTATAGCCAAAGTAAGTCTTTTGTAGGCAAAATATAAATGGGTCTTTTTTTTTTTTTAATCCATTCAGCCAGTCTATGTCTTTGGATTGGAAGATTTAATCTATTACACTTAACTATTCACAGGTAAGGACTTCTGTTGCTATTTCGTTCATTGTTTTCTGACTGTATTGTATTCCTTTGTTCCTTTCTTCCTCTCTTATTATCTTCTTTTCTGAATTGATGTTTTTTTGTTTTTGTTTTGCAGTGGTATAATTTGATTCCTTTCTTTTCATCTTTTGTAAATTTACTACAGATGTTTTTGTGTGTGTGGTTATCATGAGGCTTATATAAAATATCTTATAGCCATAAGGGCCTATTTTAAGCTGATAACCACTTAACTCTCATTGCATACAAAAACTCTACTTTTTTCTCCCACTCACACATTTTGTTATTGTTATCACAATTTATATGGTTTGATATTGCATATCCATTAAAATTTACGAGCTGTAGTTATTTGTTATCTTTATGCTAGAGTTAAAAGTGTTTTATAGACTGTCACTACAGTATTAAAGTGTTTTAAATTTGACTGGACACTTACCTTTACCAGTGAGTTTCTGTTTTCACGTATTTCTGTGTGGCTAATTAGCATCTTTTTGTTTCAACTTGAAAAACTTTCTTTAGCATTTCTTCGAAGGCAGATCTAATGCTGACAAACTCCCTCAGCTTTTGTTTGTCTCCATAAGTCCTTATCTCAACTTCATTTCTGAAACTCAGCTTTTTCAAGCCTAAGGAGAGATTTTACTTTCCAAAATGACTGGACTCAGGGAACAGAGTGACTCCTCAAACAATTCTAGGATTTTACTAATATGGATAGAGAAAAACAGACTTGGGTATGCCTCCAGGAGTGCGTATGTACTATAGTGAGTTTAATTATCATAATCTACAAACAAGAAAACTAAAACTTATAAATGTACATGCTTACTCAAGATCTCACAATTTTTGCCTGCTATAGCTGGAATTGAGAATGACTGAAACAAAAGTCATTTTTTTAACCTAAATGCCTCCTTGATAATCTGTTTAATATGTTAATTCATTAAACATAGATACATTTAAAAGCTACTAGATCCATTGTGCCAAATGCTGGCGTTTTGAAAATAAATAAAAGAACAACATAGTATACACCATCAAGGATACCACAGTCCAGAGGGGCCAGGCATAAAACAGGTAGTTTCCCAATGAATGTAATTTAGGTAAGAAGATAACTGTAGTGTGCTTTAGGGATGGACATAGATAAAAGGGAGCGCTAAACAAGGTCAGTGGGACGGACCTACAGGAAAGGGAACAGCTGAACTGAATCTCAAACATTAAGAGCCAAAATTTAGTGAAATTTCTTGGAATCATCCATAAGAAAAAAAAAAAAGAAATTTATAAACAATGAAAAATTTATTTCCTTTTTCTTCCCTTACTCCTGATTTTACCTTTGTTTTTCATAGTCTTTAGATTTTGCTTTTTTTTCTGTTTTTTTGAGACTTAAATAAAAGCTGGTTTGATGGCTTTAAAATTTCTAATTAAGCTTTGACATTTATAAAAATTTATCACATTTGTAAGTGCCCAGGAGGGAAAAATAATTTACTGATGGAAATCAATGCTTTATTATTTACAAAATAAATTCATATTAACAAGAGTTACCAAATTATTTCCTTAATCAAGTAACAAAATGCTTTCAATATTTTTTCTGCCCTATAAGTGTTTTAAAATATAATTGTACTATAATATAAATAATGTTTGTATATTATAGCAGCAGATTTAAAAACTCTATTTTTTTCTAATTATGATGGTAGAAATGAGTCAATGTATCAGAAATCCACAGTTACTTGTGTAGAAGAGGAAAGGATCTTTTTAGTTCTTTGGCTAGGGCCCTATAAATTGGACTAACAGTGGATATTTACAAAAGTAAAACAAACTGAAATTTATTAACATGAACATCAGGCATACACTCAAGAGGTTAGAACTTGAGCTACATAGCACTTAACAAAGGAGCAATACGTTTTTAGAGGGGTGAAAAGACAAAGGAAAAAAACTTTTGAGCTTCTAAGGATGTCAGATCGTAAGGAGAAAATATATGGGGAAACAAATGGTAGTTAGGGATTAGTTTATAAAGGTTTGCTATGCAGATTCCTCTGGTGATGACTCTAAGCTGGTAAGGGTCTAGAGTTGTCTCCAGTAATTAACTTCTGTCCTTCTTGGTAGGGGGCAAGTGGAAAGGTGGAGACACTTAGAAATGTATGTTCTTCTTTTAGGCAAATCAGGGGAGGACAGAGAGTTTTCTTGTATTTGCTTCCTCTTGATTGCCTTCAGTTCAAAATAATTCTTAATGCCAAAGGGGTAGCATGTTCCATTCTGATACTCTTCACCTGAAACTACATAATAACCTATTGTAAAACCATTTAAACAATGGGAGTAAGATCCTGTTATATATGCCTTTCCAAATGTAATAAACCAGGAATAAACTAATAATATTTTTGTATGTTGTTTATTACCTGGCACAGTTAACTCACTTGTTCAGAATCTTGGTCATTCATATAGCATTTAGAAATAAAAAAGTATTAATATCAAAAGAAAATTTCAAAAAAAAAGCAAATGTAAGGGAAGAAGGAAGAATTTTCTCCTAGGGTATGTAACTCAGTTATTTATAAAACCATTCCCTCAAAGTAGCTAGGACTCTTGGGAGGCCTTTTTTTGCTCTCTTTGTTTGAAGTGAAGAGCTATAAATGAAATCAATAGGATTACTCCTCCTTACATCTTTCTTGGAAGTGGCAAACAAGTTCTGCCCACTTTTCAGACTTAATGAAAACTCTAGTGCTAGCATGGTACAGATGAGCTGAAAATATTACAAGACTCAGTCAAAGTTTGAGGCATGGACCTCTCAGGAAAGTTTGGACATTTATAGTGTCTGTTCATAATTTTTACTGTATAGTTTTATTTAAGAGTGATGAAAATTATGGAAACACTAAAGATTAAATATTCTTCCAGGTATGAGTAGTTTATACAATTTATATAACTGCTATGAATATTCTTTTGATAGTTAGGAGTAGAAGAGACCTCCAGAGCTATTCTAGAGGTTTTAGCCAATCACATTCTAAGGAATGCATACAATTCTAAAAATTAATAAAACAAGTGCTGGAAATATGACTGCACCTTAAATAATATTTGACCGAAGAGAAACTCTACTAATAATTACTATAGAGTATCTAAATACAAAATAAAAATATAAGACTGAGATCTTAGAGGGAAAAATGGCGTTCCCCAATTAGCAAGATCCAGTGGAATGTACAATCTCATCACTTTATTTTATTATAAAGTTTGCATAGTGAGCACATATTCTCACATTAGAGACGGAGGCATTCAGCACTTCTGACAGCAAGATGTCATTGAATGTTATATTCCTTTAGCCTGATGTCATCCTCTTCAAACTTCTGATTAAAATAGATCTTAAGACATTTGTTTCTTATAATGAAAAAATGTTCTGGTTATTCTCATAAATTTTGTACTGCTCATTACAATTCAGTAAACTGATATACTGTTTAGTATTAGTTTGTAAGTTCTACTAACATGAGCCAATTCTTAAGACACTGAACCTATCCTATTAGTGCCATAGGAGTAAGCTTACACAATGGACAAAATGAAGGGAAGCATTAGGCAAAGTATATGTTATGGCAGTCAAAAATACCTGTTTCAAATACTTTACTCCTCCAGAAAGTTCCTGTAGAAAATTAGGCACACAAACGAAAACTCTCATTCATCATCCCTGCATAATTGACAGAGCCGTTTGTTACAGAAGTTATTTTTTTTTTATTTAAAATGCAAGTATAGGATTATCTGGGCTTTATTATGGAAAACGTTCCAGAATAGTAGAAGAAATTTCAGTTTTATTGAGAGCTAGACCAGATCCAATTGAATGAGAAAAATATAAGGAAGGGGAGACAGGAAACAGTGTAAGTCCAACCTTCTTGGATGTCACTGTTTGCCTCAACTTTGATGTAAATTAATTTGTGCGGGGACTAACAAAGCCAAGGATTCAAAACTGAAATGGGACAAACAAGTTAGCTTATCACAGTTCAGTACGTGCTGGCAGAAGATATGAGACTTCTGGGTTCGAGACAATGGACATTCTTACTCATGGTACAGAGGCAGCCTGAGTTTTCTGTTCACAATGACCTCCCTTGTTACCAAGTTCCACTAGGCAATGCATTGCAGCTCAGAAACATGCTACACACACTATATGCTTGCATGGCTGAGGGGCGGCCCCAAGTTTAGGGAATCCCAGCCTTTCAAATGCAGCCGCTAGGAAGCATGTCCAACCTGTGTTCCAGAGAGAAACTTTTTTTTTTCAATTCTGGGGAGGAAAAACAATCTGTCCTTTGCTGCCCTGGAGAGAAGTAGCATTTCTAGCCTTCCAAACAAATGTAGCAATGATCTCAATGTCTCTATTCAGAAGACATTCGGGACCACAAGAGACCTATTTGTGATTTGCCTCTCAATTCATGGACAGTGCTCATTGACCTTCATTATAGTGTAGATATATAGTTCAGAAGGAACAAGAAAATAAGGGAGATTCAATAGAGAAACTTCATGTGTAATGATATTGTTGTCTTGGTGATCGTTTTCATTTTCTTTATATATATTAGTTTATATATATATGTGTGTATATCACACACACACACACACACACACACACACACAATGAATTATAGAACTATTTCCAACATATTTTGTTAATTACCTGGAACTTTGTGCATTATATGCTACTTTTGCACAGAAGAAAGTTAAAATAAAATTTTTTTTTAATATAATGCCTTGATATTGGACTTCCCAGCCTCCAGAACCGTGAGAAATACATGTTTGCTTTTTATAAGCCACCCAGCCTATGACATTTTACCTATCCATTGTATTCTCAGTTCCCTGGTGAGTTTGTGCGTGTGTATATACTTTATACTCAATACCAGTATATTTTCTTTTGTTTCTCCAGGCATTTCTCTTTTTTTATATTAAAAATTTTTATTTATTTTTCAGAGAGAGAGAGAGACAGAGAGACAAAGCATAAGCAGGGGAGGGGCAGGCTCCCCGCCAAGCAAGGAGCCTGATGCAGAACTCGATCCCAGGATACTGAGATCATGACGTGAGCTGAAGGCAGACACCCAACCAACTGAGCCATGCAGGCACCCCTCCCCAGACATTTCTTAACTGATTTAGAACAGTAGAAATTTCTAAGAACTCAAAGGAAAAACATTTTCTGACTTTTTGCATTTTCCTTTTTTCTTTAAATCCCAATTAGTTATCATGCAGTGTCATATTAGTTTCAAGTGTACAGTATAGTGATTCAGCACCTCCATACATCACTCATCACAACAGATGCCCTCCTTAATCCCCATTACCTATTTGACCCATTCCCCCAACCACCTCCCCTCTGGTAACCATCAGTTTGTTCTCTATAGTTAAAAGTCAGCTTCTTGGTTTTCCTCTCTTTTTTTCCCCCAGGTTTGTTAGCTTTACTTCTTAAATTCCACATATGAGTGAAATAATATAGTATTTGTCTTTCTCTGATTTATATTGCTTAGCATAATACTCTCTAGCTCCATCCTCCAACCATGTCATTGCAAATGGCAAGATTTCATTCTTTTTTTATGGTTAATATTCCATCATCCATATATATATGATATTCCATCCATATATATATATATATGCATTTCTTTACCTTCATTTATTTATTTAATCATTTATTATAACTATCAATTCATGTATTTTAGTTTTATACACTGCATTATAATCCCATGCCACTTTATTTATTACTCAAATTTCTCCAGCTTTTGCCATTGGGAGTTCTTTTAAATTGTCTCCTATGTCCATTTGACATGTCCCCATCCTCTTGTTTTTGATCACTACCTTGTTTTCTGCCACTACAAGATGCCAAAGGTTCACCTTGTTTTTGCCTTTCCCAACCCTATATTTGGCCATTTCTTACAGAAATCCTATTTCCTTTTTTTTTATTCTAAAGATTTTATTTATTTATTTGAGAGGGAGAATGAGAGATAGAGAGCACGAGAGCGAAGAGGGTCAGAGGGAGAAGCAGACTCCCCACTGAGCAGGGAGCCCGATGCGGGACTCGATCCCGGGACTCCAGGATCATGACCTGAGCCGAAGGCAGTCGCTTAACCAACTGAGCCACCCAGGTGCCCCCTATTTCCTTTTATTGGAAATCAAGGTCTGGTCTCTGGGTTTGCCTGTTGAGCACAGTTTATAAAATGGGGACGGATACTCTGACTCAATCACTTCAACTTTTGCTACAAATCCCAGTCTTCACAGATAAAGATGAAAAATGTTGTTTTTTTGACAAATTAAAAAGAAAAAACAGACTCTTAAATACAAAGAACAAACTGGTAGTTGCCAGAGGGGAAGTGGGTTGGGGGGCATGGGTTGATTAGATAAAGGGAATCAAAAGTACGTTTATCTTGATGAGCACTGAGTCATAATGTATAGAATTGTGGAATTATTGTTTTGTACACCTGAAATTAATATGATACCATATGATAACTAAACTTGAATAAAAATAAATAAATAAATAAATAAGATGTTCTATTTTGGAGATTATATTAGGTGTATTAGTCTGCTTGCACTGTCATAGCAAGATATCATAGACTGGGTAGCTTAAACCACAGAAATTTATTTTCTCATAATTCTGAAAGCTGTAGGTCCAATACCAAGGTGCCAGCAGGTTTGGTTTCTTCTTGGCTTGCAAAAGGCCACCTTCTCCCTCTGTTCTCATGTGACTTTTCTTCTGTGTACAGAGAGAGATCTCTGTCTCTTATTATAAGGTTATCAGTCCTGTCATATTAGAGCCCCACCCTTATAACTTCATTGAACCTTAATTATTTCTTTAAGGACCCTGTCTCCAAATATAACTACATTGGTAGTTAGGACTTCAACATATGCATTTGCGGGGAGGACCACTCGGTCCATAACATTAGGCAAAAGCATAATGGTTGAAGGGCAGTACATTGTTTTGTGCCTTGCAAAACACTATTTACAAAGAAATTGATATCATTACAATTTGGCTGCTTCAGCAGTTGAAAAAATGGGGAAAAAAAATAACAAATGACCTGTATTTGCAATAGTACTTTAACTTTTTCTTTTTGCTTTATGTGAGCATCTTTGTTTGACATGTAGTGACAATCTCAACTTTTAAAAAGTTTTGTATTTTTTGATGAAGCATCCCTACTCTTGAAATCCGAAAATATGAATGAAAAATCAAACACTATCACTGCAGTCCCTGATATTATTTTAAATAAATTATCAGCCCAACTATTTCCAGTAATTATGAAAGAATTAAGTCACCTCTGTTTTCTTTGACAATTGTATGGCATTCTGTGTATTCTTTGAAATACCAAGAGAAATATTTCATTTTCTGCTAAAGTAGGTAAGAAAGACATCAAATTGAACATAAAATGTGATCAATTTTCCTTTCACTCTCCTTTTTTTCCACTAGAGTTTTTGGTTCAGTCAAAGCAAACAAATACATGTTTTATTAATAATTTTATAAATGCTTTTGTAAACTCTGATAAAATTTTGGCAACAAATCAAAGGAAATGAGCAAATAATGAGACAAGCAGATGCAAACAACAATAAAAGCAATCAACATTGATTCTATTTTTGCACGATGGTCCTTGGCTTGTCTGTAGTTTCTGATGATTAGTGCTTCGGGAAAACAATTTAGTGAAATCAGTGTTCCATTTATTTTCTGTATCTTTTCAGTGGCTGGAGAGATTGCTAAAACTTTAAGTGACGATGAGCTAAATCCACATACAGTATAAGCCTATCATTTCTTATACTTTATTTAACTACTTTTAAACTTAGTACTGTGTGAAAACTACTGCAAAAATATAAGAACTTAAAACCTGTATATTTTAAGAAATAATTTAGTAAATCATATAATTTAAATTAATATTTATTTTTATAAAGTTATATAAAATTAAATATGGGTGTATAACTGCTCGTTCTTTTATTTTTATTGCTTATTGCCATTTATTAATCTATTCTGTTTTACTAATTTGTTATTGGAAACATTTGAATGTCCTTATCGATCTGCATTTGTAATTGATTGTAAAGGCACAAGAATTACACATCACTAGAATAGCTTATAATTTTTAAGTTACTAATTTCTCTCTTTTCTTCTTTTCCATTATAGTAACGTTTGGGATATTGTCATTTTTAGACACTTAGCCACAATAAGAAACACATAAGACAAATTAAATATTGATGTTCACAGTTGTATAGTACAACATTTCATAGGCTTATACCAAATAATACTACTAAGTACCTCCTTGTTAGGATATTCTCTGCTGATGAAAATTCTTTATCTTCTCACCCTATAGGGAAAATAGACAAATAATTTTAACACTGCTTATCTATATTGCACAGTTTCCTTTTTTTTCCCTCAAAAACAAGTGGTCAAAGACTGCAAAAACATTGTCGATATAACAAAGTTTTAGGGGGTTTTCTTAAATTGATTTTCTCTGATGTAAACAAATCTTTATGTCCCTTAGAAATATGTCGATATCCATTCTAAAATGATTGTAATATTTTATGAATGGGAGAAAATGCACATTTTTATTTAGTAACTGATTCTCTTTCCTACTATAACACAAAATTTTAAAGTAATATTTAAGAACACAGAATGGTTTTGGTTTTATTGAAATCTTAGAATTGACACTGTCTTAGTCTGTTTGGGTTTTCATAACAGGTTACCATGGACTGGGTGACTTATAAACAACAAAAACTTACTTCTCCCAGTTCTGGAGGCTGGGAAGTCCAAGCAAGGCACAGACAGATCTTTTGTGAGGAATCTCTCCCTGGTTCATTTTTTCTGTGTTCTCACGTGGCAGAAAAGGCAAGGAAGGCACTCTCTGAGGTCTCTTTTATAAGGACATTGATCCTATTTAAGAGAGCTCTGCCTTTATGACATAATCCTCTCCCAAGCCCCAACCACAAATATCATCACATTGGAGTTTCAATGTATGCATTTTTGGAGGACACAAACATTGTCTACAGCAGATAAAAAACAGGTGCTTACATATAAAATGTTGTGTAATTCCATAACACATCATCTTTAATTTGATAGTTTAGGAATTATTTTTAAAATGAATCTGTTAACCATTTTGTAAAATATCTCTCAGAAGTAGATTTTAGAAAATTCTATCAGTTGTTTCTTGGATTTGCCAGAGTAACAGCATGGAATACTTGAAATAATCTATTAATGACCTCCTCTGTCTTGTACATCTTGTTCTATATTAAAAGTTGTTGGGCGCCTGGGTGGCTCAGTTGGTTAAGCGACTGCCTTCGGCTCAGGTCATGATCCTGGAGTCCCTAGATCAAGTCCCGCATCAGGCTCCCTGCTCGGCAGAGAGTCTGCTTCTCCCTCTGACCTTCCCCCCTCTCATGTGCTCTCTCTCAAATAAATAAATAAAATCTTAAAAAAAAAAGTTAAAGTCATTGTGACAGTTGACAATGGGTATATACACAGTTGTCACTATTTACATATTTTGCTAATTGATGTAATAAATAAGGTTCTCCATAAGGGTGGCAGAGAGAGAAGTGAGTAAGAAGACAAAAGAGGTAAAAGCAATAGCATATGTTTCAGGGCAAAGGTCACTGGAATATCTCCAAGGCCTAGAGATTGATGAATAAATTAAAGTACACATATTTAAGGTTGCTTACAATATATTACCTGCATATTTCCTTTTATGTGGAATTTTAATTATTTCAAAGAACATTTCAAATCAACATTTTAGAGTCCTTTCTTTATACTCTTTGGGAAGTTTACATCATGATTTCTCTATCAAAGACATTGTACTGATCACTGTGGGAGTTTGAACAACTATACAACACATTATCCTTAAATATTGGAACCTTCCAAACTAGTTTGGTATGTCATATATCATCTATTAAGCAAGATATTGTAAGTTTAGTACATGATAAGTAAATGTACTATTTTTGATTTGTCAGACTTTATCTTAAGTACTTGACATTTATGAAGGCACTGAACATGCCCTACATAAAGGAATAAAGTTATTGAATTATAAAGCCAGAATGCATACTAAATAAATAGCTGAGCCTGATTTCTTAAACCTGGTGCTATTGTTTAAATCTTCTCTGAAAAAGGCATTACTATGGAGATATTTAAGGCGTAGGATTGTTTTTTATATTGATTGTTAACACTGTGTAGGGTAAAGTAGGTGGAAAATAAAGCTAGTGGAATTTGTACCACAGGGAGGAAGCTTGAAATTATGAGACCCAGAGTTTATCTAGGGCAGCCAGCACATTGTCCTCTCCTCACCTACAAAAAGACAAAAAGACCTTCAGAGAAATCCTCTCTGTGAGGTGAGTAGAAGTTTCCTTGGTTTTATTCATCTTAGAATATGAACAAGTGTCTCCAAGAGAGAGTTTAAAGTGATCTAAAAATTTATTGCCTTTAGAATGTACCACCCAGTAGCAGAGAAGTGTCTGGAGAACAACTTCAAATCCCAGAGGAAGGATTGAAAAGACCAAAGAAGGCCTGAATAGTTGTAATAGGGGACAGAGTTTGTGTGGTTATATTCAACAGAACCATGAAGATAGAGGTTTAAAATCCTGTCTGATTCTGTCATTTTCATTATTTCTGGCATTTACCTATATCAACAACTTGCCCAGAGGTCAATATGTAAGCAGATATCAGTATACAAAAAAAAAAAAAAAAAAAAAAAAGCAACCCATATTTGTCAAGACAGAATAGCGATGACTCATTAAAAACAAAACAATTGCTAAAGGGAATAGACAATCCCTATTCCTGGAGCTAAAATTAAAATTTTAACCTAATTTTCTGTTAGTTGAATTAAAGAACAGGTATTCAATGCTATAATCCATATTATAAACTTGGAGCGAATAAATATGAGGCATACCACAAATCTCAGAGCAAAAATAGAGATAGAAATCATGAGGGAAGACATGATATAGTCTTTGAAGATATATTCAAGAGCCTACTTAAAAAAATAGTGTCTTCTCAAGAAGAAAGAAAGAAGATTTTGAAGACATGGAAAAATTCAAGAAAATTTCCTGAGCTAAGGAACAGTCTAAGTTTGGAGATTCACATAGGATTATCCCAGTTCCAGTCTGGACTGCTAAACACATGAATATAAATGTGCATATCTTGATTTTTGAATTAAAAATATGAGAAATAATAAATTACTACTTCTGGTAGAAAGAAAACTGAGGTCACAGAATAAGCCAGCACCCTGAAATCTGGAGAGAGAGAAAAATACAGAATCACAGTCAGGATCTGATTACCAGAGACAGGAGCCCCTGGAGCCATAGACTTGTAGGAACACTTAAACAGGAGCTGTGATGAATTACTTGAGGCTGTATGTAAACTGGGTTGAGTATTAAAAACTCTTGGGAGCCCATAGTCTTAGAAGGGCCCCCACACATTGCTGGATTTTACCTCTAGGACACACTAGGTCCTCATAGTAAAGAACCAAGAATTTTGTTTGTCTAGCAAGGAGAAGTAAGAAAAATTATTGTGAAAGTACCCAAACCCTTCCCCATAACACAGGTCTGCAATGGAAAATGCTTCAACCTGCTGGATTGGAAGACATTTACCCAGTTTTAGCCCCTTTTAGACTTATTGTCTTACCTAAAATGGGATGGAAAAAAAAATTAAGAAAGAACCCACTTGTGACGGTCACTGCCCCCTAAAAGATTAAGATTTAATCATAAGACAATAGATTGCTTCCCTTTTCTACACACTACCATTATAATAGGAAAGAGCTTCAGAGTGTATACTCTTGTTAGGGGAAGAAGAAAAAAAAAAACCCAGACATTAGAGAAATTTGAAATCTCTGATACCTACAGCTACAACAAACATTCCGTATAGCTTAGCTCCTAGAAATATTAACATAATAACTCACATTTACCTTATAACATGTTATGGCATACATCCATGTCCAAAAATTCAACAAAAAATTGATAAGTCATGTTAATAGGCAAGAAAAATAAGACAGTCTGAAAAGAAAAAGCAAGTAATAGAATCAGACTCATATATGACACAGATGTTGGAATAATAAAAAACATTTAAATAACTATGATTAATATGTTAAGGGCTCCAATGAGAAAAGAAGACAATAGAAAGAAAAGAAAGATATAAATAGAGAGATGCAAACTCTAAGAAATAACAAAAGAAAATGCTAAAAAAACAAAATCACTGTGACAGAAATGAAGAATGCCTGTGATGGAATCATCAGTAGATCAGATACAACCCACAAAAGAACTGGTGAACTGGAAGAACTTCTGAAACTTAAATGCAAGGGGAAAAAGAAGAAAAAGAAGGAAAAAAAGACAACACAGAGAACTTAAGAATTGTGAGATAATTTCTGACCCAGCAATTGCACTACTGGGTATTTACCCCAAAGACACAGATGTAGTGAAAAGAAGGGCCATATGCACCCCGATGTTCATAGCAGCAATGTCCGCAATAGCCAAACTGTGGAAAGAGCCGAGATGCCCTTCAACAGATGAATGGATAAAGAAGATGTGGTCCATATATGCAATGGAATATTACTCAGCCATCAGAAAGGATGAATACCCAACTTTTACATCAACATGGCTGGGACTGGAGGAGATTATGCTAAGTGAAATAAGTCAAGCAGAGAAAGTCATTATCATATGGTTTCACTTATTTGTGGAACATAAGGAATAGTATGGAGGACATTAGGAGAAGGAAGGCAAAAATGGGGGGGTGGAAATCAGAGGGGGAGATGAACCATGAGACACTATGGACTCTGAGAAACAAACTGAGGGTTTTAGAGGGGAGGGGGGTGGGGGATGGGTTCGCCCGGTGCTGGGTGTTAAGGAGAGCATGTACTGGGTGTTATACAAAAACAGTGAATCAAGGATTACTACATCAAAACTAATGATGTATTGTGTGGTGACTAACATAATAAAAAATAAATAAAATAAAATAAAATAAGAAAGAAAACTAGAGCAGCTATATTAACTTCAGATACAACAGACTTTGGACCAAGTTAAGTTATCAGGGATGAAGAAGGTAATCATATAATGATAAAGAAATTAATTCTCTAAAAATTATTAAAATCTATAACATACTTGCATTTGACAACAAATCATCAAAAATCATGAGGCAAAAACTGATAAACTATATGGAAGAATAAACCCCCTATTATGGTCGGAGAACAACAATCTCTTGCAGTAATTGATGGAGAAGAAGGCAGAGCATGAGTAAGGATATAGCTGATCTGAAGAGCACTATAATCAACTTAATTTAATTGATATATTTAGACCATTTCACCAAGTAACAGCAGAATACATTCTTCTGAAGCTCACATGGAATACTCACTAAGATAAACTGCATTCTTGGGCACTCACCAAATAAAAAAAAAAAAAAATAGAAGTCATACAAAATATATTCTCAAATCCTAAGGGAACTTAATTAGAAATCAATAATGAAAGAGCTGGAAAAATTGCCAAATATTAGAAAATTAAATGTTAAATTACATATTAAGAAATTTAACAACACTCTGGAATAATATATTAGGTCATGGAAGAAGTCCCAGGACAAATTTTAAGACATGTTGAAATGCACATTGAAATATTAAAAGGAAAATATAACTTACCTAAATGTGTGGAAAGCAGCAAAAATTGTGCATTGAGGAAAATTTACAGCATTAAATGATTGTGTGGGAAAAGAAGAAATATGTAAAATCAATAGTCTAAGCTTCCATCTAGGAAAACTAAAGGAAGAAGAGAAATTTAAGCCTAAAACAAGCAGAAAAATAGAAATAAAATCAAGTAGAGCTTGGTCTAGGAAAGCAGATACATGCAAAAGCATGGCCAGCCAGGGGGGCCCAAGTCCTTGACTACAACTCTATTCAGAGACGATTGGACAGTGCCCTGATTGGGCATCTGGTTTGTTATAAGTACAACTTTCCCCCATTAGGCCTGCTGGGTAGTCTTTGTAACTGCCTAGAGCCAGGACGCAAAAATGACATTGATTTTTGACCATGAGTTAGATTCTTACCAAATTTTAGAGAAAATGAATTTCCTTAAATATTTGTTTTAGAGAAAAATAAAAATGGCTGAAAACTTATGTGTTAAATGCAGAATGAAATAAAAGAAATCCAAAGGATCTGGGAAAGAAGAAATGTGTGAAAATTACTTGATAAGAATACAATAAAAAGTCAAAAATTTTTTAAAACACTAATTAAAAACCTCTGGCAAATGGTTCAATACCCTACAATTATTCTGTATTTTTTAATAACAATAGAGGAAGAACAAATAACATTAGCATATATCTATATACACATATACATATATACAGTTATATATATATTTAATATATATTATTAGTATATTATATTATACATTATATATATTAAAGTTAACCCTTGAACAATGCAAGGGGTAAGGGTCCTGACCCACCAGCGAGTGGAAAATTTACATATAACTTGACCTTTCAAAAACTTTACTAATAGCCTACTGTTGACTGGAAGCCTTACTGATAACACAGTTGATAAACATATATTTTGAATGTTATATGCACCATACACTGTATTCTTACAATAAAAGGAGCTAGAGAGATGAAAATGTTATTAAGAAAATCGTTAGAAAAAATACATTTACAATATTGCACTGTAAAATATCCACATATAAGTGGACCTGCACAGTTAAAACCCACATCGCTCAAGAATCAACTGTAAATGAATATATATACAGAGAGGGACTATCTCTCTCCAAATATACATGTATATACATATATACTCATATACTGAAGAGAATGTTTTGTAACATTAAGAGAATGTTATGTAAAACTTATGTGAATAAATTTGAAAATTGGGCCAAATCTCTAGAAATATACAAATTATTAAGCTGTAACCCTGAAGTCCTAAAACTGACAGAATTTTTCATCCATTACAAATATTCCCACAAAGAAAAGATCGAACTCAAATGTTTGTGCAGATAACTTTTCTAAATATTTAAGGTCTAGAAATTTGAAAATTATGCGAAATGATACAGGAAATAAAACAGGAAGGGAAAGCCTCAACTAATTTTGAAAACCAGTTTAATATTGTTATCAAAGCCAATCAACGACTGTACGAATAAATAAAATTACAGATCACTATCATTTAAGACCACTGCTGCAAAATTCTATCTCAGATGGATAAAAATGAGATTAGGTTATGATCAGATTGGGAATTATAGGAATAAAATGTCAATACAATATTATAAAAGTATTTACAATTAATATGGTAAACACAAAAGGATAAATGCCATAAGTTATCTTAAATGCAAAAAAATTCTATAAAATCAAACACTCATTTATGATTTAAAAGGTATAAAATAAATACTTTTCAATTCAGTAACAAGATAATCTGCTAAATTTTAAAAACAATAAACATCCTGAATGGTAAAATATTGAGTTCACTGCTGTTATAGTCAGGAACAAGACAGGGATGCATGCTATCACCCTTCTATTCAATGTTCTTCTGCAATAATATTGTATTGTTGCAGTGATACCAGATGAAAAAGAAATATCTATATTTCTAGTATAGAAAATTAAATAAAATGTGATTTAGGGACACAATGTGAGCTCTAATGAAATAAAAGAGCATAAGTAACACAGTCATTGTAATAGGTATCCCGGGAGAAAGGAGGTGGGAGGAAGGATGACATAGTCGAGAATCCAGGCCAGGGCATTATAGAGACATGGCATCATTGTGTTTCTTAAGTTGAATGGTGAACACACTAGGGTTCATTTTATCCTTGTTGTTTCAATTGCACGTAGAAATTATCTATGCATGGGTATGAATAATATATTTCATAAGAAAATTCTACACTGGACCAAGAAGCAAAAACAGATGAGTTTAAGATCACTCGATACCCCGTCCAGGGCTTCCTTCCACTGAATTATCTAGCTTATAAATTATTGGGATTCCAGAAATGTTTCCTTCATGCACTACAACATTTCATTTAAGGAAAGTCTTTTTAAATAATCTGTCTTTCAATATAGCTAAGCACCTTCTTCATTCATTATCCAGCACCTGGATGTGGTAGGTCCGATGGTAAGGTTTGAGCTAACTCATTGTGAGTCAGAATCAGGGAATTTTGTCTAGATCACCATAAATGTAGATTCTTTTTCATCTCCTTATGGATAAATCTTTCAAAAGATGCTAATATTGCTTTCAGAAACAATAATTTTGGTTTAAATTCTGGTATGTAGGGTGGAAAAGGAATGATAAAGTCAAGGAATGTGTTTAAATTGTCTCAACATTGTAATTTATTTAAAAAATGTTTAAATTGGATTATAAAGAACATACAATGTTATATTAGTTTCAGATGCACAATACGACTCAACAATTCTATGTGACTCAGTGTTCATCACAATAAATGTATTCTTATTTAACACTGTACTTTAAAATTAAACAAATATCTACTAAAACACATTAAGATATGAAAATGTCTTAATTGCATTTTACACTTTAATAGATTTTACACTGAGAACTCTATCGATTAACTAAGGATTTAATCTTTGACCATTGTCTAAAACCAATCATCCTATGTTACATGCTTAAGTATGTAAGTTAACATGATTTTAAAACAAATTAAGTAAAAATAACATCCACTTTGAAAGGTACTTAAACAGCATGTTCTTATAATATTCATTATATTAAAATTCATTTCCACTCAATATTCCCCAGAGATTGAAATTCAGAAACATGTGAATCTGTTTTTATAATTTTCTGTACATTTGTGAAGACACACTGCCCTCTTTTGAACAGAAGCAGTTAAATTTCAGGGGAAAAAGTGAAGCAAAACCAAAATTCACTGAATGAAATAGGGAGAGGATGCTAAAAAAATCAGATTATCTTTCCCTTTTACAAAGGGTTAAAGAATGACTGTGGTATTGAATTTTAATTTCTCAAGGCCAAACTTTCTTTTGTATATTTTTTTGTCTTTTGTTTACTTTTGTGGGTGCATTTGAACACAGCTTGCTGTTTAAAGAATTTTTATACACTTGGAAATTCTCTTCTTAAAAATATCTAATACTGACAGTAATTAATAAAAAAAGCCTGATATTCTCTACAGATTGTTTATAATTTATCTGAAGTGTTTATGACTGTTTTACTCTTTGCTATCATTCATCTCCACAAATGCTTTGTCTTTAACAAATGGTTACTCACAGTTTAGTGACAAGGCCATTGCAATAAACCTGTCAGTGTGAGGTCCACTGTGTGTATACAAGTTTATAAGATGGTCTCTGTGGTAGATGGCTACTTAAAATTTATTTCTTGAATGGCACATCTATATTAACTTTTTCTCTTATTTTGTAATCTTTGGAAATTCTAAGTTAAAAAAATTAAATATAGAAAACAAAATGAATGTGGCAATTTCATAATTGTCAGTCATTTCTAAGAAAAATATTGAGACTCAGCATGACAAAGGAGCATTTAACATGCAGTATTGATGTTAGAGATATTTTGATCATTGATTCTTTTTTTAAAATTTTTTATTGTTATGTTAATCACCATACATTACATCATTAATTTTTGATGTAGTGTTCCATGATTCATTGTTTGTGTATAAACAATGCTCCAGGCACGTTTTGCATGGTGCACTGGGTGTTATGAACAAACAATGAATCATGGAACACTGCATCAAAAACTAATGATGTAATATATGGTGATTAACATAACAATAAAAAAATTAAAAAAAAAAAAAAAAAAACAATGCTCCATGCAGTGCTCCCTGCAGAATGTGCCCTCTTTAATACCCATCACCAGGCTAATCTATCCCCCCATCCCCCTCCCCTCTAGAACCCTCAGTTTGTTTCTCAGAGTCCATCGTCTCTCATGGTTCATCTCCCCCTCTGATTCCCCCCCTTCATTCTTCCCCTCCTGCTATCTTCTTTTTTTTTTTTTAACACATATTGTATTATTTGTTTCAGAGGTACAGTTGATCACTGATTCATTTTTTTAAAGATTTTATTTATTTATTCATGAGAGACAGAGGAGGAGAGAGAGAGAGGGAGAGAGAGAGAAGCAGAGGGAGAAGCAGGCTCCCAAGGAGCAGGGAGCCCGATGCGGGACTCAATCCCAGGACCCTGGGATCATGACCTGAGCCGAAGGCAGACGCTTAACCATCTGAGTCACCCAGGCGCCCAATCACTGATTCTGGAGTGAAAGTAGATGAGTACAGAATATGGTAGCACTGTAATAAACAAATGGAGTGTAATTACTCTCTTTAACAGATACTGTTCTAATTAAATTTAAAATGAATTAATTATTCACATTTGTTAAGTCCTAGTCTCCTTCTGTTATCCAAAAGTATAGTCCTTTGGGAAGAGTAAGCAAAAGATTTTCTTCTGCCCTCTGCATTTTGCCCTCCCCCAAGATGGAGCGTCAGATAAGCTGTTGTACATTCAATCTTATTTTCATTTTTATTATCAACAAAACTTAATAATTAGCTATCTTCTTAAATCCTTTGTTGTGTCAAATATGAATGATTTATCACTGAGGGCATGTCCTACCTAAATAAGGAACAGTTTCTCCTGATTAACTAAAAACTTTCCAAACTTATATTAGACACCTCATAAAATGACAGCCAAAAAAATTCCTACACGTTTAGTCTGTTCAGGCTGCTATTACAAAATACCGTAAACTCGGTGGCTTATAAATAACAAAAATTTGTTCATCACACTTTGGAGGCTGGAAATACAAGATCAGGTGCCCACATGGTCAGGTTCAGATTCTCTATCTGCTGAGGGAGGGTTTCCTGGTTCATAGATGGCTTTTTTTCATTGTATTCTCAATATGGTAAAAGGGACAAAGGAAAGGAATGAGATCTTGCCATTTGCAACGACGTGGATGGAACTGGAGGGTGTTATGCTGAGTGAAATAAGTCAATCAGAGAAAGACATGTATCACATGACCTCACTGATAGGAGGAATTCTTAATCTCAGGAAACAAACTGAGTGTTACTGGAGTGGTTGGGGGTGGGAGGGATGGGATGGCTGGGTGATAGACATTGGGGAGGGTCTGTGCTACGGTGAGCGCTGTGAATTGTGCAAGACTGTTGAATCGCGGATCTGTACTTCTGAAACAAATAACGCAACATATTTTAAGAAAAAAGGAAAAGAAGAAGATAACAGGAGAGGAAGAAAAGGGGAGTATGTCAGAGGGGGAGACGAACCATGAGAGATGATGGACTCTGAAAAACTGAGGGTTCTAGAGGGTAGGGGGGTGGGGGGATGGGTTATCCTGGTGATGGGTATTAAAGAGGGCACGTTCTGCATGGAGCACTGGGTGTTATGAACAAACAATGAATCATGGAACACTGCATCAAAAACTAATGATGTAATATATGGTGATTAACATAACAATAAAAAAATTAAAAAGATTACATTTCATATGTTTAAAAGGGAAGAAAAGCCCAGTGATTGTTTCTCATCTCCAACATTTGCTACCATACCATTATCTTGGTATGGTGCTTGGGCTTCCCTGGTTTCCTAGCTCTGGGGAGGGGTGAGGCAAGATGACCAACATACCTCAACTGCTGGTGCATTTTTTACCCACCTTAACAGGGTGTGATGAGAATCACTCCCAGCTTAGCAATTTAAAGTGTTCGGGGCGCCTGGGTGGCTCAGTCGTTAAGCGTCTGCCTTCGGCTCAGGTCATGATCCCAGGCTCCCGGAATCGAGCCCCGCATCGGGCTCCCTGCTCAGCCGGAAGCCTGCTTCTCCCTCTCCCACTCCCCCTGCTTGTGTTCCCTCTCTTGCTGTGTCTCTCTCTGTCAAATAAATAAATAAAATGTTAAAAAATAAAAAAAAAAAATAAAAAAAAATAAATAAAAGGGACAAAGGAACTAAGAGAGTTCCACCCTATGGTGGAGGCTCCACCCTAATGACCTAATCACCTCCCAAAGCTCACCTCCAAATACCATCACCTTGGGGGTTAAGTTGCAAAATATGAATTTGCTGAGGGGACACAAATATTTAGTCCACAGGTCTGAGTTTAACTAGATGCTGTTGATGTGAATACCAATTCCTTCTGAGATTAAAACCTTTCTAATTAATTGACTAAGTCCATATTAAAAGACTCTCTTTGTGGAGCTTACACATGAACAGGACTTCAAGAACCTGGAGAAGGTTTCTCAACAGCCACCTTCTTTGGGCATCCCTACTACGAAAGTCTTCTATGTATGAGTGAACTGGTATCCTTGGAATTTTAACTCAACTTCATGGCAAACATAAAAATCCATGCTTACTGTGACTTCATCCTTGAATAGATTACAAAAGCCTTAGTCCTTTGTTTTAGGGCAATAGCTCCAAAAATTATCAGTGTTTTTACCTGAACTAGTTCTAGGCTCCCCACTTGATCTCATGGTTCTTCACATGGTTCATATATTACCATGACTGAGGAAACAACAGAATCTATTATCAGAATCTATTGTCACCTCTCTGTCACATTACTATTCCCCACAATGACACCCTGAATCCTGCCATTCTCCAGGCCTTACCAGAGTAGGATACTCACTAATGTCATACTCACTTAGGGACATTTATCTTGCTTAGATGAAAGATTCTCACTGAGAACACTGACCTAATAGTTTGTTGATGGATCATGCTTCAATATTGAAACTACCAATTCATAAAAAGCATGTGCTATCACTAATAAAAACTCTCCTTTATTATACAGATCTGAGATAAAATTTCAGATGGAAGAAATATTGGACAAACTAGGGTTCATCAACTAATCAATGGCCATAGAGTGCACACATAGACAAATAACAGGCCTGGTTTTTGAGCAGTACATGGCCTTGTTAGTATTTACACAGTCAATAATAGCCATAGCCATACTAAGTGTTTCTCTGGATCACAATCTTTTGTTTTTAGAAGTAGAGAAAAAGCATTATTCATAAATTTGTAAAACTTGTCGTAACTTGACAGGTTTTCATATATAATTTTTAAGTCACACCAGTATGACACAGTCTCTTCATAATTATCAGATGGAACTACAAGTGGCAGGCAAATATTCCTATTTTGATGAATCCATGTGATTATTAATCTAGTAACTACTAGACAGAGAATAACCATCAATGTTTTCAGTGTTTGTTGAACCCCTACTACTCATTGGCAGAGCGTATTATTTGCTTCACTGCACAGTGAAAACAAACTAAGACATTATATTAAAGAAACAAGAACATACACTGAATGCTTAGTGCATTAACAAAGTCTTTGATGACTAATGCCAACAAACCTAGGGAGATTATTTACATAATAAAAATAGACATTAGCTTTGTATTACCATTCCCAAGCATTTACATTGGTATGGAGTGATATAATAACTTGCTTCTGTATGTTATCTGGAATCAATGGTTAGTTTTAATCAACACCATTTTTCTTATAAACAGAAATGTATGTTATAGTGTTTTCTTTAAAAGGAGGTTGTATTTTGCATATGAAAATAAAATTGAACAAATGTTCATTTTAATAAGATTAATAAAGAGAACTCAGAGCTTTAATAAGAATTTAATAATAAAAATTTAAAGAATTTTCCTTATATAAAATAAAAAATGAATGATACCAAGTTTTAGATAATTTTAAACTATTTCCATTTAAATTTCCACCCAAGTGTACAATGGGAAAAATCAAAAAATGAAACACAGGAACATGATGTTCATCTTCAGTTATCCACAATACAGTTATCCCTGACAGCTTAACTACAAAAATTTATAATAATCACACTTTCAAGATACTAGGTATAGTTTCCTATGATGGTAACATAATATCTTATTTCAGTTTGTAGGATGTTAGTTTGACATGGAGAAGTGCACTAAAAGCATTTTTAAGTTGCTGAAACCAAAATATCATGTCCACCTTCCATTTTCACTTTTGCAGTAAGAACAGATTACTTGCGGTAATGGGGAAAAAAAATGTGTTACAGCTTACAATGGCAAAAATGTATTATTATGAATTTAAGTAGACAAGTAATAGTATCTTTCTAGGACCACAACCGTGCTACAATTTCTCAAAAACTTATTGTTCAGTCCTGTGGATGTTATTTCACACATACACACACACACATACACACACTGATAGTTTTGTTGGTTGTTGGTTGATGTTGCTCTTATACAAATACTGGAGCAGACTGTGCTATAAAATTTTGGAAAGTGGCATGCTCAATTTGAGTGGGAGGTGTTATAGTGTAGGCTCTCTTTCTACCATTCCATAAGGATATTCGTAACTGCAACCTTCCTGTGCCAAGCTCGAGAACATTATATTCATTTTACTATTTAAAGCTCCGTTGAATAGAACATAAGTAAAATTCTGTCCAAATGGTGAGTAGTGTTTTTCTTCAAATAAAATAAATTCTCAAGCCAAGTATGTATCATTCATTCCATCTAATAAATTATTATATTTATTCTACTTAAAAAGTTGTTTCTTATAATTATAATTCCTCTAATTTTATTCTTAAAAATATACATTTGCCATTTTGTAAATGGGCCCTCCTTTTTTGAATGGTGCTCACCTCTTTGTTCTCAAAAAATAGATCCATCTGAAAATGTCAATATTTGTGTCATAACATTATGCAATGCTATTTGTGAAGTATTTTTAAATTCTCTGTTCATGAGCTATCCAGAAAGAGATTTTGAAAAGATTGAAAGTTGTGCCTTTCACATTTAATTTCTAGAGATAGAGTATAATTTCCAAGGTACAAGTAAGGAATCTTTGTTGTTATTGTTAATTACTGTACTTTTTATGAGATCAGAAAAATTGTTCATGATAAAATACAAACCCTTAAAATTCTGTCAAAATTCGTCACCTTAAAAAAATTTTTGATGTTTTTATGTCAATAAAAATGATTATTATATAAATTTAAAATTCTAAATTATAAAGCACATTTAATTTTTGGTGCTGTAAATCTTTAAAGCAATACATTTAGGCTAATATTTAGGCCGAAATTCTATAAATTTGCACTAAAATTTGCATTCATTGATATCATTTTTAAATAATGTGGAAAAATTTATTTTGTTAATTTTCTTATTTTTAATCTATTAACTTCAGTGAATCTAGATATCATTGTCTAATAAGTGTTATAGATAAAATGTATTATCACCTAGAATCACAAATGAAACAAGTTAAAATGTAGTTATCTAAGTTATTTATTAAAATTGTAGAGAATGTGAATATCTCAAGTTCTTAAAATAAATCATACACATGGGATTAGCAGCAGTGATTCTGATAAACTATACCAAGGGAACTCATTGTATGGTAAGTAAAACTGCAATTTTTGTTTGAATATAAGAACTAATATTTGCATAAAATATAATTTTATGTAGTAGCAATACTAAAAGAAAAACTGGATTTTATTTTATTTATTTTCTTAATGAACTAGCAGTATTAGTTAGCTCATAAGAATTTAGGTGTTGATGGGTTGCCATTAACTTAACTATCTGCCTTTGCCTTTGCTCTTTGAAGTCTACTGAACTTTGGAGTTATTCTCATTTTTTTTCTTAAATAAGAAACTAAAAAATATGTGAGAATATTTAAACAGAGAACATGATATATATCTTTTCATATGAACCTAGTATTGTAGTAATGCAATTTTTCTTACACTTATTTTAATATATTACTTATCTAGAATTTTCTACACGAACAATTATTAGGCTTGCAGGATGGTGATCATGTTTTATGCTTTTAAAATCATAATACAACAGTTAGCATTTTACTTTAAATACCCAGACAAATCTAAAATGCAAATTAGGAGGTCAGTATGAAAATCTTCAAGTCCTAGAAATTTAGTGTATGGTTAACTTTTCTGGAATAATTATTTTGGAAAGTTTTATATAATTTACTGAAATATTTTCCCTAGAGCAAGCACAGTATTCTTTTTTATTTACATGGTTATCATTTATATTTGGGGGAAGCTATTTAATTTATGGTTGCTGGCTTGCTCATCTGCAAGCTTCTAATGAATATTAAATATACTATAACACATGTAAATCTCAGTTCAGTGACTGACCAACACTGACCATTCAGTAAATGTTAACTCTTGTTAAAACTACTCTACACATCTGTATTTTAAAATGCACTGAGGCCTGACTATAATATAGTCAATATCGCCTTCATTTTCCTCCCACTATCCTGCATATACTTCTATTGCAACTTTCACAAAATGATATCATATTCAGAGATTATTTTTAATTCTGAGATACTGATCATTTCACGTGTAAAATTGTCAGGTCTTTTCATTCTCTTCTGGGTTAACAGTTAATGAAGATTCCCAGCAGAGTGTAAAGGTGGCAATTATAGCAGAATTTTTGAGCTGCAGAGCCTGAGTTGAAAAGCAAATTCTGCCTTAATCAAAGCCCCATCAAGAAAGTGATAGCAAAGGATAAAGCAGTAGCTACACTGGGTGGGTATTTGTCATGGAAACACTGCTGCTCTTAGAGACCTGAGGACGTCTATTCTCAAATAGTCAAATTGAGGGGAATATATCCGTTCTTGTTCTTAGGCTCATGCATTTGTTCTGTTCTTGAGATATGATTTACTTCACATTTTTGATAAGAGGAGATTAATAAGAATATTCTTTATGTTTTTTTAATCACTGAAGTAAATATGGTCATTAAATATAATTTGAAAATCACTGGAGCAATAAAAAAAGCTTGTATATGACATGCTATTTAATGATATACTTATTCTTAAAGTTGCCTCAAAATGTATGTTCGTATTTCAGTGTATCTAAAAATTTTATATAGCACTCATTGGAAGCTTGCAGATGCACCAGCCAATATCCATCAGTTAAACGGATTTCAAAAGATCTGAATGACAAAAATACAAAAGCAGGAAGTTGATTCTAAGCCTGATTCTAAACTTTGATTTATACAATGTGAAAACTATTTTCAAATGGAGAATAATAAAAACATAACGATAATAATAAGCTTTCTTTAAGAATTATCTCAAAAGTAGAATTTGCATTTCACAGATGTCTCATTCTCAGGGTAAATATTGGACAATGTTTAGCATATTAACCAATCATTGTCTTAATAACATTTTTAGTTACAGTTCATATTGAAGTAATTTAATTTACAACAGGGTTGTGGCAACCAGGTAATCTTTTTCTAAGGAGAAAGGCTACTAATCACAAAGATTCTCCATAAACTACTTGGCTGTCTCCAAACTTGCAGCCAGTGTCTGAAACAAATTTGTCAATGTAATTTCATTGATAGTTTTAAAGAAATTGATTTAACACTTAAAAATGTCTGTTTAAATGCAAAAAGGATTTCTCAATATTGAAAGAACTTCCAAGTTTCAAATGTTAAAATGTGTGACACCTATATCAAATTTATATTTAAATAAATAAAGACTTTGCATAGCACTTTAAAAGGTTGTCATAAAAAGCGTAAAGTAATAAAACAAAGATCGAGAGCATCAGACACAGTATCGGTAGGTACAAGTCTTAAAAGTTAAAAATTTTAAATAAATCTATTAATTAAAATGAAATAGGTGCAATAAATTCTCTAAGAATAATATATACAGCTGGTCAAGGGCAGAGCTTGAGTTAGAACTCATCTCTTCTGCTTCTTTTTCCAGCTGTTTCTTCAAAATAGTCATATCATTTCTATTTTCAGCTGGTCATTAAAAATTGGTATTTTATACCTAATATGAGCGGTATTTAGTACTTATCTATAATTTCACCTACAAAATATACTTCAAGATTATACTAAATTTTCTGAAAATTGAGATAGAGTTTGGTTGTTGAGCTATCATCCTCACTTGTTTGTAAAATTAGGTGCATCTCAAATATTTGTTTGACAAGATAGAGGCAATGTTGACAACAATAAAACAAACAAGATTAAGAAATGGACAAAGGACTTGAATAGACATTTCTCCAAACAAGATAGATAAATGGCTCATGATCAAATGAAAAGATGTCCATCATCACTAATCATTAGAAAAATGCAAGTAAAAACTATGAGATGACACTTTACACCCCTTTGGATGGTTATTATTAAAACAAACAAACGAAACAGAAAGAGAAGCAAAAAAAACACCCAAAAAATAGCAAGTATTAGCAAGGACCTGAAGAGGCCGGAACCCTTGTTCGTTGCTGGTGGGAATACAAAATGGTGCAGTCACTGCTAAAAGCAGTATGGTGATTCCTCACACAATTAAACATAGAATTACCAGCAATTCCAGTTCTGAGTATATGCCCAGTATATGCCCAGTATATGGCCAAAAGAATTGAAGCAGGGACTCAAAAAAATATTTATATGCACATCTTCATAGCAGCATTATTCACAATGGCCAACAGGTGGAAACAAACCAAGTGTCCACTGACATAAAATTTGGCATATACGTTAAAAGAAATATTGTTCAACCTTGAAAAGGAAGACAAATTATGACACATACTACAGCATGGATGACTCTTGAAGAGAGTACGCTAAGTGAAATAAGCCAGTCCAAAAGGACAAATGATGTGGGAGGTTCCTAGGGTAGTCAGATTTGTAAAGATAAAAAGTAGAATGGTGGTGGCCAAGAAGTGGGAGGAGGGGGAAATGGGGATCTAGTATTTAATGTATTCAGAGTTTCAGTTGGGGAAGATGAGAAAGCTCTGGAGATGGATGTGGGTAATTGTTGCCCAGCAATGAGAATGTGCTTTATGTTACAAAACTGTATACTTTAAAATAATTAAAATGACAAATTTTAGTTTATGTATTTTTACCATGGTAAATTCATATGTATGAGAGAGATGAATTTCACATGATTTTAATTTATGGTATAATTTTGTACTCCCCCCAAGAAAACTATATACTTAGCTTTATTCTAATAAGCTGAATAAACTACTTAGCAGACAAATGTTTTGATTTTTCATGAAGAAAATTATATAAATGTATGAGAATGATTGTCCTATAAAGTTCCCAAAAGAGTCCATGTGGAGAGTCCTAATTGTCATTTCCAGAAAAGGATTTAAATGAGCATCAGCATCTTTGTGAACTGAAGTAATTAAGATCTGTGCTGTTTCATTCTTGCTTCAATGTGTAATTAAAGCCAGTTTTTTTTTTTTTCTTTCAGCTGGTTACATTTCTGAGTCAAATAAAAAATTTTTATATGAATGATTCTTCAAGTTAAATTGGTCCCACTCAAAAATATTTCTTCTCAGGAACGCAAACTGAACATCACCATAAACACGAATCACTGTATGAGAGAAAAGTCAGAATATATATTGAATTGAATTGAATGTAAATGGTCAGCTCTTCTTACAGATAAGCTCCTCAAGTGTCCTGTACAAACGTTTGCTTTACCTGTAAAAAAGGTATCTCACTGGTTAATCACAGGTGTTTGCCTAATATTGTGCTTTGTTGATATTTCCGTAAATAAAATACTGCAATGACTATGAGTGTAACATCTAATATCCAATACATTTTTAAAATTTTAGCTTTAGCAAAGTGATGCCATGCATTATCTTTAAATATTTGCTTCAAAATAAGAGAAGCTGTGTCAAGGAAGGATTGTCCAAAAAAAAGAAAAAGATATATTGACGTGACATGATGAGGAAAGAAGTGTGAACTGGAAGCTGAAAACTCTCAGTTCTCTTCACCATAAATTAACTTCGTGGTTGTGAGTCTACTAATCTAATATCTTAGAGTGGCACTTAAACTTACTAAATAAGCAGAGTAGACTTGAATAAGAAGGTGTGAATTTGATACAAAGCCCTCTTTTTTGGCACTTAAAACATTTTTTTAAATATAGAAAAGTTGGTGATTTTGTCTCTCAGCCATTCTATATAATCTGGCAAAGTTATGCAGTTGAAAATGACAAACTTGACCCATTCTCTCAAAGCTCAAGGGCTTAAATAATTTTTCTACGTCAGATTTTCTAGACCAACTGCTGTGCTGGAACATTCAGGGAGAGATCATTTCTTGGCACTTGAAAGGCCTGGGTTTGATCTGTAAAAGAAAATAAGAGTCCTGGTGCAAAAGTCAAAGAGATGGTCCCAACCTTGTCCAGGAAACTTTACAGGTCAGCACTAATATTCCCAGGGTTTTAATCAGAAATGGGACTAAGAAAATTGTCCTAATGCCATACGCATGTTAAATATTACCTGAGGCCCAAGGTTGGACTGACTGTTGTCATGAGTGAATAAATAAAGCCAGAGAGAAGAAAGTGAATAAAACGTAAGGGATATGTTGTTGTTGTTGTTGTTGTTTTCCTTGAAGAGTTTATTCCTCTGAACCTACGTTTCCAATTATTACAGAGTAAATTTTAGAATGGAAAAAAAAAAGAAGTCCTTCTCCAAAATGTCATGGCAAAGCTACAAAACAATTTTTGGTTTGTTTCCTGCAGCTACACCTGATGAGGAAGAAGTAGGTCAAGGTTAATATGCTTAGTTGGCCTTCTCTGAGAATCTGAGTGAAATGGTGAGCCTGTCAGTGTAAAAACCTACTCCCAGCAAGGGGGCAAAAGATTCTATGGAAAGCGTGGTTCATTAAGAACATACACATTTTTGCTGTTCTTTTCTATCAGTGCTACCTTTGGGCAGTTTTCCTTTTTTTAAGAGTAGAAATTAGCAGACACTAAACTTTCCTGTTGCAAGAATGCTCAGTTTTAAGTCATTTGTCTTCTGCCACTTTTGCCTAACATGAAAAGTGTATGTTAGTGTCCCAAATATCAAGTTTCCTTGTGACAATATGATGCTTTCACGAATATTGTATCAAGAAGGTAACAATGAAAAAGTGTGACAGTATATTTTTTTTAACTCAAGCACCACCGTTAACAAATATTAGACGGAAGCTTCATAAAGTTGACTTTGGATGATAACAACCTAAATATTTAGAGCTGCTGATTTATGAAATCTCATTAAAAATCTGAAATTTGGCCTTTTTTCCATTCCAGGTAATTTGTGACACAGTTGCTTCATGTATTGTGTTTTGAGAAGCATCAAAATAAATACTAACCAAGCGATAGAACAAATAACCACAAGACAATCATGTAGACCTTTCCCACGTGAACAACAGTGGATGTTGGGTTCCTGAAAGCTACTGTGTCATCTTTTCTGAGGTGGCCTTACTCTGCTGATCTCCAACTATCAACATTTCTCATTTTATCAGTTTTTTGGGGGGAAACCACCTGGAGGATGTGACTCTTTCTATTTGAAGAAGTTCAAAGTACTCTAAGATTTAACCATAAATACAGAACTTTAAAATGTTTTGCCCATTATTTTTATTCAAGTTTATGGAAAACTTACTATAAGAAATTTTGAAAGCTGCACTTAAATTATTTAAGATAAAGTAATCAATTATTGGACCCCTAAAGGAATCTTTTAATCTTTTTAAACTATTAAAATGATACCTGGAAATAACACTTTAATCTTAATAAATGAATGGAGATTCTTGGTCTTATAGCTTTGTTAGAGTACCAATAATAAGCCACTGAAATAGCTATGGGAGCCAAGGTTTAATATGAAAACTGTCCCTAAGCAAATATCTAAGACAAAACACCTTTGTACAATTTAACAAATCATATAGGTGGCTGACCTGTCCCACTCTGTTAGGTTTTATTAAGCATATACTCCTCATCCTCATTTTAAACTTCTGCTAGCAGTCAGGTTACTGGAAATAACATGATTATTCATTCATTCTAAGATGCTTATGATTAATATGTGATTACTGGGCTAGCTCTTAAATGGGAAATTGCAATCATTTAGGGACAGAGATTCATCCTAAATAAGTTCTAATCATATTATTTCAGGTATCAGTAATAGGCTTTCAGATTAAGAGATTTGGGCCATTTAGATCTGGTCACTGCGTGTATGTGTGTGTAGTTTCACTTAACATAATGCATTTCTATTCTAATTATGTAGTTAAATATAATTTTAACCATATTCAATATGAAGATATATTTTCAGCAAGACATTTTTAACTAAAATGTTTCTGTGAGTAGTATTTCTAAATACTGTTACAGATGAAAAAAAATCACAGGGATAAATCACTTAAATTCTATAAGAAATGTTCATTAAGGCACAGATAATGGGGATAATAAAGGTGACTACTCCCTGGCTCCTTTAAAATTTGTGTGTATAAATATACACATATATATATATGTTATATGTAATAAAATATGTACAATATAGTATGCATCATATTATAAATACAACACACATCAAATAAACATTGTATATGTACTAGGCGATGCATAATAAAACAATAATACATATATGTATATGTACATCATTATACATACACACATGTGTTCTTGATACCACAGTGAATCTTTAGAAGCTAAATTCGTATATAAGTATTATGGGCTCTTAAAGGGTTCTCTCTATGAAGAATAGCAAAATACACATTTCAGAGGTCCTAAGATTGTTTAATTTTTATGGGCTGGTATCATAGACAGTGAATTGGTCAGATTCTTAGAAATTAAAGTGATGAGTACCTGCCCAAGTATATCATAAAGGCTGAAGAAAGTTGAAAGGCCAATATAAGGCCTTTCACAGAGATATTTCAGAGTCTTCTAATGGCAGAAGTGGTATTAAATGCCAAAGAATGACAGATTTTTAAAACTTTTGTTATTTTAATGTATTTTTATTTTGATTTCTTTTTAAAGATTTTATTTATTTTAGAAAGAGAGAGAGTGTGAGTGGGGTAGGGGCAGAGGAAGAAGGCTAGAGAGAGAATCTCAAGCAGATTCTGCACTGAGCCCAATGTGGGGCTCAATCTCATGACCCTGAGATCATAACCAAGAGTTGGATGCTTAACTGACTGAGCCACCGAGGCACCCCTTTAATCTATTTTTAAGAAAATTAAACTAGTACTATTTCACATTTAAAGTAAAAATTTTATAACAAAGCACGTTTTAAACTTGACTCAATATTTGCATTTGTCCAATATTTGCATTTGGACAAATTTGGAATTTGATAAATGTGATAACTCTAAGAATAAGTGAAAACATGTGTGCCAACAACAAAGTAATTTATGTAGCATTAAATATGTGTTAATCATTGTACTAAAGACTTCACATATGGTATCTCCATTAGTCCCAAAACAAATATGTGACATAATTGCATCACCTACTCTGTTCAACTAGCACCTACAAATTCAGATTCAGGTTAACTACCAAACTAAACTCATAAACACAATATACGTCACCCACCACCATATCTACTTAGATTTAAAAAAGAATATAGGTCAGGTAATTGCACAGCAGAGTAAGATCTTAGCACTTAAGGGCCCAGCTTCAGCTATCCTAGTCATTCTGTATTTGGGATCTGTGTGATCACACACACACACACACACACACACACACACACACACAAATGAGTGGGCATGAGTCATGTAGTTAGAGAAAACTTTCTAAGTTTTTCTAGCTTTTGCATATTGTTAATAACTTAGCTCTCACTGGTACCTGGCCAGCTCTCATTCATTAAATTCTCAATCTAGCCAGCTCTGCATGGGTAGTAAAGCATATGATAAACCCACATAAGGTTGCATTTTTAAGTTTGTTTTTGTACACTGTCAGCTTTGAAATGAAATGGTTTGATGAAATGTAGCCTCGAGGACAAAATTAAGACACAGTATGTTGTTACATTTAATGGAGTTCTCAGCAGTGTCTTCAGTCACAATGGAAACTCTAAGTAGAATATGTCTATTCATATCAGGATCTATTTAAGGCTAACAAGAACTACTTCAAAAGCTCCTATGTAATTTACTGCTTTTTACGGGAGAGCTGACTCAGTCTTGAATACTCTATCCAATGCCGTCTTTAGCTGATTTATTTCCTGTTTGAATTCTGTAAAAATTTTAAACAAATTAATCATCTCAGTGAACAACCAGGAAATATGTCATTTTTCAGTGTAAAGATACATAATTTAGAATCTCAAGGACCAATCACAACATCTTCCCATGTAGGAAAATCCATGGACCAGAATAAGGTGTTTGCTTTTGCATCCCAGTTTTTGTTTTTTTTCTTGCTTTTGCTTTTCTGACTAAATAACTAGCTTTTTCTAGCAGGCATAAGCATGGCACACTTTAATTCTTTGGAATTCTCATGGAATATTCATAATTTATTGCCTTGCACATAAATATCCTGTCACCTGACAACCTAGGGCTCATAAGCCTCACATTACAATGAAGTCATAAATTTCTAAACATCACGTTGGAATTGAGAGCCCAATTCTTCCTGTAACATCAGTTATATTGTCAGTTCTGTCCACATATAGACATTCTTGCCTACTTAACTTTACCATCTACAGAGTGAATGCCAGCAGAAATACAACCTCAGATCTTTCAATTTGTGAACTTCTTTCATTAAAGAAGGTGACTTGCTTGGCTTTACTGGCGGAGGAGAAAATTGTCCAATTTCAGATAATTTAGCAATAGAGGCTATCAGTTCTTCTCAGGGTTTTAGTGTAAGTCCCAAATATAGATATGATCATGGTCATGATGTTCTCAACCAGAGCCACTAGTAATGACTTACTTCTGTATATACCATTTCGATTTTATCTTTGAGCTTTTGCCAAGCTGTTCCATCTGAGTGGAATATAGCATTGAAGTGACCCTTGATATAATAGAAATTTTGAATCCAGCGTTGGCTGCATCATTTGTGAGCCCCAGGGCAAAATAAAAATATGGGGACCTTTGATCAAAATATATTAAGAATTTCAAGACAATGGCAACAGAACATAAAACATGGCACTCTTCTGAATGTGGTGCTATGTGCAGGTAGCACACCATGAATCTCAGAATTATTTCATGTCTCTCAGTAACTGAGCTGTCTTTACCAAAGCTATGTAACAGGCCAGCAACTGACTCTCAAGAGGATCCTAGCGAGCCATGGCATAAGGGAAATTCTCAATCTCAAATCCGCCTGGAACCTGTATGGCAGTCCTGTTCTTCCACCACCTCCAGTCTGCACGTCCTCACAGAGCAGATAGCCCACGTTGTTATGTAGAAATCAATAAATACTACAGAGCAATCAGCTGAAATTGTGCTTGAGTCTTTTGATGAGGAGGGTTGTTTTGCTGGGGGATCTTATCTGAAGAGCAGAGTAGGAAGGAAACTTGCCATTAGGTCAGTTTGAGGCAGTCTTTGAGGCCTTTCTTGCACCACATACCAGTCAACATAAACTATTAAACATCATGAACAGTTTCACCGTACATGGTGAAGCAGAGTCTGTTGGTAGAACTGGATTATTCTAGTCCTAAAAGCTATCTGGGAACCATCTGCTTTTCTCATTGTAAGTCAAAGAAGACTGTGTTACAGTGTGTTGTTGACAATTAAATCCTCTCTTTCAAACATTCACTTTATGACTAATGTATGATATTCACTATAGAGAAGATGTGGGACCATCCGAAAGCTCCCTGGTTAATGTGATTAATTAAAATTGGCAAAAGATGTAAATGTCCACTGTCTAACCATAGAACGACTCGGTTCTCTATTCCTACAATACATCTATTTCAATTACACACTCACATATAGGTATTTTTTCTAATTTTACAAACATTCTTTTTACCATAATTATATTATCTTCCATTACACAATCATCGTACCTTCAAATTTTACTTTCAATCTCCTCTTACTATTCTTTTATCCTCCTATAGGGATTACAGTTCACTGTGCACTAGTTTCTAATAATCCCAAATGACTCTGTTTATCTGCCTTCTGCCATTCAATTTTATTTATTAGAGATGCAACTGCATTGCTCTGCTGAGGATCAGCAGCCGTCTTATCCAAATTCTACTTTTAATATTTAGCTCCAGGAATCATTGACAGAACTTTCATCACATCAAACCAACAACAGTTTATCAAATATCCTTGCATCAAAGTCTTACCTGAACTTCCCTCTCCAAACTTTCACTTAGTGGAGGGTACGTATTGATGTATTGATATGAGGATGTGACAATTGTTCCTTCTTCTGACCCCACTCTGCATCATGTTGTCACTCTATAAGCACCAACAGTCTTTAGATCAAACTGACAATCAAATTGTCCAAACAAAACAGGTTTCATGTAGTGCTCCTTTTTTTTTTTTAAGATTTATTTATTTATTTGAGAGATAGAGAGAGCACGCAAGCTTCTCTCCACATGGGGCAGTGGCAGGGAGAGAAGCAGACTCCCTGCTGAGCATGGAACCCCACGTGAGACTTGATGCAGGGGTCAAACTCATGACCCTGATATCACGCCCTGAGCTGAAATCAAGAGCTGGTCAACCTACTGAGCCACCCAGGTGCTCCAACTTTTTTTTTCAATTGTATGAAAGCATAAAGAACCGGAAAAAATGCAGCATTCACAGAAACAGTATATTGGAATTCTTGTAATTTCCAAAGAGAGCTTCCAAATGTCCCCAAATCACTGAGGTTCAGACACACATGGTCACAGGAGAAACCTGAGTGCATACCAAGAACACCAATACAGAGAGGCAAGCCATAAACTCAGGGAACCATTTGGATTTCAAACCTTGCTAGTTGTGAAGGCTCTCAGAAATACTGATTAGATCCAATTTTTGGCACAGCTGTATCTTATTACTACTCACAATGCATTTCTTGATTTTAAAAAAATCTCATAAATGGGCACAAGTTCATAAGTACATAGGCCAAATTCTCACTTATCTTGAACTCCTTAAGTAAGAGTTGTAAGAACTATTCTGCCAAGGACCTAATCCTTAGGTAGCTCTAAGGAGAACACACAATTACTAGAATCACTTGTTAGCCAGTTTCCTCCACTAACTTGCTTGAAAATTTTAAATACCATCTTTGTTGTTTAGGAGTTTGCTAAATAACATTAAATATATATATATTTTTTTCCTAAGCAGTTCTGCCTGAACCGCAGTAAACCCTTTCAATCTGCATACTTGAGTCTGTTCTTCACCTCAGAGAGTAATTCTTCTAGCATTTAAAAAAAAAAATTAATTCATCATCTCTCTCCATCTGGCACTTCTTACACTTCTTCACCTTCCATTACTCACATATCACACCTTTAATATCTATCCTCTAATTCTTTCTTTTTTCCCCCAAATGATTGCCATTCATCATATGTTTACTTCAAATCATCTCTTCTGCTTGATTTCCATCCCTCTTATCCATGTCTCAACATTGAGCATCTCCTTAGTTCATTTAGAGAATTTTCTTTTAATGATTTGTTAACTTTTTCTTAACAAAGATGATCTGGTTTTCAAAAGCACACTCAAGCAGGCAGCATCCACCCATAATTCTGAGGGACTTAACTCTGGAGGACTCAGCAATTTGGTGTCTCTCCACTACCTTCCTCAGAACTCTTTCTAGCTTCTCCTCTGATCCGGAGAAGAAAATTTCTATACTGGCCTTCTTCTTCTTGACCAAAGCAGAACCTAGAGTACCTCCCATGCTAGGACACAGAAACTGCTAAACTAAAGGAGATACACAGATTAGATTGGAATTGGGGGGGAAATGACAGGTTGCTGCCTTTTCATATTGCTGTAGTCTTAGTTATATGTTTCTTTGATCTTTGGAAAAAGGTCATGTCCTATACAAATTGAGCATCCATTGGAATGCCTGGGTGTTGCAGTCTGTCAGGCAACCCACTCTTGGTTTTGGCTAGGTTCATGACCACAGGCTCCTGAGCTTGAGCCCTACCTGAGGCTCCCTGACAGTGCGGAGTCTGCTTGGATGCTTCTCCCAGTCCCTCGGCCCCTCCCCCTTGCAGTTGCTCTCTTTCTCTTTCTCTCTCTCTAAAATAAATAAATAAATCTTTTAAAGAAATTGAGCATCTATTTCTTATACAAACATGAAAAATCTGTAATTGTATTTAAATCCCCATGGTCCTTAATGAGTCAAGATATTTTGCTGTGCAACTGAATGTGACCATATTTGATGTGTAGATCATTAGTATCTCAATGAAATGTTTAAATTATGGCAAATGTTTTTGTAAAGCAAAGTAGAAAAAAAAAAGATCATTGAATGTTTCCTTTAAAAATTGATACACTCAAACAAAATATTTAAACAATTATGTCTATGGGGTGCCTGAGTGGCTCAGTTGGTTAAGCATCAAACTCTTGATTTCAGCTCAGGTCAGCATCTCAAGGTCTTGGGATTGAGTCCCGTATTGGCTTGGTGCTCAGTGGGGAGTCTGCTTGGATTCTCTCTCTCTCCCTCTCCCTCTGCCATTCCCCTCATGTTCATGCTTGCTCTGTCTCTAAAATAAATAAATATTAAAAAAATAAATAAATACTTATGCCTATAGTAGTCTTGATTTTAAGAATAAAATTACATATTCATCTTGTTTTAAATGAAATATTCTTGAAAAATAGTAAGGTTGTAAATATTTAAAGAGAAATTTAAAATATGATCTAAGTTACTTAAATAATAACATTGTACAATAAAATATTAACTAAGCTAATTAGATATCATTAAAATATATTAATTTTGTCTAAAATAATATTTTTTAAATATTTGAAATAATGATACACATTTATCAGTAGCATGGACTTTGGAATCAGAGAAATCTGTTTCAATTCCAGGTTTATTTCTATTTTTGTGCCCTTAGACAAAGTACTTAATTCATGTGGTCTCAGTATTTTTATGTATAAATCAGAGGTAATGATCCCACAGTAAATGTCAGTCCCTCCTCCTTTGTCCCTAATCTTTCTCACTTTTCTATATCACTAAATAAAAAAAATAAATAAATAAATAAATAATTAAATAAAAATGTAAAAGAAAAGAAACAGCTATTTGGTTGTAGCAGATAGCACAACTCTCCCCTCCATGCAGAGAAATAAGTAATGTGTCCTTTGTATTGTCTTATATTACCTATTTATAAATTATGAGGAGGACAGTAATTGATGGATAAAGTCTTCTGTTTGTCTATATGTTTACTTGCTTGGACTCTCTATTCTTCCCCCTCGTTATCATGTTCATGGATTGAAACCATGTTCCAGTTCCAGACAGTACTGGAACATGATATTTAATTTAGAGAATACAAAAATAATCTCCACCAAAACTCAGGTCACTAGTTGAGCTAATGGGTACAATTATCTTAAGAAACCAACTTGGCCTACGATTTAATCATACCACTCACTTCAGTAGATAGTTAGGGTATGTCACATTTAATAATTAGTCAGAAAGCATACACATGATTCAATATCTTAATTTTGGACAAAACTTTGAGTCTAAAGGATCTCTCTTTTTTTATTTATAGGAGAGATTTATTTTAAGGAATATTACAACATATAAAAACTACAGAAAGCCTTAATTTCTACTCATAGAGTGGTAGAGATGCTATAACACACAAAAACAAACCTTTAAAATCTAGAATGTACAAAGTACTGCACAGTTCGATCACTAAGTCATTAGCTGGTAAGGAAACCTCACAAAACACCTTCATATCAGCCAAGGCCAAAAACACCAGTACAACACAATTGAACTGATGGATTTTAAGATGTGGAAAATACAACAGCATCGCTCTACTTTGGGGATCCCTGCTGCCAGAAACAAGGGTTGAGTGAAGCCACATTGAGTCTAAAGATTATTGAGAATAATGAAATATCAAATTAACTTAGTATAGGGGTGCCTGGGTGGCTCAGTCATTAAGCGTCTGCCTTCGACTCAGGTCATGATCCCAGGGTGCTGGGATGGAGCTCCGCATCAGGCTCCCTGCTCGGCAGGAAGCCTGCTTCTCCCTCTCCCACTCCCTCTGCTTATGTTCCCTCTCTCGCTGTGTCTCTCTCTGTCAAATAAAAAATAAAAAATCTTAAAAAAAATTAACTTAGCATAATACAACTACTTACACAGACATCACAAAATATAGATTAATGATCAAATACAGTGAAAAGAAATTTAACAACTAGATTAAAGATTAAACCATAAGAATTTTTAGCTAAAAGAAACATGTGATTCTTAAAATCAGAAGTATCTTTAAATTTCTAACTTCCATCCAAAATAGGAATATCTTTTTCATGAAGAAATGTAATTTTTCTTCTGACAAATACCAAAGCAGCATAATATATTTCCACAGAATTAAAGCAAAGAATAGAGCTGCATTGTCCAAGAGAAGAACTATTCCTGACCAATAATCTTGTGCAGTTTGTATCCTCCAGAGCATACTGAAAGAGAATAATTGTTTCAGTGTGTGGGGATTTCATAGATTTGTGACATTTGCTACAATATATAGCAATTTTATGTTTTACACATGTCCATTTTCTAACATAGGCTTTGGAGCACTGCATTAATTCTGAATTTTGAAATCAGAAAACAGCAATGAATAAACCATAAAACAGTAATTAGTATTTATATCATCAACATATACTTCCTCTTTTATAATTATTGATAACATAATAAATAACAGCTTTTTGAGTTAGTAAAAATGTGTCTTTTGTTTAACTGGTTGGAGGGAGGGAGGGAGAGGGACAGGGAGGGAGAATATGCCATGTGGGTGTATAACTTCCTGTTTGAAATGCATTAGACAAGTTTCTCACAATTTTTGTTTCCATATAAATAACTTTGCTTGGTTAGTAATGTCATACCACTGCATAGTAATAGTATTTATTCTCAAATATGATACACCAGAATTTTCAGATATAGCTCTTATAATTCAAGCCAGTTCTCATTCTTCCATTTGAACCATTTTAGATTAATTTTAAAGAAAGCGGTTCACTAATACACAAGACATATTATTTTTTTATGTTTCTATTTTATTTAAATATGTTGTATCTTGTTCTACTGTACAAACACAAATAGGGTCCCATCCTCTATTTTCTCTAAAACCTCCAATTTAGATCCTACCTCAAAGGACTAATGAAAGCATCTCCTTTCAAGACTTTGTCCTTTTCCATTGGATCATCTGCAAAACACTATGCTGAAATTCATTTAGGTAGGAAAAAATGCACATAACAACAAATATAAAATTCTTTCTTTTGAGATTAGAAAAATGTTCTGCCAATTTATTGGTCATAATTCTTGCTTCATTTTCTGTTTACACACAGGAAGAGACTTTAAAATTAGAGTCTGTATTTTCCTTGAAAATGAGTATTAACTGTACTTCATACCATATCTTGGCAGTTAGTAGACAATTTAAGAATGGTCTGCTTCTGAGCATGAGAGATAACAGGAATCCCACTGAGACCATTGTACAATTGGCCAACGTGATTTGCTCACAGCCAAAGGAGGCAGGGAAAGACAAGTGATACAGTAGAATTTCAGAGTCACACAACTAAATAGATCATTTTCATGACTTTATGCATTTCGAAAGGTACTTTTTTTATAAATGTAATAATTATTATAAGTATATCAATGTACACATAAAAATGTATGCGTACATGTACACATATTTAAAAAGATGAAATCCCCTTCTTGCTCTCATATCCCCACCACAAAAGCTCAAGAAATACCCTTTAAAGTTTAGTGAATATTTGTGCCAACTTTGTAGCTAGTCACTGAAGGAACTAGGGAGGTGGAGAGTAGGGCTACTAGACAGTTTTAAGACAGAGATTCAGTACTATCCTCACAGGATTTTGGTACCTGACTAATAAGGTTGCCATGAGGACTGAAAAGTTGGTATATGTGAGCTCCAAACACATAATGGATATTATGTAGGTGTTTCATAAAAAAAACACACTAATTAATCAATTAATTGATTACACAAAGGGTATTTAGTGTACTATCTTGAAAAAAAAAATGAAAAAGCAGTCTAGAGTGGCAGCCTGAGCTCAGATTTCTATCTCCCACTTACCAGCCATGTGACCTTAGGCAATGTACTTATTGTTCCCTGTGGCTCCCTTCCAGTCCTCTTCTGTGAAGTAAGGATGACAAAAGTCCCTGACTCATGAGGTTGTAAGAAGGATTAAATAAATTACTGTTTGTTAACTGCGGAGAACAGTACATAAGGATTTATGAAATAAAGTGCTACCACTTACAGAATAAAAGATTCCTGAGAAGTCATTAGAACTAAATACCTAAACAAAAAATAAAATACATCTAATGCTGTATATTATATAAGACATAAGGAGAGAAATAACTAGCTTTATGTTGTGTTAACATTTATCATAAAGATGCCAGTTCTTCACATACATGTGTATATGTATACAATTCAAGACACTACATGCCTTTTTTTCTTCTTGCAAACAAGAAGTAACAGTAATTTTAAGATTAAATTTAAGAATCAAAACACAATAAATCCTTTTATTAAAAAAATACATAAATAGTTGTTCGCAGAAATTACCTTATCTGATTTTGAATGTACTGTGCTGTTACTTTAATTTAAACAAAAATAAAGCTGGTTGTGATTAGGAAAACAGATTAGCGTAACTAACAGGGATTAACAAAATAAATGACAGTGTGTGTCTATGTGTTTTATGTATATCAAATATATATATGCCAAAACAAAGTAATAAAGTACCCTATAAAATGCAACTTCAGAATACACACACACACACACACACACACATTTAGGATATGAATCAATTAACATTTCTGCCCATAGCATGAAATATCTGGGGACAGTATTAGGTACTTGTTGCAAAAGGAACACACAAAAAAATCATGGATGGATTAAATATTTGAAAACAATAACTATAAAAATGCAAAAAGTTAAAAATTACCTGTTATCTACTATCCTCTAGATGTTATTTTATGTGTTTTATGTGTATTAACTCATATAACCTTCACAAAGCAACATGTTTTAGGTACAGTTGTTGCCATTTATAATTGAGGAGCCTGAAACACACTGAGTTAAGTAACTGATTCAAGATAATGTAGCTAATAGAGGGTCAAGTCAGTTTAAATGCAATGACACCATAGCAAATATGTTTCCCCAGATCTTGGGTCAAGGAAGAGCCCACCTCTCTCTTCCAAGATAGCTTGAATTTCCTTTTCTGTAACAATGACACTTAGAAATATTTTTGTCCATCAAGGCAGATGTTGTTCATGTGGTCCTGAGTGTTATACTAATCACTGAGAACAATTTGTGACTTATTTTCAGTCCCTAATAAATAATGGGTGAATGAATTTCTTACTTCCAAGAGTTGGTCTTCTAAACTGTCAAACCAGATTTCAGCAACATCTGTTGTGTTCTTTGTCATTACTATTTTTTTTTTAATTTAAGGGATTTTTTTTTCTTTTTCTCTCACTATTCCTTGTAGCAAAGTATTTTTCTTTCAAACCTCAATTCAGTTTAGAAATATTACTGATAAAATATTTACAGTTGACCCTTAAACAATATGGGTCCATTGCATAAAATTTTTTCCAAAATATATATTAGAAAATTTTTTTGAAATTTGTGACAATTTGAAAACACTCTCAGACAAACCATGTAGCCTAGAAATAATACAAGAAAAATTAGAAAAAGTTAGGTATTATTGTAAGAATACAGTATATAATGCATATAACATACAAAATATGTATTAATTATTTATGTCATGAGTATGGCTTCCAGTCAACAATAGGCTATTAGTAGTTAAGTTCTGGGGGAGTCAAAAGTTATACGTAAATTTTCATCTGTGTGAGGGGATCAGTGCCCCCAACCACCATGTTGTTCAAGAGTGAACTCTACTTAGTTTTACATTATTTTCTTCATATTAAAATTTCTATTGTTTTTGGTTCCTCTGTTTTAATTCTTTCTGCTTGTCCATAATATTTTTTTTTGTACTTGCTCAAATGTTAATTGAAGTTGTAGTTTGGTTAATATCTGCAGCCTGCAGAACATACATGAATATTGTGTAGGTCACTGAAATCAATTCAAATCTCTCTCTCAGATTTGTCATAGTGCAGCGGAAAGCCCCAGCCATCCTTGGGAAGGTTTCACCCTTTGTGAAATGGCCAGATGGCAATGGATGATCATGCAGGCTTCTCTGTGAACTAAGAAACCTAAAAGATTCAGGGCAGGAGTGGGCAGCCAGAGCAACATGTATCAACTATTATTTTCTTATTTCTTATTTTCTTATTTATATTTCTTATTGATACAGTACCAACTGTATTAACTATATTTTCTTATTTTCTATATTTTCAATACTCTGGGATTCAGGAGAATACAGACCCAAGGAGAAACTGTCCTCCCCAGGGCTATCTAATTCCTAAAGAAAATTACAACTTGCAAGTCTTTCATATACAAACCTCTTCATCTCAACTTCACACACCAAGCCAATATTTCCCCTGCCCTCAACATGGGAGGGCCCGGTATCAGATAGCTAGGAATAGCCCTATGTCCCAAAGACTTGCCTTGACTTTCCCATGGAAACCCCAGTAAAGGCTCTGACTCAGATTTTCCTCTTGCTCATGTCTTCTGTCTTCCACCATCAGGACTTTTCCCCTGTCTCCCTGTTTGGTGTGGCATGTTTTCTCTCAAGAAATCTAAGTAATAAATTCTTCTTTATTTCCCCTCAGTTTTATTGGGATATAATTGACATACAATGCTGTCTAAGTTTGAGGTATACAGAATAATGATTTCACTTACATATATCGTGAAATGATTACCACAATAAATTAACATCCATTATCTCACACAGATAACAAATATAATTTTTAATATTTTTCCTTGTGATGAATACTCTTAGGATATAATCTCTTAATATCTTTTTTTGGATTTATTTATTAATTTAGGGGGCTGAGGGGCAAAGGGAGAGGTAGAGGTAGAGAATCTCAAGCAAACTCCCTGCTGAGTGCAGAGCCCAATGTGGGGCTGGATCCCACAACCCATGAGATCATGACCTGAGCAGAAATCAAGAGTCTGATGCTTAACCAACTGAACCATCCAAGCGCCCTTCTCTTGATATCTTTCAAATTTGTCATACAACACCAATAAATTATTTCAGTGGCATTAGCCTCTGCATGTTGTCAATTAGTCATATCTCCATAAATTAAACCCTAGGTGCAATTTGAGAACAGGTCTACTATGCCACTCCATTATCCCTATGTTTGCAGTGACAGCTTAAAAGTGGCTTTCTCACTACATACACTCTGTATAACAATGTGTTTGTTCAGTTTTAGCAATATAATACAGTTCTCAGCATTCTCCTGATTTGGATTATTCTAAATTGTGTTTTAGTTAATATTGTATTACATACTCCTGGAGATAGGACAGGGACTGAACTGGTTTTCGCTAAAATTTCATGCCTAATAAAGATCGCTGTTTTGGAGAAGAGCTTATATATTCTAAGATTGAAACTAACTCAAACATCATATGCCTAGTAGGAAAATCCATGCAAGAAACCACTTCCTCCTCAGGGGTCCCTGGTTGTCCCCAGGTTGCTGCAATGCACAATACCCCTCTGGGTGCCCTCACATTTCTCCTTTGAAGCAAACCCAGCCTTCCCACCTCTGCTCCTCTCCCAGTGTGCTCCCTGTCTTCTCCCAGTGAGGTCAGTCGCAGCTCGTTGCTGAATGACCGTCCCTGAAGTGGACAGCTTTGCGGTACCCAAGGAAGTGCCACAATCCCCAGACTTGACGGCAGGTGTGCAATAAAGTACAAGTAGGGAATGACACTCAAATAAAAATGCAGGAGAAATATGATCAAGAGCAGGCATGTAGGGACCTGTGGCTGCTCAGGTAATATGACTAGATCTAGTTTCAGGATGAAAGGAAATTTCTAGTCCCAGTGAAAAGAGAATTTTAGGGTAAGGTGAGGCTATAGAGAAAATCGGGGTTGAAATTAATGTTCTGAAATTAGTCTCATTACTGAGAGTCCCCTAGTACCCAGGATAGCAGGATTTTTTGCCAGCAGTGAACACATTAAATACAGTAACTTTAATTGTATTGTATTGTATTGTATTTTTTAAAGATGTTTTACTTATTCATTTGACAGAGAAAAAGAGACACAGCGAGAGAGGGAACACAAGCAGGGGGAGTGGGAGAGGAAGAAGCAGGCTCCCTGCTGAGGGGGACAGTTACAAAAAATCGAGCCCTACACACTCGATGCAGGGCTCTATCCAAGGACCCTGGGATCATGACCTGAGCTGAAGGCAGACCCCCAATGACTGAGCCACCCAGGCACCCTGAATTGTATTTTAAAGTGTTAAGAAAGCACATTTCCTCGTTTCATTTTCTTTGAAGTTCATCATCATTGAAAATGCCTAGTGAGATCCTGTTAAATGCATGTTTGATTAAACAGCACTAAAATTAAAATCAAGAAAAATCTTCCTCCCTAGCTAATATTTTGTTGGCTAAGCAAAGTCAGTTATTGTCTATCATTCTAATTCAGTTTTCACCAAGTTTATTTTTGTTTCTTTCAGTTTTAATTATGCCTCCAATCCATCCACTTTTATTTACACTTACATTTTAAATCAATGTTGTAGATCATTTAAAATTACATGTTTTAAAACATCTGGTTTAATTATGTTTTCTCTCTTATTACCAGCTTGGCTGCAGCAGTTTTCCTCATTGACTGCTCCTGCAAGTTTATGCTGCCTTATTTTTCAATTTCGTTTTCTTCTTTTATGTGAGAAGATTCCCCCCTGCCCCACATGAGAGCCACCATTTTCTCCATTATTTTCTAATAGCTGATTATCTGTTGTGCAAGGAAGAAATAAGCCATAGGGAAAAACCAACAGTGAATGAGCTCCATGGGGGGACCAGCTTTGCAGGCTCAGTCAGAGCCCCCGCGGTGTGTGGCTGTGACTTTTACCCTCCATGAAAGACACCAACTTGGGGAGAACTTTCATGCAGAGGGCTTGAACCTGGGGGAACACAAGACAGAGGCAATCTTACTCGTAGCTGACACTGCCCAGTCACCCTCACTGAGACATAGAATAATATTAAGAAATACTTGTGAAATAGATCCACCCAGATGTTTCCATCTTTATAAGTACAGTTTTCTAACTCCCTGAGCTGGCAATCTGGTGTTTAAGGAGAAGCAAAGAGGTAAATGTTGGCCGTGATCTCGTCTAGCTTAAACAGGATACATTGTTTCTATCTTCCCAATATACAGTTGAGTTTTAAACCCCATGGCTAATAAGATTTTGAGACTATATTTAGTCTCATTTAGTCTCTCTTATATCACATATTGTGTGATTACATGGATACATCTAAAATTGAAATATCATTACTTAATGAGACACAGAACAGTACCTCCATATTTGTAACTTTATATTAGAAACACCTCCAATAAAAACAATCGTTGGTGATATTGAAATAACTGACACTAAGTAACACTACAGCAGCTGAAAAACAATTTTATATATATTATACCACTGGATCTCCATGACAGTGCTAAAAATTATTACAGGCTTCACAAAGTCTATGAGAAAGGTAAAATTTGAAAATGTGAAGGACCTGCCCAAAGTCACAAATATATTAAGAAACAGAAGTGGTACTGGACTCTGAGCCCATTGGCTTCAGTTCTAGGTTTCTTTCTTCCTACATGGCAGTAATAAAATGTCACCAGTTTAAGGAGCAGGGGACTGAGGTTTTAATTCCAGCTCCATCATTGGAAAGTTATTTGACAACTGGAAAGTTATTTTATGTTCCTGGAATGAGATCCAGGGATTTCAATGTAAGGTAAAAAATCTGGGGTCTAAAATATTCCATTTCACTCATAGATGAGCACATATACATACACATATACATACATATTACAGCTTTTGAATTACCCATTAACCTAAATAAGTTCCATTATTTACTTTTTTAACAGTAATAGTAAATAATCTAACAATACTCACATGCTACAAAAAGTCCACAAGGCCATGGGGACCATATTCTTATAATATTGGTGGTAAAATAAAAAATATTGTAATTATACAATAAGGAAAATTGAAAATGTATTTATTTCATCTTACCTGCCATATGAATGAATGGGCCAAACAATTTATTTTATTTTAAAAGTATTTAAGATCAAGAAGAGTGAAATATTTAACTAAAGAGACCAAAATTTCCAAACTGCAGTGATATTGTTTCATTCTATCCTTTTAAATTAAGTCAGTTGTGGAGTGCCTGGGTGGCTCGGTTGGTTAAGTGTCTGACTTTGGCTCAAGTCATGATCTTGGGGTCCTGAAATCGAGTCTTGCATCCAGCTCCATACTCAGGGGAGTCTGCTTCTCCCTTTCCATCTGTCCTTCCCACTGCTCGTGCTCACTTTCTCTCTCTCTCTCAAATAAATAAATAAAATCTCTCTCAAATAAATAAAAAAATCTTTCATATAAATAAATTTATATATAAAGATATATAAATAAAATATTTCATATATATGAAATATATATTTCATAGGCTTCCCAAGAATTGTATTTTTTTAAGATTTATTTATTTATTTTAGAGAGAGAGAGAGAGAAGGGAGAAGTGCAAAAGGATAGAAAGAGAGAGAGAGAGGTGCCTGGGTGGCTCAGTCGTTGGGGTCTGTCTTCAGCTCAGGTCATGGTCCCAGGCTCCTGGGATCGAGCCCCGCATCGGGCTCCCTGCTTGGTGGGAAGCCTGCTTCTCCCTCTCCCACTCCCCCTGCTTGTGTTCCCTCTCTCGCTGTGTCTCTGTCAAATAAATAAATAAAATCTTAAAAAAAAGAGAGAGAGAGAGAGAGAGAGAGAAACTCCAGCAGACTCCCTGCCGAGCCCAGAGCTTACTCAGGGCTGGAACTCACAACCCTGAGATCATGACCTGAGCTGAAATCGAGTTGGATGCTTAACCAACTGAGACACCCAGGCACACCAGAATTGTATGTTTTTACTTAATATGATTATCATCATGTGGACACTAGGGGAAGAGCAGTGAAGAATTGTATGTGCTCCCGGAAAGCAGTAACCAAAGTATCTCTGTAGTCTCTGACATTGTTAAAAACGTGTTTTGGGGGTTCACTCAATTGGCTCAGCGAACATCTACTGCATCTCTGGGAGACAGAATAACAATCCATTTTCCTCTTGTATTTAACATTTTAGGGGAAATAGCAGTAAGCCAGGGTTATTTTTCAGGCAGAAATATGATGCTTTCTTAGACAATCAGGTATATTATCAATATTTACAACACTTCTTAACATCTAAGATTTATGTGTTCCAATGTGAAAAAACATTACAAAACTTTTAGCATATAATAATGATATAAATATATGTTATCAAATTGCACTTAAGATTATGGTATAGTATAGTGAGGCATTTCCAACTGCTGCAGAGTATTAAGGTCAGCTTCTAAATGAGGGAATTAGGGAATTCATACAGCAGCAACAACAAAACAGCAGAGTACACCCAAATTCAGGAAAAGGAAGAAAATAAAGGTGAGAGCAAAAATTAATAAAGTAGGCAAAAACAGTTTTTTTTTTAAAGATTGTATTTATTTGACAGAGAGAGACACAGCGAGAGAGGGAACACAAGCAGGGGGAGTGGGAGAGGGAGAAGCAGGCTTCCCGCTGAGCAGGGAGCCCGATGTGGGGCTTGATCCCAGGACCCTGGGACCATGACCTGAGCCGAAGGCAGATGCTTAACGACTGAGCCACCCAGGGGCCCCTATGCAAAATTTTGTTTTAATAGCAAAAGCTGCCCTGCTAAAAATTTATTCCTTTAAAAAAAAACTAACAAATTAAACAAACCTCTGACTAGTTAGTAATGTGAAAACAGAATAATAAAAGACATGATTGGTGTGAAAAGGAGACATAGAAGGAGCTGCTGCAGACATAAACTGTTAAAACATGGGTTCAATGAATAGCTTTATGTCAGTAGCTTTGAAATCTCAGATTAATTGATAAATTCCTAGAATATAATATATCAAAATTGAAGAAATTTTTATTCTAGAAAATATTGAAAAACTACATAGTTCCAAAACTTTTAAAAAAACAGGTCAGTAATTAATTTTTTCTTGAAGTTTATTATATATCATATATAAGTTTATTATATATCAAATTTATTACATAAGATAAAATAATCTTGATACAAAAAGCAAACAAAAAAGTGGAAGAAAGGATAATTGTACATTTATGTCAGTCATAACCATGGATTCAAGTATCTTAATCTAAATATTAGTAAACTGATTTCAGTAATGCATGAAAAAGCGTTGATACAGAAAGATCCATTTGGGTGAATATCATGAATGCAGGATTAGTTTAGTATCAACCAATTGATTAATGTGATTTCCTATAATAAAAGAGATTAACAGAGGAAAATAAGATTGTCACTGAAATTAACCTACAAAGTCATATAACATTTAATAGCACCTATCAGTGTAGATGATCTTATAAGAGACATTTTCATAAAAGTTTATGGTGAAATTGGACTAAGTGGTGAGAGTTCCAATATTTGTTTAAAGACATGAAAAATACTTAAGTAAATGGAGAGAGAAAGAAAGATATAACATGTTCTTGTAGAGAAAAGATTTAAGAGGAAGAAAAGGACAGTTCTTTTCTAAATGACCATTGGGGAATACAATTAAAAGCAAAATCACTGCAGGATGTGTGTGGTATGCAAAAAATGCAGGAAAGAATGGCCAAGAATTAGTGAGACTATGGAAAAAGAACAACGCAGTCATACTTTCTCTATCGACTATTCACATAGATGATAGAAATGTTAGGGATTTTTATTATTACTTAGGAATTTTAGTACTTTCTCTGGTATTTGTGTGGGCATAGGCAAATGGATCATTGGTTTTAAAGAGTGGGCTCAGGATTGCATTAAAGAACATGTGGGAAATGGCTTTTTCCAGAACAGGTATTTCCCATAATTTGGAAATGTTTAATTATCTGTGAAGTTATACGAGTATGACACTAACAGTTAATTATGTAATTTGGAAATGATGTTGTTTACTGTACAAAAAATAATATAAAGACAATAAGTGCTGTTGGGACACTTTGTTCTCCATATGGAGGAGACTGAAACCACGTAGTACCTCACAGTATGTACAAAACTCAGTTTCATTTGCTTAAAATAATTAAAAAGATAAAACTATGAAACTTTTAGAAGATAATGCAGAAGAAAACCTTTATATTCTTCATAGGGAAGGATTGTTAGCAAGGAAAGAAATGCAAACTATAATGGAAATGTTTAATAACATGAACTATATTAAACTTCAAAAAAAATACGCATTAAAGAGAAAAAACCACACGTCAGGAAAATACTGTACCCAAACAAAGAATTTTTACTCTGAATATAAAGAAGTCTTATCAGTCATTATGACAGATCCAATAATCAGGTGTTAAAAAGATGAGAAAGTATGAAGAGATATTTTACAGAGTAGAAATACGAATTGTCCATAAACATATGGAAATGTGTTCAAGCTCATTAAAATCAAGAAAATAATTAAGGTCCAAAATGCATATTTAAAATAGTGATAAAAAAACTAAACTAAAACATATTTACAGCAAATATTGCTAAGGATGTGTAAAAACCAGGATTTTTATCCATCTTGGTAACACTGTAATTGATACCATCACTCTGGATTGTTTGGCAACATCCAGAGAGTTGAACAGGTGCATCAGGCATTGCACATGAAGAAATTGGGATGAGCACAGGAGAGGGGACAAGGGAAAGGTTTCCTTTTTTTTTAAAGAGGTTTTATTTATTTATTTGACAAAGACAGAGCCTGAGCACAAGCAGGGGGAGTGGCAGGCAGAGGGAGAAGTGGGCTCCTAGATGAGCAAGGAGCCTGTTCCGGGACTCCATCCCAGGGTCCTGGGATGACCTGAGCTGAAGGCAGATGCTTAACCAACTGAGCCACCCAGGTGCCCCAAGGGAAATGTTTCCTAATCTTGGTGACTGGGGGGACATATACTTTCATTTACCTTTTATTTTTTAATCTGAATAGAACATAAAAAAGAAATACATAATTTTATTTCTTACAGTAAAAATGTAAGTGAATACGTGCAAAAGTACTGTTAGATTAACAGTGTATCAGTGTTGCTAGAGTGTAGCACATTTTCAGTGATGCATGTATGTATTTATATATTGGTATATATATTTAACGCACTAGATTTTAAAAAAAAACCTCAAAAAATTAAATATCATTTAAAAACTTCAATTTATTTCAAGTCAAACTCATAGATCACCAAGTGTAATTCACTGTATATATGTCATGAGCTAATAGTCTCCAGTCATACTTTATAAAAACTCATATGACAGGGCCACACATTTACAGTAATTTAATGTGGTGATATGGAATATAAATAAACCAAAAAGAAAGGCATTAAAAGCCCCATAACATCTAAATTATCATAGGTATGTTAATCTTTTCATTTTTTTGTAACTGTCATAATTTTTTAATAGATCATTAAATATACAATTTTCTTTCCACACTGACCAGGTGGCAACTTTAAAATAAAAAAAGGAAGAAAAAAATTCATGATGTATAAACTGAAATGAACTGAATTCATGATGTATAAAATGAAAACAAACCCAAGTAAAAGTACATCCGGTATTTAATCCACACAACATGATGTTGCACGTACTATCAGTATTCTTATTTTAAAGGTGAGAGAATGAAGATATACAGAGAAGTCTAACATCTTCCTCACGCTCATAACCCCTCAGCAGTGAAACTGCAATAAAACTTTGGCAGTGTTTCTCCAGTACCCATGTTCTAAATCACTGTGCTGTATCATACCAGCAGGAACGGGGAGAGTGTTGAAGCCCAAGTCCGTGCTGAAAACATCCTCCGAGATAACAGGGTATTCCCACTTTTAACTACCAGTGAGAGTTGACAAGATGAAAGCCCAGGTCTGTCTAATCACAAAGTCTAAGCTCTTTACTAACATCCTCAAATGAAAGTCAACAAAGGGTTCTAAAGATGTATGTGATTTGAACCAGTTTGGATTCCATCCAAGCACATCTCTCTTAGGCTCTATTCAATTTGCTTATCGTTGTCGAAACTTCTGTTTCAATCCAATTGTTGCTTTCTTCCTGTCTATGTGGATATTGTGTTTGAAAACTCTTTGCTTCTCATGTCCATGCTCGTTGGGACTTACACTTTATTTGCCCTTTCTCCAGTCCTCAGTCACTAGGCAGTCCACTCGCATACAGAAGCTTGTCTCTGAAGGGGCAACTCCAGGCAGAAACTGTTTCTTCTGAACGAAGATGTAGTAAGAAAAAAGAGTAATATATTTGCTTCTCTTTTCTTTCTTCAGTCTCTGTATTTGTGCAACTTCTCTTCATTTAAAACAAAAACAAAACTTTTTGGGCTTTCTGGAAGTTCTTCTTGTATGTAGCTTTCCCCATCACGTACACCCATACCACACATACACCATACTTTAACTCCACTTTTCCACATTTTTGCAAGTATTATCCTTTTAATGAAAACATGGTCATCTTATATCTCTGCTCTAAAACACTTCATGGTGCCCTGTTTTCTACAGGAGTAATTTAAAATCTTTATCGTGGGAAACTAAGACATCTCGAAATTCCTTGCATATATACGTTGAGGAATAATATTGTTTTAAGATTATTGCTGACATTATTATTTACCTACTCAATAAGCATCCGTGCCCTTCGTCAATAGAATTCCTAGTCGACCCCAATTTACTGCAGGTAAATTGCTGTTCCTCTTCGCTTATGCCTCAGGGGAAGCTGAATCCAGTGGCTTCCTTGATGGTGGGGTAATCTCCAATATTTTGCCAGAGACGGTTGCAGGAGTGGACTACCGTCCTACTACCATAACTAGTGTCAGTGGGCTCAGAAACTTCAGGAAAAGTTTTCTCACTTTGAAGAAAGACTATAAGAGAGGTAGGATTTTCATTTTCTTCAGGCTAGGTTTGTGCCTGCAGATGTGACCACTGGAGTGAATGTAGCCATCTTGTTACCAGCCTCAGAATGAACTAACAGAAGAGAGGCAGGTAGAAGGATCTGAGTCCTTAGTGATGCTGATGAACTTCCAGCAGAACCACCACTGAAGTCTGTGCTGGCTTAGATCCCTTGTTTTATTATTGAGGACAACAGTTTGAGGCAAAATTCCTATTATTTGCGGGCAAAAATACACTAAACTGTATATAATATCTGAAAATGGTATATCCTGAATCTCTCATATTTCTGGTGTCCCTCAAATGAATCAATCAGTGGCATTCATTGCTTCTGGGAGAGCAGCAGATTTTTAAATAGATTTTTTTTCATGTTCAGCAGAAACATTATTCTTAAAGCAGATATAGTTTTATTATGAAAGCTAGGCTGTTTTGGAGATTAATTTTAGCACAACAGTGCTATGATCCTGAATGATTTACAGCCTGAAGTGTATACCATAAACCCCATAGAGTGGGAAGCAATGGGGGAATATGTGAAAACTAGGTTTTCCTCCCACTAGGATAAAAGATGCATGTTTGAACAACTCCAGAGGGGAAGAAATTTTACAGAAAATAAAAGAAGTAATTTATAAAACCTGAGTCCCTGAGAAGGGTGATAGAGACCAAACTCTAGACTACACTAAAGTCCAGGAATAAAATGGGGATGTTAGCGAGTAGAAAACATTACATTTACATCCAGAAGACTTACTTGGGGGTGACGGAACACCTAACAAAATGCCCAACCTCAATGTGAAGTAATAATATTTAATGAGTGATAGCCAAATCAGAAGTGGATACAAGAAGGCTTTCTGGTAGCCTCACACAGATCTGTGAACCTTGGCTGGACAGTCCAAAGGTCAGCAATGAAAAGACACCTGAGGAGTGCCTGGGTGGCTCAGTCGGTTAAGCATCTGCCTTTGGCTCAGTTCATGGTCCCAGGGTCCTGGGATTGAGCCTCTCATCGGGCTCTCTGCTCGGCAGGAAGCCTGCTTCTCCCTCTCCCACTCCCCCCTGCTTGTGTTCCCTCTCTTGCTGTGTCTCTCTCTGTCAAATAAATAAATAAAATCTTAGAAAAAAAGAAAAGAAAAGAAACCTGATAATCCCACCGTCAGGTGGAAAAGGCTACGTGCACATGGTCACAGGGAGTGGAGGTCATGGCATGAGCACAGGTTTCAAAATCTGATTCCAGTATATGATGGTTCATAATGAAGAGGACAAAACTTGAAATTCAATTCAGCAGATGCCAGCAGAGGGTCAGAGATGGCTGAAGACAACTCTTCACTGGCTGGACAGTCATACACTGTCCTCATCATCCCCAGTAACATGTGGAATTGTCCCTATTAATCGAGAACTTAGTATGTTCTGTACGAAGACCATCTGCAAAAGAAAAACAAATGAATGAACAAAAGAAAAACAAAGTGAATCCACTGAATCACTGAGGAGTGTTTTTGAAACTGTAGCATCTGCAATGGGCCCCTGCAATGCCATTAGATGTGGGTGTTTTGGAATCTGACCTCTGATTAGATTCTCCTCAACTACAGTTGATTATTCACTACTGGAAGATGGTCTTGGATCCTTCGCTGTGATGATAGCCAAGAATGCTCAGAAATTCACTGAGTCACTAATCATCCTTCAACCACCCTAGGTTAAGTGAATCTGAACTGATTCGGGCTGAAAGCTTTGGTCCCTTCACCTTGAGCTGACTGGGAGAATAAGCAGCTTTTTTAAAAACACTTAAGCACAATTGAGAAATAGCACAAGTTCGTCAGGATGGCCATGATGGTCCTTCATAGAATAGGCTCATAATTTCATTAATAAAATGTGCCCTTAAAAATGTAGATACTGAATTATTTTTCCAGACTAATAGTGTGTGCACAGTATGGGTAGGGTTTGGTCTCCCTAAACTGGAATTTCTAGAGCTAAAATTGTGTTGGAGTTGTGAATGAGGTTGGCTCATGTTTAGAGATACTGAGGAAAGAGCCCCCAACATCTTCGTTCTGGTGAGGGCCACTTCTCAACACAGGAACAGTTGAAACAAGAAAGCAATGTATCAAAAGTAGATGATAAGAAATAGAAAGTTGGGGATTCCAAGATTCTGAAGCTATTTCTGAAAAACATACTCTGCCACTGAGAGTGAGTAAATAAAACAAGGTAGAACATGTTGCTAAGATTCTAGCTTACTAAACTAAATGATAGGTGATTAGAAGAAATGTTTTTTAAGGGATGTTGATGATGATGAGTTTAGTTTTGAGCCTATAAAATTGAACATTTCCTCCTACATCACTCAGCATCCCATAGTTAAACAAATGTTACACTCATATTGAGAAAGTTGAAAAATTCAACGAACAGACCAATTACAATGCTGTGTTCAGAGAAGCTACAGAACATAAAGTACCCAGGGGAGTGGAGGACGGGAGTTGGGGAGCAAGCTTTAGTAAACAGTGATTCTCTTTCTTTTTACCTGGCCATGAAGTTGGTTATCACTAAGTGCTCAGATGGAGGAGAAGCAGCACAAGAAAACGCAAAACAGATATGTGTGTGTGTTTAGATGCACATGTATGTGTGTACAAATATTTGTACGTGTTCCCTATGGCCTGGAGCAGAATGAAAAATATTACACCTTATTACTGAAAGCAAAGAATCTAAGAAATCACTTGTTCCAGAACACTTTTATAAAGATTGTTATATACATCTTGCACAAAGCTCTAATCCTTAATGTTTCCTATGTCTATCCTCAAGAACTGATTTTTTTCACTCTTATATGTAAATTTCAATTTGTACAAGAAGGTGGAAAATTATACGTGTGTGTGTGTGAGAGAGAGAGAGAGAGAGAGCGAAAGAGAGAGTTTGGGGGAGCATGAAGGTTTAAGGTTTTGGCTTCCTGATGTACAGTATAAAGTACACGCCTTATTCCTCTGAATAAGTGGTAAACCTTTCAATTAATCGACTTACTTTTTTGGCACCTAAGTCACCGATGTAGCTAAAGTTTAATTTTACCCAATTTGGTCAAACTAACTCATAGTTCATAAACATCATTTGTTTATTTTGGCATAAATTCATCTGAATTATCTAAAGATTCATTTTAACTTCTAAACATCGGTATGATGACCAGTACTGACAATGTGAATGTTTTGAAGATGTTGTTTCTTTAAACACCCTGAATAAAAGTCCAAATTTATCTGTTAAAAATTACTGACTTGGCTCTACTCCCACTCCACGGTGCACACTTCCATTTCACCCAGTGAGCTATCTTTGTCACATTTTTAAGTAAATATCCTTGGTATGTGTCTTCTAATGACAGCCAAGAAGCAATGATATGCGAACAGCAATGAGTGCAGTCACAGATGAATCAAATGTGTGAAAGCATTCATGCAGAGGAAACATACAGGCACCTTATAAACTGCTTCAAGCAATTCTTTCCAAAGGACGAACAGAGAGATAAGGCAGCAAAATACCAGCAAAGAAATGTAAGAACATGTTAGGGTGGCTCTTACAGGCCAGTTGTTTCACATTCTATGATTGAACTCGCTTAAAGACAGTTATTATGGACTGCGATTGGAATTTTCTTTTGGAATATAAATAAATGGATTGCTAACCTCCTGGAATTGATGTATTTTTCTTATCATAGAATGAATGTGTGTATACAGCAGCCAAACTAGTCTGAAGGAAGTATTTTAAGATTTCAGTCCAGGTGACATTTGTAGATGGCCTGCCAGACCTTTGTCATATGCTATGGTGGAGCCTGTGCAGATGTGGATCATGGATGAGGAGAGTTTTAATCAGAAAGAACTCAGACCACAGGAAGCTACACTGTCCAGGATTGCCAAGGGTGAAGGCCAGCAGGAATGTAACTGATGGGCAGGAGAGACAGGAAAGTCCACAGCCTTATTAGCATTACACTGGGCAAACTCTGAAAGGAAGGGTAGGAAGGGGGTCATACCTGAGGTCATGATGAAGTAGCAGGTCACCTTTCTAGAAAATATGTATGAGAAAAACTATGTTCTTCCCAAAACCTGAAGAACTTAAGTCATGTTGACATTTAAAAAATTACATACACATATACACATCTATATGTGTACCTTTATGATGATTGGTATGATAACATTATTGATTTCACTTTAAGACCATAATAATACAAAAAAACCCTTTAATTAATTGAGTATAAATTGTAAGGCAGACATTTTACATATATTTTCCCTAGGTTTAAAAAAACCCTTTATAGGTAACTCTTATTGTTTCTATATTACCAGTGAGACTCTAGATCCAAACTCTAGACCCACAAATTTGCTCAACAACAAAAAAGTAGTAATTGGCACCACACCAATTCAAACTTGGAAAAAGAACAGACGTTTCCAAAAGTTTACGTTCTACCACAATACATCCCACCACCTTCATTTTCCCAATAACAGACATAGATGTAATCATGTATGATTTTGTCCAAATTATGTTGTATTATTTATCTCACAAGATCTTGTTGCCATCTGGATCATTTACATAACAGAAAAAAAATGAGACAATTGCACAAGGAAATGACAATAGCTCTGAATCAATGTGTCGATTCAGTGCTATGCTTTGGATGACCATGTAAAAGAAGGTCTGATGTCACTAACCAGTGAGAGGGAAATGGAGCACTAAGATGGAATTGTCACGGGAAGTTATGATCTTCAAATAATCAGTCCGAGCTTTTCCCTGTCTCATGTAAATATATTTAACTCTAAAACCAGCAAACCAAATAAAGAATGCTGCAATGTCTTTTAAGATAGGAGTAAAAATTGTGCTACAGATACGCTATTGAATTCCACTGAAACCAAGCAGATATAGAGATGTGGATACAGATGATACAGAGAGAAGGCTGTATATGAATGACAACACGACAACTCTAACACTCGGACCCACTGCAATCAGGTTTTTTTGGTGCCACTTTATTACCACCACTGGCATCCATGCAGTTTATGACATTAAGATCGGATCAGTAACAAGACTTAGAACAGAATCAACCCGCCAATGTCACATACTAATCATATATATGCTAATACTGACCATGTAACTCAGTAAACTCATTTGATAAGAAATACAAACAGCTTATTAGAAAGTGGAACTAACTAGGGTGCCTGAGTGGCTCAGCCAGTTAAGCGTCTGCCTTTGGCTCAGGTCACGATCCCAGAGTCCTGGGATCGAGCCCCACGTCGGGCTGAGTACGCTTCTCCCTCTCCCTGTGCCACGCACCCTGCTTGTGCTCTTTTGTGCTCTCTCCCTGTCAAATAAATAAATAAAATCTTAAAAAAAAAAAAGAAAGAAAGAAAGTTAACTAGGAAGACTAGAGCCAGAGTATTTCGCAGAAACATTCCAGATAGTCTGAAATACAATGTAAAACAATGCAGTGCATCTTTAGGCTGCCAAGGCACTGTACGTAAAATGCATATGAGCTATTGTTAGATTAAAGTGACTTCTTTAACAAAATCTGTAAAAGCAATTCTATGTTTTGCAGTCTCCAGCTACGGGGAATGGGAACACAGTAGTCCTTCCTGCTCCAGAGGCTAGTGAAGCAGGTAGCCTACTTATTGTATACATTATATCCAAAGCAACACCAGGAACATATATACTTAAAATAAAATAATCTATACATTTTGTTATTTAATCAATTAATTGGAACTCTTAGAAATATAATTGTTATTATATATATTTATTTTATCAAATATAATATACATTTTATTGTATATTAAATAATACATATCAGCAGCATTAGCTTTACCTGGAAGCCTGCTTAAAGTGCAGAATTTCATTCCCCATCCAGACCTATTGAGTCAGAATCTATATCTTAAACAAGAGCTTCAGGTGAACCACATACATACTAAAGTTTGAGAGGCACTGGTCCATACTACATAATAGTGTGCATGTTTACCTTTCATGAATCTATTTTTCTAACCTGTACTTCCTAAGTGAACTTGTGAGTAGAAAAATGTTTGTAGGATTTTAAAAAAATAAAAAAGAAGAAAAGTAAGGAGGTTCCTGCTTACTCATCTCCAAATTTTATAAAGAATGACAAGTTTTTGATCCACTTCTAAAAATATCCTTTATGGAAATATAATATTATGAATTAAATTTTATATATTACTTATTACTAATTTCTAAATAGTGGGGTTTTTTTAAAGATTTATTTATTCATTCTAGAGAGAGAGAGAGCACAAGCAGGAGAGGCAGAGGGAGGAGAGAGAATCTCCAGCAGACTCCACACTGAGTGCGGGGCCCCACCCGGGCTCAATCCCACAACCCTGATATCACCACCTGAGCTGAAACCAAGAGTCAGAGGCTTAATGTGTCACCCGGGCACCCCCAAATATGATTTTAAATGGGACTATAACTTTGAGAATGCATGTGTTACTCAGATTAAGCATAAAAGAAAAAAAAAACACGCAAGAGAAAGACAATATTTTTCTCCCTTACAAAGAAGATACCATTACTATTGAAGGGATGTAACTGGGCTAATATGTGCAATATTATGGAAAGATGTGCACAACCAATACTCAACTATTGGTTACCTATCAATCAAATAAATCAGAGTTTTCTTTATGGTGCAAGGGATGATTTGTATGGGGATATTTTCTCTAATAAAACTGGAAATGATTATGCAAGACAACAAGGACTTGTCGGCATCTAATTTTGCTCATCTAAATAAGACGTTGCATTTGTTGTTCAAGCTTTGAAACAACAAAATATCAGTTTGCAGAACTGAAAAAAGTCTCAGAGAGCAATAGAAGACATGAAATCATCATTCCATGTGTATTAAACAAATTTGCCCTGATACGGCCCTAAATTCTTGATACTCGTTCATATCCTAAAAGTAGTCTAAAAATTGGTTCATGATGAACATAAACATTATTGGTAAAACTTATGAAAATGGAAAATGTTCTTTTAAAATTGCATATCAGCATGTGAATTTTATTCCATTATTAGAAATACATTCCTTTTAAAATTACTTAGTTTAAAAACATCAAAAATATAATTGCAACCATTGCATTCTCTCCTATAATGTAAATTTGTGACATAATTTACTATATTTTCCCACTGTGTAAACTATACCAGAGAGGCTAAGAAGCATTTTTGTGCTCTTTTAGGCGATTTGGATAGTATATAGGAAATTAGCACTCATTAAACTGAATAATACACTTGGGACTTAGAAAGGTCAATATAGCTTTTAAAAATTCTAACTTGTGAGATTATGGCTTTAAAGGGGTCATGTTGCTTTAGCTACATATTATTATTTGCAAATAAAATCCTTATTGAGTGATAATAAAATGAAAATATGCTTGGATATAACTACCTCAAATTCTGGAAATAAGATGAGATATATGTTTATGTAAATAAATGAAATAAAATAAATATAATGTTACTTTTTACAAAAACATATCTTTAAGTATGATGGAAGTAAATTGATTAACTCATTGCAGTGAGATGTTTATATACATTTAATGGAGAGAAATAATCCAGAGTCATTATCACGAGTCCTATTAGGAGCCTAATACTTCATACATTTCATGGGCTCAGAAACTTACTGAATATTCAAATTCCTAGAAATTTATATATACTCTCTACCACTCTGTGCTAAATGCTAATACATGTCTAGTTTATTTGTGATTTTAATCCTTACAAAAACTTTAATGCCAATTTTATCATCTCTATTTGATAATGCAAGAAAATTTGCTTAGGAATGAAAAATTCCTTCTTTACGTCTCTACTTAATGTGATTTCACTGCTTTGCCCATTCTGGTGATTGATTTTTGTATGGCAACTTGTCAGGGCCTTGGAGTTCTCAGACTTTTGGTCAAACATTATTCTGGGTGTGTCTGTCAGCGTATTTCTGGATGAGATCAATGTTTAAATCACTCAGTACACAAAGTAAAGCGTATCACCCTCCTTAATGTGAGTGGGCCTCACCCAATCAAATGAAGACCTGAATGAAACAAAAAGACTAAGAGAACTTTACCTCTTGCCTGACAGGAACTGGCACATTGTTCTTTTCCCGCCTTCAGACTTGAACTGAAGCATCAATTCAATTCTTGGGTCCTGAACTTGTGGCTTTCAGAATGTAACTTCCAGCTCTCCTGGTTCTCAGGCCTTCAGACTCAGACTGACACAGCATTCACTGTGGCTCCTTTGGGTCTCCGGCTTGGTCAGTGGCAGATCTTGGGGCTTCTCAACCCCATAAATTATGTGAATGATATCTATATTACATGCAGCAGAGAGGGGTGACCTGATCTAGCCCTCACCCTCACAGCAATGCACCTGGCAGAAAGGAGTTGTAGGAGCATAAAAGTGCTGAATAGGCTATGAATGGATGCTCTTCCTCAGGCTTGTGATAAAACATGTGCTCATCATAAACACATAGAAAATATTCTGAGAACATTGTTCTATAGTTGGTTTTTTGTTTGTTTGTCTATGCCTAAGATTTTCAAATCCACTTCACTTTAAATAGCACTTAAAGGATTACTGAAGGGTTAACACAGTGGATTTCAGCAAAGGAACAAATCAAATTCATTAACAATAGGATTCTGAGGATTAGGTTAATATTTATAAGTAACTACAAAAATATTTTTATCCTCTCCACTTGTTTTATTATTACAAATTTTCTGATTCCCTATTTTAAGGCAATTAATAGCTTAAGACTACATAACATAAGTTCAATAGCTAGAGGGAACTTATTTATGACATTTATTCACTATAGAAAGCATATACTGTTCAACAATGTAAGTTTTTGATGATTACATAAAATTCAAAAGGCAAACTATGGTGTTTTCAACAAATGGTACTGGAACACCTGGACATACATATGCAAAAACACATAAACGGTTTAAATAAAAAATGAACCTAGACAAAAACTTCATACATTTCACAAAAATATTTACACAAAATGGATAATACATGTAAAATTCCTAGAAGAAACAGAAGGAAATCTAGGTGTCCTTGAATTTGGTAATGACTTTTCAGATTCAGTGCCCAATCATGATCCATGAAAGAAATAATGGATATATTGGATTTCATTAAAATTAAGATTGTCTGGGGTGCCTGGGTGGCTCAGTCAGTTAAGCATCTGAGTCTTGGTTTCAGCTCAGGTCATGATCTCAGGGTTGTGAATTGGGCGCTGTGCTGGGTGTGGAGCTTGCTTAAGATTCTCTTTCTCCCTCTGCTCCTCCCCCAACTCATGCTCTCTTTCTCTCTTTCAAGTAAATAAATAGATTTTTTTAAATATTAAATTAAAATAAATTAAAAATATCTGCTTTGCAAAAGATACTGTCAAAAGAATGAGAAGGCACAGACTAGAAGCAAATATTTTAAAAATGGCTTATCTGACAAACAACTATTATCCAAAATATCCAAGGAATCCTTAACACTCAACAATAAGAAAATGAAAAAATTAAAAAATAGGCAAAATATCTCAATGACATCTCACCAAAAAAAAAAAAAAAAAACCTACAGATGGAAAATAACATCACATGTCATTAGGGATTAAATTAAATTAGGGATTAAATTGAAACAATCATCACTACACACCTATAAGAATGACAAAAATGCAAAACACTGACAAATGATGGAAGGGACCTGGAACAATAGGAGCTCTGCTTTATCACTGGTGAGAATGCAAATTAGTATAGCCACTTTGGAAGAAAGTTTGACAATTTCTTAGAAAACTAAACATACTCTTTCATATGATCCAGCTATGCTTTTTGTACTTAGGCCAATCAGTTGAAACATGCCCAAACAAAAACCTGCACATGGATCTTTATAGCAGGTATACTCATCATCACCACATCTCAGGAACAACCAAGATGGCCTTCCATAGGTGAATGGATAAACACACTGTGGTACATTCATAGAAAGGAATATTGATCACACACAAAAAGAAATGAATGGTAAAGCCACATAAAGCAAGGGGAAACCTTGAAAACATGTGGTCAGGTGAAAGAAGTGTATCTGAAAAGGCTACCTGTGTTCTGATTTCAACTGTATGACATATTGGAAAAGTCAAAACTATGGAGAAAGTAAAAATATCAGTGTTTTCCAGGGGTTTGTGGGGAGGGAGGAAGAGATAAGTAGGGAGGTCACCAGAGATTTTTAGGGTATCAAAACTACTCTGCATGATACTATCATGGTGGAGACATGTCATTTTTAAAACCCAGAGAATTTACAACACAAAGAGTGAATCCTAATGCAAACTATGGACTTTAATGACAATTTATTAATATCAGCTCCTCAACTGTAAGAAATGCAGCACACTAGTATGAGATACAAATTATAAGGGGAATAGGGGAAGGGTGAGGAGGTATACAGGAACTCCCTATACTCGCCAATCAAATTTTATTTAACCTAAAACTCTTTAAAAATCAGAATAAATAAATAAAATAAAAACTCTATAATTTACATGTTTATGAATTTTTCTCAATAGACATTTTGTTTTCAAAATTAATCTGCCACAAGGGGTGTCTGGATGGCTCAGTCAGTTAAGCATCCTAATTTTGGCTCAGAGCTGTGAGATCTAGCTCCATGTGGGGCTCTGTGCTGGGCGTGGAGCCTGCTTGGGATTCTCCCCCCAACCCCCTGGCTTTCCTCTCTCTCTAAAAAAAAAAAAAGAAAAGAAAAAAAATTTAAAAACTATACTGCCATAAGAGAGTAACCAGAATTAACCCTACATAAAAAATTATGTTTTTAATAGAGATAACATCACTCATTGAGCTATAAGATTCTCCTTATAACCCAGTTAGAAGAATTAGTGGGTTTTTGTTATTTTCATGTTTTTTAATTGGAAGCTTCATGTACATTGCCTTATACTTTTGTGTCTGAAGTCTAGGGATAGAAAATAGAAGTGTAATACTAATCACTTAATTCTGAATTTCTATGTGATCACTATTTAATTAAAAATGCATTTATCCTTTCTGTATGAAAATTCCTGATCATGACTGACTTCTCATTATATAAAAAAAAATGCATGATGATTAAACTAATGCCCCCAAGGTACACCTGCTAAAGTTTTTTTTTTTTTTTTTAAGATTTTATTTATTTATTTGACAGAGAGAGACACAGCAAGAGAGGGAACACAAGCAGAGGGAGTGGGAGAGGGAGAAGCTGGCTTCCTGCTGAGCAGGGAGCCTGATGCGGGGCTCAATCCCAGGACCCTGGGACCATGACTTGAGCTGAAGGCAGATGCTTAACGACTGAGCCACCCAGGCGCCCCAAGTTATTTTTAAACATTTAGCTTGATTATGCATCTGGGCTAGGAAAATGAGAATCAATGTCACTTCCTGCAAGCCATGAAATTTAGAGTAAATAAACTTATTTCTGTGGATAGCTTACTTAACCTTTTCATCTCAACCAGACTTTATATTTAAAAATTTTAATATACATTATTTTTTAAAGTTGCCTTTTATTTTTTCCATTTTATAATTAAAGTAGCTCAATTACATTGCTATCTAAAACTGAACAGGAATTAATAGTTTAAACAAACATATGTATGTATTTTTATATTATATATTATATTATTATATATTATATTGTTATATATATTATTTTATGTATTTCATATGAATTTATTTATTTTAAGAAAATATGTAGTAATATATGTATAATGTTCTCCTGGAGATGTGGATTTGATTTTAAATATATATTTTAAATATTTATTATATATGATGTATTGTATATTTATTTATTTAAAATTTAGATATAAAGTAATAGATTGAATTCCGCACCTGATTTTTAATATATTAGCATCATTACTTTTAAGAAGTTTGCTATTACTTATAATTTTAAAATAATCCAGCTATGATGTATGTACATACATACACATGCATAAAAAATACATATCCATACAGAAACCATGGGAACCAATTGCAAGAAACAAGACACTACCGAGATCAGTTTGAAGTGTGTATTCAAAGCAGAGCAGAAACAAAACAGAGGGGGCACCTGGGTGGCTTAATCCCTTAAACCTCTGCCTTTGGCTCGGATCATGATCTCAGGGTCCTGGGTTCATTAAGCCCTATGTTGGGTTTCCTGCTTATCGGGGAATCTGCTTCTCCTTCTCCCTTTGCCGCAACACCCCCCCACCCCGTGCCCCGGCCATGCTCTCTTGTGCTCTCTGTCTCTCAAATACATAAATAAAATCTTTAAAAAAAAAAAAGAAACAAAACAGAGAAAATATAATTTAACACTTTCATAAGATAGGAAATGCAATTTAGAACTTTTAAAAGGTAATCTGTTAAACTTTGCTAAGGCAGTAACAAAGTCAAGATAAGATCATAATTGGGATAATTGGAATGGCAAAAATAGCCAACACGCATCGTTTGAAATGTGACTTTGAAGATAATCCCATTAAGAATTAGTCTATTTCCTCACCAAGAGAAACTTGGCTGGCTTTGATACTTGCTTCACCAATATACGCCTGACATAAAGTGATAGTATACCAGTTTTGATCATAGTGATCAACCATTCTTACTGGCTTCTGCTTTCTCTTTTGAATTCTGTTGTTGCCATGTGAACAAGCTTGGTCTTGGCTATATGAACAAGTGAGATTGTCCAGCAGACAGCCAGAATATGCTCAGAAGCAGAGCCAACTAGAAGGATTTCAGCTTAATGCAAACACATGAAAGAGCTGCTGTGATCAGAAGTACTAGCCATCGGAGACCAGTCTAAAGTTCAAACCTGAAGAATTGTGAAGTAAAAAAATGTTTTCTATACTATGAATTGATTATTAGTTTGTTATACATCAAAAACAGATATGAACAAAAATATAACAAAAATAGAGATATGAACAAAAGATACTGCAAGTGTAATGTATTGACATATTATTATATTTCTGAAATAATAAATTTTATTTTTTAAATTTTTTATTGTTATGTTAATCACCATACATTACATCATTAGTTTTTGATGTAGTGTTCCATGATTCATTGTTTGTGCATAACACCCAGTGCTCCACGCAGAACGTGCCCTCTTTAATACCCATCACCAGGCTAATCCATCCCCCTACCCCCTCCCCTCTAGAACCCTCAGTTTGTTTTTCAGAGTCCATCATCTCTCATGGTTCGTCTCCCCCTCCAACTTACTCCCCTTCATTCTTCCCCTCCTGCTATCTTCTTTTTTTTTTCTTAACATATATTGCATTATTTGTTTCAGAAGTACAGATCTGTGATTCAACAGTCTTGCACAATTCACAGCGCTCAGCATAGCCCATACCCACCCCAATGTCTATCACCCAGCCACCCCATCCCTCCCACCCCCCACCACTCCAGCAACACTCAGTTTTTTTCGTGAGATTAAGAATTCCTCATATCAGTGAGGCCATATGATACATGTCTTTCTCTGATTGACTTATTTCACTCAGCATAACACCCTCCAGTTCCATCCACGTCATTGCAAATGGCAAGATCTCATTCCTTTTGATGGCTGCATAATATTCCATTGTGTATATATACCACTTCTTCTTTATCCATTCATCTGTCGATGGACATCTTGCCTCTTTCCACAGTTTGGCTATTGTGGACATTGTTGCTATAAACATTGGGGTTCATGTACCCCTTCGGATCCCTACATTTGTATCTTTGTGGTAAATACCCAGTAGTGCAATTGCTGGGTGGTATGGTAGCTCTATTTTCAACTGTTTGAGGAACCTCCATACTGTTTTCCAGAGTGGTTGCACCAGCTTGCATTCCCACCAACAGTGTAGGAGGGTTCCCCTTTCTCCACATCCCCGCCAACATCTGTTGTTTCCTGACATTAATTTTAGCCATTCTGACTGGTGGAAGGTGGTATCTCATTGAGGTTTTGATTTGGATTTCCCTGATGCCGAGCGATGTTGAGCACTTTTTCATGTGTCTCTTGGCCATTTGGATGTCTTCTTTGGAAAAATGTCTGTTCGTATCTTCTGCCCGTTTCTTGATTGGATTATTTGTTCTTTGGGTGTTGAGTCTGATAAGTTCTTTATAGATTTTGGATACTAGCCCTTTATCTGATATGTCATTTGCAAATATTTTCTCCCATTCTGTCAGTGGTCTTTTGGTTTTGTGGACTATTTCTTTTGCTGTGCAAAAGCTTTTTGTCTTGATGAAATCCCAATAATTCATTTTTGCCCTTGCTTCCCTTGCCTTTGGCGATGTTTCTAGGAAGAAGTTGCTGCGGCTGAGGTCGAAGAGGTTGCTACCTGTGTTCTCCTTTAGGATTTTGATGGACTCCTGTCTCACGTTTAGGTCTTTCAACCATTTGGAGTCTATTTTTGTGTGTGGTGTAAGGAAATGGTCTGGTTTCATTCTTCTGAATGTGGCTGTCCAATTTTCCCAACACCATTTGTTGAAGAGACTGTCTTTTTTCCATTGGACATTCTTTCCTGCTTTGTCAAAGATTAGTTGACCATAGAGTTAAGGGTCCATTTCTGGGCTCTCTATTCTGTTCCATTGATCTATGTGTCTGTTTTTGTGCCAGTACCATACTGTCTTCATGATGACAGCTTTGTAATAGAGCTGGAAGTCTGGAATTGTGATGCCGCCAGCTTTGCTTTTCTTTTTCAATATTCCTCTGGCTATTCGGGGTCTCTTCTGGTTCCATACAAATTTTAGGATTATTTGTTCCATTTCTTTGAAAAAAATGGATGGTATTTTGATGGGGACAGCATTAAATGTGTAGATTGCTCTAGGTAGCATTGACATCTTCACAATGTTTGTTCTTCCAATCCATGAGCATGGAACATTTTTCCATTTCTTTGTGTCTTCCTCAATTTCTTTCATGAGTATTTTATAGTTTTCTGAGTACAGATCCTTGGCCTCTTTGGTTAGATTTATTCCTAGGTATCTTATGGTTTTGGGTGCAATTGTAAATGGGATCGACTCCTTGATTTGTCTCTCTTCTGTCTTGTTGTTTGTGTATAGGAATGCCACTGATTTCTGTGCATTGATTTTATATCCTGCCACTTTACTGAATTCCTGTATGAGTTCTAGCAGTTTTGGGGTGGGGTCTTTTGGGTTTTCCACATACAGTATCATATCATCAGCAGAGAGTGAGAGTTTGACTTCCTCTTTGCCAATTTGGAAGCCTTTGATTTCTTTTTGTTGTCTAATTGCTGTGGCTAGGACTTCTAATACTATGTTGAATAGCAGTGGTGATAGTGGACATCCCTGCCGCGTTCCTGACCTTAGGGGAAAAGCTCTCAGCTTTTCCCCATTGAGAAGGATATTCGCTGTAGGCTTTTCATAGATGGCTTTTATGATATTGAGGTATGTACCCTCTATCCCTATACTCTGAAGAGTTTTGATCAAGAAAGGATGTTGTACTTTGTCAAATGCTTTTTCTGCATCTATTGAGAGGATCATATGATTCTTGTTCTTTCTTTTGTTAATGTATTTTATCACGTTGATTGATTTGTGGATGTTGAACCAACCTTGCAGCCCAGGGATAAATCCCACTTGGTCGTGGTGAATAATCCTTTTAATGTACTGTTGGATCCTATTGGCTAGTATTTTGGTGAGAATTTTTGCATCCATGTTCATCAAGGATATTGGTCTGTAATTCTCCTTTTTGATGGGGTCTTTGTCTGGTTTTGGGATCAAGGTAATGCTG
>NW_027397063.1:11514969-11718852 GCF_003265705.2 Callorhinus ursinus | reverse complement strand
CGAATATCGCCTCGGATTCACTTCTCCGCACGTCCTACCTTCCAGTAAGTGGTTGCTTCTCTGTTCAGAGAGTTGTTGCTACTCTCCTCTTCGATCTCCTGTTGAGTTCGTAGGTGTTCAGAATGGTTTGATCCCTCTTCAGCTGAATTCCTGAGACCAGACGAAATCCAGGTCTCCTACTCCTCCGCCATCTTGCTCCGCCCTATAATAAACATTTTCTAAAATTCACCTAAACAGAAGATCCATGGGTAGACAGATGGAGAGATGCATCCCTGAAAGCATGGACAGACAGACAGATAGATGAGTGGATGGTAGATTAGTGGATGAGGTAAATAGACAAGCAGACAGAGATAGATAGATGATAGATTTGCAGTTGTTTTACATTAAAAAATGCATACATATATACTTGAAAAATGAATCTAAAATATGTTTATTTGCTAAAGCATATACAGTTTATTTTAGAAAATTTAATTGTTTTCTAATGGAAGTATTAAAATAAAATTAATTGCATTTTTCAGTTCTGGGAGCTCCCTGGATAGGAATTTGCTGTCTCCTTTATCGTGTATCTTCTTTATATTTTTATATTTTGTTCAAGATTCGAGATGAATTTCTCAAACTTATCTTTACCTTTTCTTTTGTTTTGATATTATACTTTCATTTTCACAAGATTCTTCTTGTTTTCTGTTGCCTTTTCAGAGAAGCAATATCTTTTTGAAAATCTTTTAAGATATCTATATGTCCTTTTTCCTCCCACCCATCTGATCTGTTTCCTCTGAGGCTGTCTTTTCTTTTTGTCTGTTTTGCTCCTTTGCATCCCTTATAGGTCAGGTGACAGATAATTATACATAATTAGGATTTACTGAATAATATGATACTTCATATATATATACATATAAAACAATATAGGCACACATACATATACACATAAAAATACATGTAGTAAGTATGCTCACTAAAACAGTGTAATATATAAATGTGTGAGTTCAGTTAATCTGTATGTAAGGGCAGATTTCAAAATTTGACCTACTAAAATCAGAAATTCACACATACACAATTTTAATTGTGTTCATTTTGTTTAAAAGTTCTCACACTGGGAGGGGCAGCTGGGTGGCTCAGTCGGTTAAGTGTCTGACTCTTGATTTTGGCTCAGGTCATGATCTAAGGGTCATGAGATAGTGCCTGTGCATGGAGCCTGCTTAAGATTCTCTCTCTGCCCCTTCCCCTACCCTCACCTCTCCCTCTCAAAAAAAAAAAAAAAGATAGTTCTCACATTTGGAATCTGCATTCAGAGGTGGCTCCCAAGACCTTAGTAAGCCATATCCCAAATATGCACTAGAAATTTCATTAATTAGATTAATAGGTTTTAAAAATAATTATTCATTGTTAAAGTTAGCAATGTTTAATAAATACTTACTAGAAAGAACTGTCATGTTGCACAGTCATTGCATGAACAGGGAGCACCTTATATGAACACCTTGCATGAACTGGAATAAGGATCTAACAATCTTTGCATATTCAAAATTTACAAAAGAATATTCCAGGTTGAAAGTCCCATTTAACCCCATTAATGGGGTATCTCAGCTGCACACTCAATAAAAGGTTAACTTACCCTGCCAATAAAACTGTGTGGCATCCACCTCAGGAGAATTAAAGCAAATCATCACCTAATTATATGCCTTACCTCAGTGTAAAAGCTTAAGAATTATGTTTCTAAAAATGGGATAATTTTTAATATTATTTTGCCAGGGGAAAAAAAAATCTGAATTAAATTTTATTAAGCCTTCGCTGAGAACCAAGAATTGTTGATCACTGGGTACCAACTAACACCGTGCTATAGAAAACAAAGTGATTAACTCCACAGTCGTGCCTGCCTTCTAGGAGATAAAAGATAAGTCAATGAAATGGAAAAAAACAAAGCCTCAAAATCACAAGTCACATAATATTACAGATAAACATAAAAGACACATCAAACATGAAAGAACAAATAGAAACCAACACAGATTGTTCAGGTCTTTGAAGATAGGTCTTTGCAAGAACTAGGAAAGTGCCTGATGCAATTGAGTACTCCTTGAGCTTCCATTAGAGCCTGAGACAAATCACTTCTCCAGGCAGATGTGATGACCCCCATCAAATCAAGCACATGTAACTTCTGCGAGGAGCTTGGCAGGGGTGAGACTGACAGCAGGGTACCCATTTGTTATAGAATATTCTCTTTTTTTTCTTATTTTACAAAACAAAACACCCTGAGAGATTATATCTTAAGCCCTTATTACATATTATTTTTATTATATGTTTGTATCCAATTTGTGTTTGTCAGGCAGGGATAATGTTCAGATAGATCCCGGTTTGCATCAGAATGAAGAAGACTGCACACAAAGCAAGGGTGTGGGAGATAGGAGTAAATGTCAGCAAAAAGGACCAAGATCCTGAAAGATGAGGCTGGGATCATTAGAATCCAAGAATATTAGAGATAAATCATAATCCTAATACCAAACTAATGAGGAATATTTACCATGTGCCCAAGGTTGCTATATATACTTCACGTATATTACCCATTTTATTTTCAAAATAATCCTTTAAGGTAAGTATTAGTTCCATTGTTTTTATTTTATAGATGAAGGAACCAAATCTTGAGGAAGTTTAACGTGTTCAAATTTACATAACAAGTAAATGGTGAGTCTGAGACTCAGTCCCAGGTATCCTAAATCTACTCTGCGCTGATGATCTATGAGTTCACATGTAGGATATTAGCTGGACTCTGTTGGCCTCTGTATTTTGACATCAACAGAAGAGAGTTTAGGATTCTACATAGAGCTCTGACCTGACCTTATAGAGTTGTTGTGTGTAGATCAAAGCAAATACAGGAGAAGAGCAGAGATACTCACTTTATTGTTTTTGTAAAAATATTTTTTTTGAGTTGTTTGTAAATCCCATCCCATGTTTACCTTAAGAAATAAAACAAAACAAAACTGCAGTGATTTGGTGACCCATTGTTAAGTTTTTAATAAAATATGTAGTGCATTTAATTTAAAATATTTGAAATTCCAATTTACTTTTGTTTTCTGTCAATGTAAATTTTATTTGTATATTAAACATAAGCTAGAGAAATTCATTTTTAAGAACACTGATTATTGAAATTCTAATTCTATAAATCTTATAACTATGGAGTCCTTCTTAATATGATTTATTAGTAATTTTATTCGACAGAATTAAATTCTGAGGCATATTGAAAGCTGATTTTTCTCTTGTTTTTAATGTTTTAGAAAGCTGATTTTTTTAAATAGAAATTTTTGTTAGTGCAAAATAATCTGTTTTGACACCTATTTCTATTAAAATCTTTTGTTGTATTCAACCAATGAGATAATAAGGGATAATTTTATTGTATACATCCTAGTCATTTATTCACTCATTCATTTGAGAAAGGTTCATTAAATACCTATGATGAAAAAGATTTACTTAATTCTATTCCTTATTTAAGATTTGCAACATTGTTATATTACAGAATAGACTCTGAACCTGGTATTCATACCAGGCCTGTGTTTACCATCATAAATCACATTCCTTAGCCTTATATAGATTTCCTTCCATCTGTTTTACTTGTGTAGATAATTTGTGAAATGGTATTAAAACTAACAATAATGATGATAATGTTTTTATTTTACCATCTCAAAAGCTTATTTTGATTTATGAATCATAAGAATAAAATAATTAGTATAATTCATGGGATAGGGAGCAGGTAATGTTAGAAAATTAAACTGCTTATAGCATTCTTTTGGATAACATTCTTTTCCAGCCCAGATCTGATGAACTCAGATCCACATCTTACAGAACTCATCCAAATATACATTTCCCATCCTTAGGCCAAGTTAAAAAAAATTGGCAATTTATTTTATGCATTGCAAGATGTTGCCCACAAAAGAGATATTTAAGCCAGAATTTGATGTCTCCATGTATACTACACCTGTGGATTGAAGATTTATCTGATTTTTCACTCCATCAGGCCGCTACTGATAATGATTATTCATTCTGATTAAACTCTTCCTCTAGTGTACTAAATATACTAAATCTATGGCTTTTTTATATTTTTTAAGATTATTTATTTATTTGAGAGAGAGAGAGAGAGTACAAGCAGGGGGAGGGGTAAAGGGAGAGGGAGAACTAGACTCCCTGCTGAGCAGGGATCCTGATGTGGGGCTTGATGCAGGGCTTGATCCCAGGACCCTGAGATCATGACCTGAGCTGAAGGCAGACACTTAACCACCTGAGCCACCCAGGTGTCCCTAAATCTATTGCTTTTTAAAGTAAGTTATCACCATCCTAGGTTTAATAATATTTGTTTTCAAAGTTATCAAAGTAAGTTTAGCCTATCTAATAATTCAAAACAATTTTCCATAAAACATAACCATCTTCTATATATTGTCAAATGTACAAATCCAGAGAAGAAAAATTTTCAGTATGATAGAATTGGTAAATATTTAACTAAATTTCACTTTCTGTTGCTGTAAATGTATAGCATCAAATAATCATCAAAAACTTGTCAAAACCATATCAAAATATTAGAGTCGTAAATAAAGGAAGAGCATATTTTTAAAGCTCAGAGCACCGGCCACAGCTTTCAGAGATATGAAGATTGCTTGGAACAAACTTTAGGTTTCTGAGGTCTCCTCCGGACCTTCTCCTCCAAGATATTTTTTGATCATTGTAGCTCAACAAACATCCAGTCCCCAACAGGAAATACTTTAACCTTCTCACTTTTTTCCATCATCATTTTATCTTACCCTTTCTTTCAAGGTTGCATTCGATATTTTACTGGATTGAGTCTGAGTTTTAGACAGTATATCAGTAGAACAGGATGGTTATTTCAAAGAGAAAGCAGCCACCTGGTGTGTGTTGAGTGGAGTGAAGGGGATTTAGTAGACTGATCCTAGCTAAACCCTTCAGTGGATTTTCATTGCTCTCGGCTAAAGATCAAAAGCTTTAATATTCTCTACCAGGTGCCATTTGGTCTGGCAAATGAAGACTTTTCTAGCTTCATCTGATAACTCTTTTCTTCTCAGTCCAGCTGTGTATTTTTGTAATATGTATGCTTTGAGAGGTTTCCATTGGGCTGGAATATTATTCAGTGCATGTTCTCTTTCTCCTCCATCATAGGCTCACAACATAGGCTCCACAACAACTTTTCTACACAGTAATCTAGGCAGCCTCTACCTATCATTCAGAAATGATTCAGATTAAACTTCCTGATCATCCAAAATCTGAAACTACATAAAGTGGTTAAAATATATTGGAATAACTAATAGTTGTTAAGAACTATATAGGGATTTAAAATCTCAAACTTTCTTGGAACATCTGGAAAGAATGGCATGTTAACAGCTCTCTTCCCAATACTCATTATAAAAATTAAATGAAATGATTGAAAGTAAACACACATAGGAAAATATTCATTAATATGGAGAGAATGATATCAGCAGCCAGAAACTATTTAAATATATGAAATTATAAAGATTAGATCTTTGCACACAGGGGAGAAGTGAGATAATGCATTAAGAAGCAAGTCAATAACACCTGGAAAAAAAAAGTGCAGTTTTTAAACACAAACCTAAAAAAAAATCCACTAGTATTCCCAAATTTGAAAGCTAGAAATAAGCACAAGCCATAAAAAGGGAGCGCCCTTCATATGAATTCTTTCATCAATGGCAGATTATCAATATCTGACATCTATAGGGGGGGAGGGAGTCAACTCACAGGCCACATAATAAAGAAAGTCTGTGGAGTTATGTGTTACTAGCAGTCACCAATGTACAGTACTCTTTTTTTCCTGGAGAACTGAATCCAGGAAAAGTACATTGACGTTCCCACTTGTTACAGTCAGGTGACACATTCCAGTCAATGGCCCTTCAATGAGTCACTTTGGCTAGAAGATTATAAGTCAGGTGTGACTTCTCTATTTTACTAGAATTTCCTAGACAGCTGTTATAGAGGCCCATGTTCCAAATAATACAGAAGTTGGGAGCATCAAAAACTAATTTTACCCTATTTGCAGAATAACAAATTAACTTGCCACAATGTCATCGATGCTAGCTGAACACCTGACACTTCTGGCCAGGGTCAAATGGCTTTATTTCTCACAATGAACAGCGGGAGCTTCACGTTTATATTGGTTCTCGTTGCCTCAACTCCCATGGAGAATGACCCAGGAGACTGCGGCACTCAGTGAGTTCGGCCACAATTGAGGAACCCAGAGTTGAGGAAATCTCCACAGGGGCTGCTAGCAGATCTGCCCAACCTTTGTTCCAGAGACAGATGATAGTTCTATTATCATGGTCAGGAAATAAATCTGCCCTCTCTTCAGAAGGATGACATTATCTCTGTTCCAAGACTGTTTACTATTCAAATGTCCTTGAACATAGAATTCAGAATTAAAGTTGCTAATGCCTCTTCAGAAGACATGCAGAAACAAGTAATCCGTGGAGAATTGTGTCCCAACAGAGAATGTCTCTAACAGCCTGAGTATCAGAGCAAAGATGGAACTCCTGCCTGATACGTAACTTGATAAAGAAGTGAAACTTGGTTGTTTCAAGCTACTTGAAATGTGGGGGATGACAGACATTGGGGAGGGTATGGGCTATGCTGAGCGCTGTGAATTGTGCAAGACTGTTGAATCACAGACCTGTACCTCTGAAACAAATAATGCAATATATGTTAAGAAAAAAAAAAGAAGAAGAAGCTAGCAGGAGGGGAAGAATGAAGGGGGGTAAATCGGAGGCGGAGACGAACCATGAGAGACTGTGGACTCTGAAAAACAAACTGAGGGTTCTAGAGGGGAGGGGGGTGGGGGGATGGGTTAGCCTGGTGATGGGTATTAAGGAGGGCACGTTCTGCGTGGAACGTGTATGGAGATTAACATAACAATCAAAAAATTTAAAGAAAAAAAATGAATACTATACTATTAACTTGTCTAGACAAACTAAAACAGACTGTAAGGGATGAGACTTTGTACCAATGTGGGATGTTGCTGATAATTTTGTTTCTCAAGGTCATCCACTCTGGATTTGTCTTCAGTCACTGCCCTCACTGTTGAACCTGCAAGCACACTGAATTCTAAGAACAGATAAAATCTTACTACTGTTCATGATCTAATTGTATATACTAATTACAGAATGATAGAATTTTAAAATCCTATTTATTTTGATTCTGTGTGGTCACCCACATTTCATAGAGGGATTCTGTTTCTACTACTTGTGCAATTATATAGGACTCCAGTTCTAGTAGAAATGACTAAAAATAACAGTCTAATACATAGGTTACTCTTTCAGAGCAATCCTAAAATTAAGATTGAGGCAAAGCTGCTGCTTGAGCAAGGCTGACCGCTGAAGTATGCACATACCTCAAGAGATAGTATGGCACACAGAGAGGTTCATCCACAGTTTCCTGTTCTGAAACTTCAAAAAATTTCAGCCAAGTGGTAATCTCTGTGTCACCTGGTGGAACTCCTTCTTGCTTTCCACTAATTCAAAGAAATCTCTACAGTCAGTGTCTTGAAATTGGAAGGGAGCCTACTGTGAGGAAATTGGAAACTCATCTACTGGGTAGATAAATTGAAGACAAAATAATCCTAAACCCATGTTTCTTTTGATCTCATATTATGCCTGATGTTTACACCACAACTGGAAACTGGGTATATGGCAAAAAGTCAGGAGATTGCCATGAAATCAAAGAATTCTTCTGGCAAGGAGATAGTGTTAGCTTGTAAAAGGTCACATATCCCGAGAGCTTAGTGGTTCCAAAATATTTATAGAGCCTGAAATTGCAATTTGGCTTATAATTTAAATATGGTGGAAAAATCACAGCTCTGTAAGGATTCTAGGGTTCAATAGGAAATAGGAATAATGTGGCTTTGGAATATAGGGGAGGTTCAGTGAGGTGAGCCCCGGAGCCCATGACCAAGAAAGAATTCTTGAGACGTCTTTGGTGCAAAATGGTGGTTTATGAAAGCATGGAGACAGGACCCATGCACAGAAAGAGCTGCTGCACCAGGCATGTGAGCAGTGGCTGATTATATACTATGGGGTTGGGAGAAGTAAGAAAAAGGGAGGTTTCAAAAGGATTTTCATATGTTAAAGAAGGCTCACTGGATACTGGAGGCCTTGCCATTGTCAAGTTAAGGTTGCTTTTCCCTCTAGCAAGGTATTAACATGAAGATAGTTGGGATCTTCCTGGAGGCGCATTACACTCTGCCCACCTCAAGTATCTATCAATGAGCTGCAGTTTATAAAGACATTTCATTGTATCTTCATTTCCTTCTGGAAGCTAGGTTATTGATAGAAATGCTTTGTTTTTGTAGATTGCTAAGGCATTTGTAAACTGAGGGAGACTCATGTCTAACAGGATTGTGATCTCTATAAGTTAACTATTTGTTTTTCCTTTAGGGCAGCCAGGAGTGCCTGAGGAATGTCACATATATCCCATGTTGGGGGGGGGCGGTTGTCAGCTTCTGCTTTGTCCTCAGCTTGCCTTCTGTTTCCTCATCAGGAATGTGTTCCAGGAAAAACAGGAGTCTTGAGTTTTGTTTTATTTAAATAGTTCTAAAGATATATCCTTACCTTAAAAAAAAAAGATATTTAGCCAAAAATAACTAGAAAGACTTGATATAAATGAAAAATTCCTGTCTATTTCATATGTTTCTCAGGAAGCATCATCCTTAACATGCCTTTTGGCAAATGTGAGTAAATCAGTAGACACTTATTTTAAATCTTAAATGATGCTATTCAAATGTATACTTATATTTTTAGAAAACAAAAGGAATAACCTCTTTAGATAGATTATAAAAACTTCTCTTGTAAATTGCATGTTCACATGGAAGTTGATGGGAATGAATATGCAGAAATGCAACCCCCAGGCTGAAGGTCAAGGAGAGTTACCCACTCTAAATGCCACAGAAGGATTTCTATGTAGATTGTAGAAATGTAGAATGATTTCTGTGTAGAAAGAGTTTGGAAGACTGAAGCAACATATAAAAGTCATGTAAAAAGATAGCTGAAGTATCCCATGGCCCAGAGAAATGGAACACACTGCAATCAAATGATGTAATAAAGATTCATGTTTTCCTTGTCAGATCAAAGAACAGTATCCACCTGCTAGTATAAAATAAGGAACCTATACCAAGATAGAAGCTCCAGGAGGGCAGAAGGGTTTGTAAATTTTGGTCACTGCTGTAACTTAGCACCTAGCCTAGCACCTGGCCAGTAATGATGCATGGGGACCATCTGCTCAAGATAGTAATCCTCAAATGAAATCAGAACAGATGAAAGATTATGGAAGAAAAGACAAAAAATTCCTTCTAAATAGTAGCAGTGTTGGGGTAAAGGCCTTGTATGTTTCTAGAAAGTTGAGGTTCAAAAATTGGACATTGAGTCTGAGAAAACCGTAGAGGCAGTGGTTACTTAGATACTATTAGCAAGAGTAAGATGAGCCGAATTGTATACTACTGATGTAGAAAGATGTTAGGGTTCGAAGCCGACAGCCATGAAAGAATTCTTAAGTGCAAGAATCGTCTTTGGTGCAAAAAGGTGGTTTTATTAAAGCCCGGGGACAGGACCCGTGGGCAGAAAGAGCTGCACTGGGGTCATGAGGAGGGGCCCATTGTATAATTTCAAGTTGGGAGGGGGAGTGGGGAGAGCTTAAGTCCCTAAGGAATTTTGGAAGCAAGGTTTCCAGGACCTTGAGGGGGCTAGCTATTGTTGGGAAAAGTCATTTATTACCGTCTAATAAAACTTTGGTCATGAGACCCTTCAGATGTATATCAGTGGGCCATATGCTTGGGGGATAATTGCCAACACGTATCTTGGTGGGGGGGGCAGTTAGAGATAAAGGAAGTTTTCAAAGGAATTTTTATATGTTAAAGTAGACTTACAGGTTGGAGGGGCAGTCAAGCTAGGATTGCCTTTTGCCCTTAGCAAAGTATTAACATCCAGGCAGTTGAGTCCCTGAAGGAGTGTCACTCTGCCTGTTTCAAGGACTTGTCAGTGGACTGTAGGTAGTAAGGAAATTTAATAATTTTTCTTCTGCCTTTGTTTCCCACATCACTATTGTTTCCTCATAATCCAACAGAGTGCCTTGTACATGAGCATTCATGTAGTATTTGCTTAAATATGAATAAAAATTTTAAAGGACCAACCTAAGATGTTATTTTGTTGTTAAAAGATATAGCAGGTATTAATCACTGAGCCACAAGAAGCAGATGGTCCATGCATATACCATAATTTCTGGAGGCTTCCATATGGATGTTATTTACAAAACTGTAAGCAGGGTGTAGAAAACCCACATGGAACAATGGAGCAACAGAGAAGCAGAATGATCAGAGTGTTGCCACTCATAGTCCCTAAGAAAGACAAGAGGGACAAGTGATTATCCAGACCCAAAGGAGAGAGTCTTGCAGAGAAGGACACCTGAAGGGAAGCAGTAATCCTTGATTGAAGGACACTGTGGGCCCCAGGTGAGGAAACCAGGCAAATGTGTACACTGACCTCCTTCTCCTTCTTCATCATGGGCCAAATTCAACTGGAATTCAGAGGGCCAGAAACTATTTTAATATTTTCTTGTGAGTCAGTCTCTTTACATTAGGAAGAGCGCAAGGTAGCTTTTGGGATCAAGTGGATGATAAGGGAACAACAGTACCAAACACCTAACTATGGAGGATTGGTAATTATATGCAAAATAATTGTATTTTTGACTGGTATTTCATTACATATTTACCCAAATTAATTATTTATTGGAATACTGTAGAATGGACTCATTAATATTCCAAGTGTTTCAAAATATTTTGTTTTTCATAGATCTGGATCTACTAGATTTAGGTGTCTCTAGAGTAGACTAATGATTAAATCCATATCTTCATAATGAACAGAACTTCACATCATATATTCTACAAGTTAAAAACCAAGCTGACATACAACAACAAAATCTGAAAAATACTCCATTTTATTCTTCGAAATCCCTTGTTCTTTTGTTTTTTTAATCCCCTGCACAATGAATCTAAGAAAAAAGAGAACACTAGGTGTTTACAATGGACTGGCGAGTTTTAGATCTTATAAAGATTGAAATTTCTTTTCCTGTAATAGGCCATTATGAATTCATATTTGTGAAGTACTTATGAAATAATTCAATTAATATGTATTATAGCCACTGGCCATTCATCTGTTTCATTCTAGTCATTCATTTTTATGATCACAGAAAGTCATAGGGGTTCTATATGCAATTTGAAATTGTTCTAAAACACAAAGGAAAAGATTGCTTGCTATTTCAAACTGTCTGAACAATGATTTATGGCTCTAACAGCTGCATCATATGACATCTCTTGTTTACCTTTGAGTTTGGAAGAAATCACTGGGAACTATTCACAGGAAAGTGTATAGGAAGGGAGTGATGGATCGTTAAAGACCAACCAAAAGGTATTACCCACATTCAGAGAGGAAAGCAGACTCTTTCAAGCTTGCAAGCAGAGTCAAGGCATACGGAATTGAGAGAGAACTTTATTGAATAGTCTTAGGACTTCACTGATGTGAAGGTTGAGTTGGCAAAAACTATAGTGGGAAGAATTGGCAAGAAATAAATTGTGGAATCCATGAGGATACATTGAATTTAAATGATTTAGGATTGTACATTATGAAAGCGAATGGATTCAAATTACTGAAATTTGGGATCTTTCAGAGTGAGAAAAGCCACTCTTTCTAGACCTAAAGCAGAAAATATCAAATTAAGGAAGACTTTGGTTTTCAAAGACCCCAAATGACTCAAGACAATATTAGACTATTTAATGTGCAGTATAACCATTAGTTGGTCAACATGCTTTAATACAATGAGTAGATATGGTCATACACTGTACTTTCCAATATTACTTCAAGGTCACTGTGTGATCTTTACTTTTGATTTTCACTTGCTTTTGTTACTCCCTATAACCAAAAAACCCATAAGATGGTTACCCTCACTAATACAGAGAAAGAATCCACTACTCAAACCGCTCTTGGGAATAGGTGTTCATTAGTGTAATCCTCACACTCCAAAAATCATCATGAAGTAAAAAACTAAATAAACAAAAGTGCAAAAATTATTCTTAAAAAATGAGAATTGTTAGAGTTTAAGATAAATATATCAATTTAAAGCAAGACACCAAAGAAATATAGACTCATAGGTAGAAGAATAAACATCTTTGATAATTAAAAATTATAAGCTTGTAGACCACAAAGAACATTAGTTTTAAAAAACTGAATTATGTGGTTTATGCAGGGCATATCCATAAAATGGTCATCATTCCGCATATGGCATTGTCCTTATTCCATTGCTTATATCTCCCCTACAATTCACTAGGATTATTCCATCCAACCCTATGGAATTATTTTCTTCAAAATTCTCATACTCTTGACTTCTCTCTCTGTTTCCTTTACCTTCAATCTTGTCTGCACAATTGAGTAATATAGGAAGGTGCCTTTCTTTCTTTCTTTCTTTCTTTACCTTCCTTCCTTCCTTCCTTCCTTCCTTCCTTCCTTCCTTCCTTCCTTCCTTCCTTCCTTCCTTCCTCCCTTCCTTCCTTCCTTCCTTCTTTCCTTCCTTCCTTCCTTCCTTTCTTTCTTCCTTCCTTCCTTCCTTTCTTCCTTCCTCCCTTCCTTCCTTCCTTCCTTCCTTCCTTCCTTCCTTCCTTCCTTCCTTCCTCCCTTCTTTCCTTCCTTCCTTCCTTCCTTTCTTTCTTCCTTCCTTCCTTCCTTCCTTTCATGTCCTTATGTCCATTCTTCAGATAAATTATCAGAATCTCTGAGGTTGGGGCATGGTTTTGCTGGTTGGGCCCTGTGGCTGGGTGATCCTGCTAGCTGGGCTGACGTTCAAGAATGCTCACTGGGTGGACTCCCTGGTTGGGCAGTGTGGTTGGCTATGTTCCATGGGCAGATGAGGCCTGGTTTTGTGATTGAGTAGGCTCTTGGCTGTGCTCCAGTGTTGGACGAGGTCACTGGCCAGGCTGTCTAATCAGACCTGGCCCCAAGCAGTACAGTGAAGTTGGGTGGGGCAACAGTGACAGTAAGTTTACTGTCCTGGCTTCCTAGGTCAGTGGGGCTGCAGTCCAGGTACCCTGATTGCTGCCTATGGAGACAAAAAAAAAAAAAAAAAGGTTAAAAGAAACAGTGGATAAATAATTAGAATGCCAGGATTAAGAACTAAATCTGAAGAAAGGTACTGTAGAAAAAAAATATTGACAATATATTTCAGAAGTTTGACCATTATGGAGAGAACTAGGTACCTAACAAAAACTGCTTTTTTTTTTAAAGAGAATAAAAGAAAAAAGTTTAGTTAAAAAATGGAAATTGGACTCTTTGGAGAGAGGTATTGATGTAGAATGGAGATTCTAAATGGTCATAGTGGAAATCTGCATGTAAATTGAATTTTGGTGACAAGAACAAAGAAGAATAAAGTGAAAAAATTTGAGATTAAATAAGAGTACCAGGAAAAAGCGTTCAAAAGAAAGAAGAAGAAATGACGTATTTGCCTCTACAGATGTAATTTAAGGTTATAGTGTAAAAACACATAGAAAGATTTAGCTCTATAATCATAAATTTAAGTTTTTGCAAAGATTTTTGGTGCAAAGTCTAAATGAATGTCCAAGAAGAATCTGGCTCCTCTACAAGATGCCCGACATCTATGTGTGGTTCCATGGGGACTATTAGTGTTCCATTTCTTCTATATGCTGTAAGTCCCTTAAAAGTAGGGATGAAGAGTTATATTTCTTGGATATTTATAATATATTCCCTATTCCATGTTATAGTATTCGATCACTGTATCTACCTCTAGATTACCAATGAGCAAAGATTCATCCTCTTTCTTTTTAACAAGTATTTGCTACTCCTCCTGATACTTCTCCTGCCTAATTATAGTAACTTTGTGTACAAGGTATGAAAGTTAGCAACAATATGAACATCGTCAAATAACTTGATATATCACAGACTGATGGTTCTTATCTATTACTTGGGGATAATATTATTTTGTAGAATAATTCTCTTGTTACATTTCATTGTTGTACAATAGGGCCAAAAAAAAAAAAAAATCCAGAAGGATATAAAAAGTGCAAACTCAATCTCTCAAAAAGGGTCAATCACCTCAATCTGAATGGTAACGTGTGATGAGAACGTTTCAAAGTGAATACTGAGGTCAACACATTCCACTTAGTTCATAAAGTAACAGTAACCCATATTTCAAAAGAAAGATTTTTGAAGTGTTTCAGTAATAAAACAGAAATATGTCTGTGTAAAACCACTGATGTTTCCTGTAAAGGTCGAATAATATGTAAAATAAATAAACCCTGCTAACATATATGTATGTTAGCTCTGTCAATTAAATTTAGACTTATATCTAAAGCTAAGTCAAACTATTCTGATACTTTAAGAAAATATTTTTTAAAATGTCCTACGCTTGGGGCACGTGGGTGGCACAGTGGGTTAGACATCTGTTTCATGGTTTCGGCTAGGGTCATGATCTCAAGGTCTGGGATTAAACCCCACATCCAGCTCCATACTCAGTGCAGAGTCTGCTTGAGACTCTCTCTCTGCCCCTCCACCACTGCACTCTCCCTCTCTCTTTCACTCAGATAAATAAATAAATCTTTAAAAAAAAAGTCCTATGCTTAACCCTACTTTTAGTCATTAAATTTCAATACAGAGTTATTGTAAGTGGTTTAGAGGATGATTATATTTTATATAAAGTTTTAAACAACTGTACATGATACTGAGAAAAACAAGTTAGGATCAAATTCAAGGAAAAAAATCTATCTTTTTGAGAAAGAAATCATACTATGTTATACAAACTATTCTATGAAAGTTTAACCTCTCTAAAAATGAAATTTTCTCTCTGTTGTTTAATTTTATTCAAAAGTGTCTAAAATTGACCCAAACTTAATACTACACTATACTGTGTTTAAATTGGCCAGTTTAAAATCTATTTCTCCACCTTCTCCTGCTTTGTTTCTCATGCATCCATAGCAGTAATCTGTTTTTAGTTCTTCAAACATGCCAAACCATCCCCCCACTACAATGCTTTGTACATGCCACTCTGCCTACTTCCAGGAGTGCCCCAATTTCCAAACCTTCCACTCTTGTCCAGATTCTTCTGAAAGTCTTCATGCCTCACATTATGCTACACTTCCTCAGAAAGCTTTCCTCCCCCCTCCTAAATCTCTATGCCAATCTTTTTCTTTGTTTTCTTATAGGACCTTTTTTAATTTTAAATTAGTTTATTTGTTTGCTACATTGATTTTTTTTTCAAAACTGTCTCTTCACAAAAGTATAAGCTGAGTAGGGGCAAGGACTGAGTTTATTGTCAATTCCTTATAGCCTATTCATTTTGGTGTGTTGTAGGAGTTCAATAAAAAGCTACTGAATAAGTGAATCAATCAAGAATAGCTCTACAATGTAAAAACAATAATAATAAACAATGAAATTACCCAAATCAGCTAACGGTTACTGAGTGTGTTATACCTAAGGCACAGAGCATAACTTTATATTGATCATCCCATTCACACAGTAAAACAACCTATGAAATGGGTACTATTTTGCCCATCTTATAGGCAAGGAAATAAACTAATTAACTTGCCCTATATGGCATGGATAATAAGTGAATTTAAATCCATTTTATTTCAGAGCCTATTAAATCAGTGTAACACATTCTCTTGATTTTTCTGATTTTACTTGTGTTTTTGTAAGTTATACTTTGTATGTTCTTTGGTAGCTACCTTAAAAACATTTTAGAAATGATTAAGATGTTTACATTGGACAGATATAAAAGTAGTTTTAAATTTAGACTTGATCTGAAGCTATCAGAAGATCAAGAAAACCAGAAGACCAATAAAATATGTGAGACATTCTACATGCTATTGAGTTTACGTGGAGATATGAGATATGCTAGATGCCAGAAAGAAGCTAAAACATTAAACCAGTAAATTTTACATTTAAAAAATAAATTAATTTGCATAGTAGAAATGGAGCATACATCAGGATTTGTGGAGCAGACACTTTATTCCAAAACCCAAGGAAAGGGAAATCTTATTATCATCTAAATCTGATGGCCAGAGAAAGACATACCATCCAAGGTAAGCCAGGTTGACTCTCCCAGGAAGTATGCACTGGGGTGCTGGCACTAACTCAGATGATATGACCACTGGAACCAAAATATTGTCTAGAGATGGTGCTAGAGGTGTTGTCCTGAAAGTCAGATCCACGTGTAAGTGAAAGTTTGGGGAAAGAGAATCAACAAAAGAGCCAAGGGAGTGATTCTGCAGAGAGAAGCGTGAGTACGGAGCAGGCACACAGAATAAAAACAAAGATGAGAGAGAATAATGGCCCCATGAGACAGAGAAAGGGATTTCTGCTTCTGCTTTTCCATTCAGCTGTATTTCCTGGACTTGCAAAATCCATTAGATTATATAATCATCTAATGTGCAAATATCTGCCTTCTTGCTCTAAAATCTATGCAAAGCTATAAAAAACAATGATCTTTAATCAAGATAGATGTTTCAAAAATTGAGTATATAGTAAATCTCAATGGGATTCTTCAGTAAAGAAGATAAAATATGTAAATACTTGCAAAAGATGTATCTTTGGAAACCAGGTTTAGGATTAGGGATTAAGATATATATATTATATATGTACCTATATAATATATACATATAATTTTGAGAATATTGATCAAAAGAACTTCAGAGCAATGAAGAAATAATGCTGATTGAGGCAGTAAGAAAGTCAGGCTAATTATTTACTTAATGCATTAAATAAAACCAAAGTGAGCATATTTCAGAGCACCTGGGTGGCTCAGTAAGTTAAGCATCTGCCTTCAGCAGATCCCTGCGTTGGGCTCCCAGCTCAGTGGAGAGCCTGCTTCTCCTTCTCCCTCTCCTTCTGTTTTTCTCCCTGCTTGTATTCTTTCTCTCTCTCTCTGTAAAATAACTCACTAACTAACTAACTAAATAAATAAAATCTTAAAAAATTTAAAAAACCCAAAATGAACATATTTGGTTAAGAATTATTTTTCAGTCTTGGGCGCCTGGGTGGCTCAGTTGGTTACGCGACTGCCTTCGGCTCAGGTCATTATCCTGGAGTCCCGGGATCGAGTCCCACATCGGGCTCCCTGCTCAGCAGGGAGTCTGCTTCTCCCTCTGACCCTCCCCCCTCTCATGTGCTCTCTCTCTCATTCTAGCTCTCTCAAATAAATAAATAAAATCTTTAAAAAAAAAGAATTATTTTTCAGTCTAAATCTCTATGTAAATCTGATTAGTTGCATACTAATTAGTACTCTTGACTTCAAGAACAGATATCCAATTTGACTTAGTTTAAAAAAAAGTAGGTGAATAGCTTTGGTTCTTAGAATTCAAGGTGGAATGGAACTACTCAGATGTAGAAAGAGTAGAGATGGAGCGGGACCTCAGGGGCCTCATGAAGATTTAAATAATATCAGGCTCTCCTTAGCTCTGGCTCTTGTCTCTTAATTTCTATGTGCTTAATTCTGTCTATTGGCATATTTTCTCCACAAGGCGAGAAACTTGTCCACTAACAGTTCCATAATTTTAAAATTCATAGATTTAAGCACCATAAGAGAGAATGACTAAGACCCAGTCCCAAAGAAGATTAAGTCAGGTATTCATATTTGGATCAATCATTATCACCTGTCACATTCAGAATGATGTTTAACTAGCAGGACACTCATGATAATATGTGAATGGCACAAAGGATAAGGGCCTCAAAGATGTCTCTACTCTAATCCTCAGACCTGTAAATATATTACTTTACATGGCAAAGGAAACATTCCGGTATGATTAAATTAAGATCGGAAGATCATCCTGGATTATCCAAGGAAGACCCAATCTAATCATAGAAGTCCTTACAAGTGGAGAAGGACCTTTCTCAGTTATGGTCAGAAGGCAGCATGAGACGAATGGTGTGCCCTATTGCTGGTTCTGGAATGCAGGGGGTTATGTGCAAGCATCAGAGGGAAGTCTTGAGAATCAGGAAAAGGCAAAGAAAGTGATTCTTCTCTAGAGTGTCCAGAAAGGAATGAAGTTCTCCTGACACCATGATTTTAGACCAGTGAGACCATGCACAGTTATAAAGTCTGATAGACAGATGATAGACAGACAAATATGACTCAAAAAAGCCTTAAAAAATTCAGATTATCAATTCATCTGTCTTCATGGTCATGATAATTATTGCTCTTGTGATTGTTTGCTTTAAGTGTGTTAAAGTTTTAGGTGTTCTGCATCGTATTTATATGTAAATAAAATTAGAAAAATTTAATTATGTATATTTGAAATAATAAAAAAAATATATAAAATGTCTCTACCTCCCCACCCCATCCTGACACAGAGATCCTAACACCCTTGTAAATAGGTGCTAAGAAATCTTCTGTTCTAATATTTAGTCATTGACCCCAGTTCCTGAAGCCAAGCTTCTAAAACTTTTGTAATTTCCTGAGCGATGGGAATGCTTCACACAGAGCTTCTCAGTCCCTTGTAATTTCCTGGGATGGAAATTCCAGGAAATCCAGAAATGTCTTCTCTTCTAATGAGGCAACTTGTTACGCTTCCGGATGGGGGATGGCCACCAAAAAGACCAAGCCAAGTTGGAAACTTGGAAATTTCGGCCCCACTCCTTATTCTTCAGAGAAGGGAGAGGAGCTGAAAATAAAATTAATCATCAATAATGCCTATGTAGGGCGCCTGGGTGGCTCAGATGGTTAAGTGTCTGCCTTCGGCTCAGGTCATGATCCCAGAGTCCTGGGATCGAGTCCCGCATCAGGCTCCCTGCTCCTTGGGAGCCTGCTTCTCCCTCTGCCAATCTCTCTCTCTCTCTCTCTCTCTCATGAATAAATAAAAATAAAATCTTTAAAAAAAATAATGCCTAGGTAATGAAGCCTCCATAAAAATTCTAATAGAGCAGAGTTTGGAGAGCGTCCAGGTTGTGGAACATACCTACGTGCTGGGAGGGGGACACACACCAACTCCAGCCTCCAAAAGCTCCTGCATTCAGTCCCCTTCCAGACCTCTCCTAGAAGCCTCTTCATCTGTGTCACTTATCATATCTCTATTTTATAGTAAACTGGCAAACATAAGTAAGTGTTTTCCAAGTTTCTGTCAGCTGTTCTAGCAAATGATCGCATCCAAAGAGGGTGTTGTGGGAACCTCCAATTTGTAGCCAAGTCAGGCAGAATTTGTGGGTAACCTGGAGAACCCACTTGTAATTGGCATCTTAAGTCGGGGGGCAATCTTGTGAGACTGAGTCCTCAACCTGTGGAGTCTGCGCTAATTCCAGTTAGTGTCAGAACTGAATTGAATTACAGGACACCCAGCTGGTGTTGGAGAATTGTTTGATGTGTGGAAAACTCATACAGTTGGTGACCAGAAACAAAGTAGTATTTAGAGTACAGAGATATTCTGTGAATAGTGAGTAAGGGAGAAACAGAGCAGTTTTCCTTACATTGTACTAAATACATTTTTTAAATTATTTTTTAAAGCAGGCAAAATTATTTTCTAACATGAAGGAATGTTAATATCTAAATGGTTCCTTTTTATGTTCACATTTTATTATAATATAAATTAAGGGTGAAGACTTGATTTTGGAATCATTATTCAAACAAAATCAATACACAGGACTTGCTTATCTCTAGAATGATTACATGGATTTTTTTTAAAAAAACCACACCAAATAAAATGTTACTTTTAATTTTCCTTTGGTGTGTATTGGAACTCAATCTCTGTTTTAGAAGGAATGAGTCAAATTATCAAAAACACTTTATGATAGGCATTGCAAAGAGACTGGGAAGAAGAAAATTCTCTTCTTTCTATAATTAATGGATTATTAGTTGTTAAACTGAGATAACAAAAAGTCATCAGATATAAACCTGCATTCTTTCAAAAAATATAGCAGGTGTGTAATTAACATTTAAAATAAAGAGAGTTGTCATTATAAGTATTAATGAAAATTCTAAATTTTGTAAATTTAGATTTGGCCATGGTCTTCATCTCATGAAAAGTGGTTAAAGTACTTAAATATAATAAAATAAGAATACTTTTGAGGTTTCTACTTTTAATTACACTGGACCATAATCACCAAATGATCCTTCAATCTTCTTAATCACCTAATAGTAGACAAAGAAGTACACATTCAGCATTAGAGATTCATATTATTAATAAAAATCATTCCTTAAAAAAAATCCTGGTGATTATCACTTATGCAATATGGTTTCTTGAATTGAATTCTATTGTCCCCAAACTCATATATTGAAACTCTAAACCCCAATATGACTGTATTTGGAGGGAAAGCTCTAAGGAGGTAATTAATGTCAAATGGAATAGGACCCTATTCCAATAGGACTGGTGTCCTCATAAAAAGAGCCCCAGACATGAAGAACATGCAGAGAGAAGGCCATGTGAGAACACAGAGAGAAGGTGGCCAAGGAGAGAACCCTCATGAGAAACTAAACCTACCTGCACCTTGGTCTTGGACTTCCAGGCTACAGAGCTGTGAGAAAATAAATTTCTATTGTTGAAGCCACCAAGTCTCTGATATTTTGTTATGGCAGCTGTCACATACTAATAAATTGTGTTGATCACTCATGTACTAAGACTAGAGGAACGTTTGAAGCAAAAGATGTCTCTTATTGCATCATATGCTATGTTCCACTGTTCAGTATATTCAATATTATTATTATGGATTATTCTAAAACAATAGAGTAGCAGCATCATTAAATATGGTATGTATTTGCAAGAATCTCATCACACCAAAGACATTGCTAGCGCTCAAAATATTCACTCATTGTTCAAAACAACAACAACAAACAAACAAAAAAGAAGACTTTTTATATACATTGTGTGTGTTAGGAATTAAACATTTGAGGATGACTCTGACCCAGTATGGATGGGATTTATGTCTGTTTCTAAAATTTCTTCAATGTTTCACAAATTTGCAAGCTATAGTTGTGGTGATGGACATCAGTGGAGAAAATAATCATTAAATTCTATTATTCAAGGACAGTGAACAGGATTCTGTTCCTCCTATTATCCTTTATCCCAAGAAGCCTTACTTGATGTGTTCTACAGTTTTTACTTTTTACACTTTTTTACTGAGCATTCTTTTGGAGAAATGAGTTAAAGATGAGAATAAAGATTTAATACTAGTACCGAAGTAATACACTCACTAGCCCAGGACTTATAAATTAATGGTACTGAAAACATCTGAATGTATAAACAAAGATAAAATATTGACTAAGCTACCACAAATAACCTTCCAAAAGTATCAAACACGAATAAAAATACTAATGATTATTTTGAAAACTGTAAGGAATTACTATATATGTGTACCATAAGTGTTTGACTGCAAAAAGACTCAATTCGCAAACTGCATATATTTGTGGAGCAATGATGTAGGAAGAAGACGTGTACACCAACAGCAAAAAAAGGATCTGAGTCTTTGTCTTTCCACTACTGAGTCCCCTAAGGTGTGTTCTGTCTAGATCTCAAACTACCAGTGGCATGTGTCTAATGAACCTGGGTACCAGGTGTCAGGCAGGAAGCCCAAAGTCTGCTCCAGGTGGGAGTCTATCATAGTGAACTGGTCACATAGGCATTCCAGCTACTGAACAGGCTTAAGTATCAAAACCAGGGGCCTCTGGGTGGCTCAGTCAGTTAAGCGTCTACCTTTGGCTCAGGTCATGATCTCCAGGTCCTGGGATCCAGGCCTGCATCGTGCTTCCTGCTCAGCAGGGAGTCTGCTTCTCTCTCTCTCTCTCCCCCTCTCTCTCTCTCCCTCTGCCTCTCCCCCCTGCTCGTTTTCTCTCTCTCTCAAATAAATAAGTAAAATCTTTAAAAAAAAAAAACAACCCTCAAATCTCCAGTGAAACCAAGTGCAAATAATGAATTCCATTACTACTATTAAATAATATTGGGAGGATAGTATATTATGCCCTAAAATAACTCATGAAACTGTGGTTACAGAATATCATTTATATAGTTATTATATTCCATCCTGTTCCTTAGAGACACTATAATGTTCTACAAAGTTCTGTTTAAAGCATTCCATGATATAGGGGCGCCTGGGTGGCTCAGTCATTAAGCGTCTGCCTTCGGCTCAGGTCATGATCTCTGGGTCCTGCGATCGAGCCCCACATCGGGCTCCCTGCTCGGCGGGAAGCCTGCTTCTCCCTCTCCCACTCCCCCTGCTTGTGTTCCCTCTCTCGCTGTTTCTCTCTCTGTCAAATAAATAAAATCTTTTTTAAAAAAAAGCATTCCATAATATAGAAATCCATAGCTGTCACAGTCTTTTATCATCTGACCCGTAGCTACCTCTCTAGTTTTATTTGTTTGTTTTCCCCACCATTCACCCCTTACGCCCTCTGCTTCATAAAGCAGACCACCCTTCTAGTTTTTCCTCCAATACATATTCTTCCATCCTTCTGTAGTCAGGGCCTTGAAAACACTCCTTGCAATGCCTTCATACAATCCTTTGTGAGAACACTCCTTCTCATCACTGATCCACACTCACTTTTTCAGAGAGCTCTTCCTGAAACATGCTACCTAAGAATCTGTCTTATGGCACTGAGCATAGTCTGATATCATTTACCATCTGCCTCTCCCACTTAAATGTAAGGTACATGAGGTTCAGAATATTATATTCCCAGGGCCTAGAATTGTGTCCCTCACATGTTATTATACTGGCATACATTTGCTACTTAATGATGAATTCGCTTTATTCAGCTTATCTCTCAGATAAACAAAATGATTTCATTTGAAAATAGTTTCAATGCTGAAGTTCTTCTACATATATCGTAGAATATATATATATGTAATATACATATTCAGATTGATCCACATATAGTCAATGTTAATGTTATAGATGTTGGCTCAGCTAAAATCACCTAGTTATTTTTTTATTTAGTGTAGATATTTAAGAATTGACAACATCAAATACACTCTGCAGGCTCCCATGCTGTCAATGAATAATAATACATATGGTACATATCTTGAATTTTGTATCAATGTCACAGACACTGTGCTTTTCACATTTTTCTTTTCTCATACAGGAAGGCTGTAGTTCCAGGCATCCTTCCTTTGTTTTTGTTTTCTTTCTATTCTTCTTTAAGTTTCAGAAATACATTCTGAAAATCTCTCTGCTCAGAAACTAAATGGTATCGGGGCGCCTGGATGGCTCAGTCTGTTAAGCATCTGCCTTCGGCTCAGATCACGATCCCAGTTTCTCTCTCTCTCCTTCACTCTCTCTCTCAAATAAATAAATAAAATCTTAAAAAAAAAGTGTGGGGAGAAAAACAAACTGAATATTATCAAAGGCAAAGATGTGCCTCACCTTTAAATAAAAGGAAAGTTCAGAGGGATTAATATCATTTCTGCAAGAATATAGCTTATTATCTGCTTTGGGGAAAATTATTTTTAGAATTGTATTTTTCCCCATTTCCTCAGGTTGGCCAAGCTTAATTCCCCCTTACAAACTACACTGCAACTTAAAAAATGATAATGGAGGTAGATGCTACTGCTGAGTGTTTTAGAGATGTGAATCACCTTTAAACCTAAAGTATCGCTCTGAACATGGGGACACCGATCTTGGGCCTGAACTATAACTCAAATCCTGCTAACATCAATCACCAGTTCCAGTGACAAATGGAACAGATTCTACAAATACTTGCACAAATAATGCTTTTGGATTGCTTATTGTGCTTGCTTGCAGAGCTGAAAGATCTATTTGTCTTCTAACCTTTAAGGACACAAATTCATGAGTCTTTCTACTTCTAATCCAATCAGTGCCATTTTTCCTCTTGTGAGTGACTGGTTGTGGGGAACATCTGTCTGCCATTTTAACCACTGGTTTATGAAAGCTTGGTGTGATTCTGAACTCTAAATTCTGTGACTTCTCACACAGGAATCCCTGGCTGGAAATAAAAGGGTAAAATACCGCAGAATAAAGTTGTTTTTGATCTTAGTTATTCTTTAACTTCAGATAGCTCTTTAAATAATAAAATCACTGTGATAGTTGCTCTGTATGGAAAAGTAACAAGTGACAACGACTTTTAAAAAGTATTTTAATTATGTTTTTTAAATGCAAAATGTTGCAATGATATGGAGAAGCAGCATAATGTATTGGTTGGGAACATGGACTTAGAAGGCAGATTACTTGAGTTCAAATCTCAACTAGAGCCAATAGCCCATTGTCTGACCTTGGGCGACTTAATTATATTGTGTTATATTCTTAATTATATTCTGTTTCTTCACCTACAAAATATTTTTAAAAAGACTAAGTATATCATTAAATAACACAGGCCCTGTGTAAGTGTTTATATATACTCCAAATGTGTATCTATATTTTACCTCATGTTGATTTTATTTGATGAAAAAATAGCAAATCTGAATATAGCCAATATTTCCTTGCACATAGTTTATATCCAATAAATAAGAGCTGAGTGCTTGATTGTTTGAAACAAAAAGCATGCAACATTTCTATTACTTATGTCATACTAATTTTGTACTAATCCTAACAGCACAGTTTTGCTAGATAGGCAAATGTTCATATATATTTGCAAAGGAGATATTTTTGGTGGCCTGCTGCTATGAACATGCTTTTCATAAACTTTCAGGCATGTGGTCTCTGAAGCAATTTTATTATGACTGGTGCTTTTATTTAAGTGTGTGTACGGGGGAAAGTGGGGGGATGTGGGTATGGTAATAATATAAAACTACACTGGCAAACATCTAGTATGTCTTCCTCTTGGTCCCAACTTTGAGGGTATCTCATAACTAAGAATTCTCACTTCGCACCTTCACTTAGTACCAGTCCCCTCCTTCTGAAGCACGAAGATCAATACTCCAAAGGAGCAAGCTAAACTAATAAGCTATAATGCAGTGTGGAAAGATAATAATTATTGATATGTCAAGTCAACAGACTATATAGAGAAAGATATATTATATTGCATAAGACGGGAAGCAGAATGCACCACCAAATGAATTTAACAGAAGAGAAAACATTAAAGAAAACTTTTACAGGGGTATAACTGGGGTTAAGGGAATCCACAAGGAAATGAGGAGGGATGCAGATATTAGTAACAATGGAAATATATAACTACTCTTAGGCTTTAACTAGGCTGTAACTACTCCTAGGCTTTACTCAAAGCAAAAGATGAAATTATTTGGAATCAGAGCAACTGAAGCATGGTCCGCCTATAAGAATTACAATCTTAGAGGATGATAGCTACTGCAAGAACCAAAAAGAGGGGATACCAATAGCATCTCCCATGGGGAAAACCCCACAAGGCTCAACAAGGGAACCTGATAACCCAATGCACAGATGTTGACCTCTAGAGGCACAGAGCAATGTAAAGAAAGGAGAAAATAGATATGGTAGGGAAGTGGCTCAGGCTAATATTAATATTTTTTAATCAAAAGAGAAGAGGCTTAACATATAGCAAATTATTACATATTATCAAAGATATAATAGAGTTATTAAGGGGCACCTGGGCAGCTCAGTAGGTTGTGTCTGACTTTTGTTTTCAGTTGAGATGGTGACCTTGGGGTTGAGGGAGGAGTCCCACATGGGTCTCCATGCTCAGTGGGGAGTCTGCTTCTCTCTGCCCCCTATTCGTGCTGTATCAAGAAAGAAAGAAAGAAAGAAAGAAAGAAAGAAAGAAAGAAAGAAAGAAAGAAAGAAAGAAAGAAAGAAAAAGAAAGAAAATTTTCCAAAAAATAAATAATTACCACATTTCAATAATTCAATAAAGCAAAAACTTTCTGGGTACCCTTCATCAAGGCCCATGAATTATCAGGTTTTCTACTCTAGCATATGAAAACAGGTACTAATCTCTGACCTCATGGAAGCTCAAGTATTACCTCCTGCAATCTTTTGAAGGGTTCTTTCCTTGACTTGGGTAGTTTCTTTATATACATATGTTGATCAGTAGTCAGCAGAAGTCTTGAAGAAGACCCTGTACAGATTTCCTAGAATTTTCTCTCTGTAAAACTTTCTACTCCCTGATAGTCTACACTGGGAACTCCAGCCACTTTGGCCTTTCCAGAGGCCAGCTCAATTACTCACTGTTCCTCAGTGAGATCATTGTGCTCCATGTGTGTGCCCTCTCCCTATATTGCAACCTGGAAAATATCCCCAACTGGTAACTAAACTGAGCTCTTCGATGGAAAATTTGAAATACTCATTCTCAGAACTCATCCATTTATAAGAGTTTTTATTAACTAAGGATCAATTCAAACCAGGCCTTACTTAAAATGGACAGATTGATCATTGCATCACTTTTTTATAGGAAGGAATAAAGAAATTCAGAATAAAGCACCTTTTCTAAAGGAATTATTGAAAATGAATTGGGCCTATACATTCCAGAAAAGAAGAAAAACATATTATTCTAAAACTAAATGCAGTTTTTAATGGAAATGATCCAAAGAAAAATTAAAATTATTCATTTAGGTCAGAGAATTGCTAGGGCAATTTTAATGGCTGATTAATCTATTCATGGCACTAAAAGAGATGGCTGATAATCATTAAATCAAGGAACTCTCAAACTATAAGGCCATAAAACTTAAAAAAAAAGGTGATATAATTTGCTGCAAGGTGATTTGATTTACTATAAGGGTACTTAATTCTCTTTACCTATCCTGGCATCTGGCCTCTACAACCATAGTAAATATATTACATAAATAAATACTATTAGTGAAAGTCTACTTAAACACTTAGAAAATAATCAATTGTCAGAAAATATAATGTACGTGTTCACTCAATTTACTCATATGTTACTCATGTTTTAAATTACTTCAGACTTCTGAACTGCTATCAGTTTGATTGCCTCTGAAGTCACATATTTGAAGACTGATCTAACAACAGAATTATCTAAAAACTGGAAGTAAACGCTGTGTACCAATTTCTGCCAACCGCAATTCCCAAGTTATGCTCTTTTCTTATTTTTTAGTATAAGCAGGCCATGCATACCCTAAGAAATTTTTTTAATTTTATTGATTTCAAGACAGAAGCCAATATAAATCATCATGTGAAAAAAAATCATGCAAAATAATACCTGGTATGGTATCATGGTGTTACATGGGTGTGATATAGTTTACACTAAAATCGTAGAAGAAATTAATTCAGAAATATATTATTTGACAGCTATTTTTTATCTATCAGCACTTGAATTTTTTTTCTTCCACATGCATTTATTTAGTTATAAATGTAGGTTTGAAAATTACTATTATAAATTTTACTTCAAATTACACATTGGGAAATTGAAATTAGCAGAAGAGAAAACAACATTTTGTATTACTCTTTCTTAATACAATATATTCACAAGAAAATAATTAAATATTGACAAAGAAAAATTAAAAGAAAGATGTAATATTCCTGCCACAACCTGATCTAGGCAGTTGACTTATGTTTGGATTTATTTATGAACAAATAAAGCAAATCTTGTTGTAGTGTTTTGTATAGATTACCAGGCCAGAGAAAACTCAGGAAAGATATAGTAAATCTGATTGATTTAACAAAACCAATTTAAATAAATTTTATGGAAAACTGCACCTAAGAGAAACTGTGCATCATTTTGTGTTACAAGAAGCATGTACCAAAATTAATTGGTAAATTATAATTAATTGATCATAAAATGGGACAAGGATCAATTATTTTTGAAGGGCTGTGATTATTTGTTTATGTTCTCTTACAAGAGCAGAATTAAGTTATATGTATTTAGAAATTAAGTAGTAAAACTCTAAATAATCTGCTGGTGGAGAAAGAAGTTACAAAGAAACTTACAAAATTTATCTTTATCTGAATTTAATTATAATTAAATACAGTAAATCAAAACTTGTGGAATATATGTTAGCAGTGCTTTAGAAATATTGTAGCCTCATCTGCTGCATTAGAAAGGAAAGGAAAGAATTCTAAAACTGAATGGGTGTTATAGGTAAACAATGAATCATGGAACAGTACATCAAAAACTAATGATGTAACATATGGTAATTAACATAATAAAATTAAAAAATTTAAAAAATGAAAGGTTCAAGAATTAAAACGAAGTTTGACAAAATTAGATGCAATTTGAGAATAAAAAGTAGAAGGTGAATAATAGAGATAAGAACAGATATTAATGAAACAAGATGAAACAAGGCACAAGGTGAACAAATTTGTAATTAGAAAGTCTAATCCAGGAAAAAAAATACACACAAGATTAAGTTCTAAAGATATTAAAAATATATGATACAATTATGAACATTTTTATACCAATTAATATGAAAACATAGATGGAATGGAAAAATCCATGGACACAAACTGCCTATAACTGTAAAAATATACTGTGGAAGCCTGAATATTCTCATCTATTAAAGAAATTAAATCTGTATTTCAAAAGCTTCTCCCCTTAAAGAAACCTAGATAAAATGTACAAATACCAAGGGGAAGGGGAACTACTAAAGCTCACTCAAGTAGTAGATAACTTAAATCATCTTGTTTCTGTTTTTTTAAAAATTGAATCCTTAATTCCCTGAAAGCAAATTCAGTCTTGAATAGCTTCATTGTTTTGTTTTGTTTTTTCTCCAAATATTTGAGGAGTAAATCATACCAGCTGTATACAAACTTTGCTAGAAAATAAGAGGCAGAAACATTTCCCAACTCACGTGAAGCTAAAATCATCCACAAACCAGACAAATATGTTGTAAGGAAAAAATAAACAAACAAAAACTAAGGGTTGATATCCTTTATGAATATAAATGCAAGAATTCTGAATAAAATATTAACAAATCAAATTCAGGAATCTGTAGACAGGACAATTGTGATTTATCCCAGGAATGAATGCAAGATTACTGCAAATTTTGACAACCAATCAATGTAATGTCCCATATCAACAGGCTGAAACAAAAGAAAAAAAAAAACTGTGATCAACCAATCATCTCAATAGATGCACACAGCACTTGACAAAATTTAATATCCATCTATGATAAGAACTCTCAATAAACCAGGTATAGAAGGAAACTCCCTCAATCTGATACACTAAAAAGAGGTGAATTTTATTATATGCAAATTATACCTCAAATTTAAAATGAAAAACAGATGGTGACAACAAAGAAACTTTAGATCCAGTTGATATTACTAGTAAATGCTTTCTTTATTTTTTTAAGATTTTATTTATTTGAGAGAGAGAGAGCGAAAGAGAGGGAGTACGAGAGGGGTGAGGGGCAGAGAGAGAAGCAGACTCCCTGTTGAGCAGGGAGCCTGATGCCAATGCTGGGCTAGATCCCAGGACTCCAGGATCATTACCTGAGATGCTTAACCGACCGAGCCACCCAGGTGCCCCAATATTTTCAAGAATTTAAGGAACAAATGGCAAGAAATTTGCACAATTTTTTTCAGGTATTAGACAGAGAGGAGTAGGGAGAAACACTGTGATTTATAGGGGAAAATATCCTTACTATGAAAATTTTAAAGAGTATTACAAGAAGAAAAATGTATTGAGATTGTTGAAAATAATCTAGTGGTATACCATAGAAAGCTGAAGGCAGATCTTCTGTACGTGGAAACTTCCGGTATGAGTGGAGCCTTTCATCAGTATGGAAAAGACAGACAATTCTCAACAGTTTCTCATTTTTTGAAAGAAAAGGAATGCCTACCTTTCACCATCAAAAAAAAAAAAAAATCAAGTCCAGTTGGATTAAAGTTAGACACGAAAGTATCTTTTAGAATAGAACACAGTATCCTTATGATCTTTAGAAGTATTGTCAGTAATGTCATAAATAAGACAGAAAATATGAAGGAATTTATGAACTGACAGTAAATGTAAATCTATATAAAATATGTATGTATGTATATATGTATTTATTTATTTATTCATTTATTTTTAAGTAGGCTCTATGCCCAGCGTGGAGCCCAGTGAGGGGGTTGAACGTGTGACCCTGAGATCAAGAATCTGACACTTGACCAACTGAGCCACCCAGGTGGCCTTTAAGATATTCATCAAAAATAAGATAAATACAAAAAATGCAAAAGAGAAATAGACGCAAAATATAAAAAAGCATTTCACCGAGTAAACAAAACAAATAGGCAATAAATCTAGTACTAGATGCTCAGCCTCATCAGGCAAAGCAATACAAATTAAAACACTAAAAATTAAGATTTTATTTTTCACTTGTAGGTTTAGCAAAAATTAAAATCTGACAATAATAATTTTGGAGAATATTTAAAGCAACCAGAACTCATGTACTCCTCAAGGTAAAAATTTTATATATATGTTGAAGAACAATTTGGAATAACCTACTACAGTTAAATATGCATTTATCCCATGACCTAGCAATTATACTCCTAAGTAGAATCCTAAAGTCTGCATTTTTTGTGTCAAGAATCCCATAGATAATCTTTATAAGAGCATCATTTGCAATACTGAAAACTTAGAAATGACTCACATGTTCATTGACAGGAAAATGGGTCTCCTGTGTGTGTCTATACATAGTACAATCTATATATTATATTATCATACATTTATTATACATATACATATGTACAAATACACATATATTATTATGCATATGTACCAAAATACCACACAATATTAAAAATCTTTACACGTGAAACGTGCAAACATAATGCTGAGTAAGAAAGATAATTTACAGAAGAAGAATTACTGTGTAGTGTAGATACTGTTCAAAGACCAGGAAAACAAATCACTAAATATATTTTAAGTGCACATGTATTCATCATAAAATAACATATGGAAAAGAAAAATATTGGACATAAAATTAAAGTATTGAGTTTTGGTTAATTCTGAAAGGAAAGCTTGAGAATGCATCAGTGAGAGCCATAATGTGGTTTTCAAATTTAGTTGAAAAAAAAGTACTTTTTCCCCTAATACTCTTTAAGATACTCTTTAAATGTATATTTTTTGCATATTTAAGATATTTTAATAAGCCCCCTGATAAATATTTGCATCGCAAACAGCAGCACACTTGAGTAAGCATTATTTTTTATCGAGCTAAAATTTACATAAAACACTGTGTAAGTTTAAAGTGTACAATGTGTTGATTTGATATTTTATGTATTATAATAAAATTATTACCATAGCTTTAGCTGAAACTTCTATCATGTCACATAATTATCTACCAATCTTTCTATCATCTATCATCTATCAATCATTTATCTATCATCTGTCTATCTATCTATCTATTATCATCTATCTATCTATCTTTGTGAGAATATTTACGTTCTAGTCTGTTTTCAATTTTGAGGTATATAATACAGTATTATTGACTATAATCATGATAGAGTGCATTAGATCTCTAGAACGTAGTCATATTGTAGTTTTGAGTTTGTACCTTATAACATGGTTGAGTTTATCTAGATATAATTTAGCTATAACGCTCAAAAGCTAAAAATGCTGTTGGTCTGATGATCCGCTAAATATAGATGCAGACTTGGGTATTTAGAAGGTAGCAAGAATCCTTATATGTCTACCTAGTAAGTGGACTCTTGAACAGATATATGACTCTTGCGGTCTCATGCTAACTCATGAAGCCAGGCTGGGGCAGATGCTCATCCTGCGCTGGCCAAACTCATGGACCTCAAAGTGGGTCTGCCTCACCAGAAACAAGGTAAAAAAACAATGACACAAAAACTCACTTAATCTGCTGCGAATCCTCTGTTATACCGCTCTTTTTGCTGGCACAGCTATTTACCACAGGGAAACCAACCTTAAAATATCTGCACCAATCTTCATCCTCCTTCATTTTTTTTAACTTGGAACGGACTTGTGATCTTGCCTCGTTAATGAGTCTAGGAGGATTTTGCTAAAGTCACCATATATATATATATATATATATATATATATATATACACACATATATATATATCTCTCATGTTTCTACAATTTTCAAAGAAACTTGACTGAGGAATGCCTTCTTTCCCTCATGACCTTATTTAATGACAGATTCAGCATTTCACTATTTAAAAAATGAGCTATTTTATATAGTTTAATACTTTTATAAATTAGCTTTCATAAGTTTAAAAATTACTTTTATAAATTTTAAAAATTGTTTATAATTTTTATAGATTATTTCCATATCATGGTCGATTTTCAAACAATAAGCATGGGATGCTTCATAATACAAATAAATTACCAAACAAATTCTTCTATTTACTATTTCTATTTTATATGACAACATTTTGAAAAACAGTGAAAGGATCTCTTTACATGTTTATCTGTGCTTTCAAACATTAATTAAATGCTTTTGAAAACCATTGAGTCTTTAAAATTAATAATTTCAACCTACTAATTTTCCTAATTATAAGCTACCCAAGGTAGCAGAAAGTTCTTGTGTCAGATCCTCAGAACTTTTCCTGTGTAGTCTCTTTTTCTCCTTATTTTACTGAGGCTCTTAACTTGTTAAAACTGCATCCAGTTGTTCACAAATGGCAATTGGAATTGCAATAACTGGGCCAGCTCTCTTAAAAGGCAGTTTCTAGGATAGAATTCTGTAGTACGTATAAAGGTTTATTGAAAATCACAAACAGTTTTAACATTAACACTAAGAAAATGAACTGTCATTATTTGTGCAGGTTGGGTAATCAAATTGGAGACAAAAACTAAAAGCAGCATCAAACCGCAAAAAGAACTTAGATCCTGACCATTTTATGTTATCTGGTCAAATACAGATATGTCAAAAGAAAGACTCTTGGGTGGGGGGATGGGTTAGCCTGGTGATGGGTATTAAAGAGGGCACGTTCTGCGTGGAGCACTGGGTGTTATGCACAAACAATGAATCATGGAACACTACATGAAGAACTAATGATGTAATGTATGGTGATTAACATAACAATAAAAAAATTTAAAAAAAGAAAGACTCTTTACAGTGTCATGATTATGTTACAAAGTGTACAGAGACGCTTAGCTTGCTCCCACATTAGTTGTTATTTGTGGTTCATGACAGATTCTGCCATATTATGTTGAAGATACAAAAATGAGCATGCATAACACATCACTTAAGTATGACACATTCATATTGCATTCTTAGAGCTGAAAGCCCTCACAAAAATTTGATGAGATTAAATTGGTACCTTCTTACTCCAGCTATTAACTCCAATTGATAGCTGATCTTTTTATGAAAAAAAAAAGGGAACAGTACAATTTTTAAGTGCTTTTTCTTTCTATTTTGAAAACCAGCACTCCAGCAAGAAAAATCCTGCACAACTAAACTCAATAGATGCGGCAAAAAATATTCTTTGCCTGCTTAGGTGTCAAACACGACTCCTGCGGCAGTAAAAACTTTAAATTCAGTATGTCTGGGTCTGTAGTTCCATTTACACGCTGAAATTCTAGAAAACAATTTTAACTGGACGACCCAGGACTCATTTTCTCTTTTGTTCTCTCTTTGTCTAGCTGACTTTATGGTAGCCTCATTATGGCACCTTTTCCTTATGCATCTCCCATAGTCGTCTTGTTAGTGCTGTTTTAAAAGATAAACCATTTATTTTCCTCTCCCTTATAAGATCTAGCCAATCATAAAAAAAATGTTCTTTAAAAATACCTACTGGACGGCAGATAAGTTGTGTGAAAAAGATAAATCTCATTTAACTCCAGCGTCAAAGAATATGTGGAAATCAAAGGGTTTTAAAAGGCTAAATCGGGGACGCCTGGGTGGCTCAGTCGGTTAAGCGTCTGCCTTCGGCTCAGGTCATGATCCCAGTGTCCTGGGATCGAGTCCCGCATCGGGCTCCTTGCTCAGCAGGGAGCCTGCTTCTCCCTCTGCCTGCAGCTCCCCCCTGCTTGTACCCTTGCTCACTCTCTCTCTCGCCCATGCACTCTCTCTCCCTAACAAATAAACAAAATCTTAAAAAAAAGCCTAAATCGGTAATATAAATAATATGTTTTGAAAATCCTCAGCAAACTCAATGAATTAAAAGGAAGATGAGACAGGCGAGTCCACAGAAGCTCACTGCCAGTTTCACGACCCCCCCGACCTTGTGGGTTAGCTCTGCAGACCTGATGTAAAAGAATGGAAACTTTTTCTCCCACACTCCTGTAGTTCCCCGGGTAATGTCCTTTATACAAAAAAAAAAAACAAATCAAAGTTGTCTAGTAAAAAAAAAAAAAAAGAGAGAGAAAGAGTCTTCAAATTAACATTTCTAATATCTTTGTACACTGACCTATAAAACTTTAGAAAGAAATGCAGTTTGTTGCATGCGCAGTGAGCAAAATCTTAATAACATTAAAAAATGCAACGATACTGCCCTCTATCGCTTCAAATATTTGTCCTTCTTTAATATTACAATGTGTAGTTCATGTCTTTTAAAATAAAAATATGTGACTTATGTCTGCTTTTGTCTTAAGTAATTTTATACAGATGATATAATATATAGCATTTGAATATAAATGAGAATTTCTTTTATGACCCTATATATGTCACCCAACTTTTATGATTATCATTCAACGGATATAATAATTTTACCAAACTGCATTTTGCTTTCTAAGGTTTTCTTCTTTTAAATTTCTTCAGGGTGTGGCCAGAGGGTGATGGTTAGTGAACCACCTATGAATAAAAGTATAAGTGGAGTTTAGGGTAGAAATGAAATTTTTAAAAATAAAGCCATTTATAATTAAATACATGATCGTGACTGTCATTGAGGTTGCTCTGAACGTTTATAATCTGCACTCCATTTATACCATCATATTACATATTGCAGCCTTACTGAAGGTCTGCTTGAAGAAAAGGAAAAATACAGAAAATATTTCAAAATCCTTTTCCTGTCAGAGGGAGACACCAAGAAGGTAGTCACCACTCCAATTCCTTCTGAGTTTTTTGCCCTGAGCTTAATTCAGCCTCATGTTAAAATCTATAGTGATGAGTTGGCTGCATTATAAACTAATCTGCCCTCCAGACTCTAGCATCCACTTAGGCTTTGTTTTGAAGAGCTGGGATCAAATCTCACAGCCCCTTATCAGATCCTGGAAAACAGGATCCTAGACCTTATAAGGAAATAATGCAACCAGTCTTTCACTTTCAAATTTAGCAATCTCTTTTGTTTGCTTTAATTTAGGACTTAGAATAAGTTACAAAAGTGCTGGGCATATATCTATGTTCATAATTTTCAAGCTTAATTGTATTATTTATATTTCTATCCCAGGGTTAATGTTATTTTGCTGTTTTACTTTCATTTTGTATTTGCTGAGACTGCATGCTGTACCATGCCTGATTTGGGTTTTTGTTTCTGTTTTTGTTTTTGTTTTTGTTTTAAGATTTACTTATTTATTTTAGAGGGAGAGAGAGAGAGTGGGATCCAGTGGGAGTGGGGCAGAAGGGGGCAGAGGGAGAGGAAGAAAGAAACCCAAGCCAAATTTGCACTGAGATCTCATGACCCTGACATTATGACCCCAAGATCATGACCTGAGCTGAAACCAAGAGTTGGAGGCTTTAACCAACCATGTCACCCAGGCGCCCCTTTAGTGGATTTATTTTAAGAGCCTGAATCTATGGGGTAGGTCGGTGTGCACTGCCCACTGGCTGTGCCGCTGCTGCCTGGTAGACTAGACTCACACAGATTTCTCACTATGCAGTGACCTCACTAAAGAGAACTTCTGCACTTGGGTGATTCTTCTTGGAATATGGTAACTTGCGTTAAAATCTCTGGTTTCCATCAAAGTTTCTAATGCTCTGGTGTTATTAAATTTGGTTATGGTCTGTTTAAATTCATACAAGATATTAGTCTGACAATTTTCATGTCAAGAATCATAAAGGATATTGATGCTTGTTTGTCCCTATACAGCTTTTCTAATTAAACAGCCAAGAACACCCAAAGGAGAAGTACGGTTTCAGTACAAAACACCTGGAAAACTGATGAATGATCAGAACAATATGGGAAGGAGATAAGCATCAGGACATACCACCACATGCTTCTCCCTCTCAGAAGGTAGTGATTCAGTAACCACAGGGCTGCCATCACCCTCCCGTGAAGAAGCCAGCCAGACTACTTCATCTCTTTTCCCTACTCTACCTTCCTTCCGCCAGAGGTTACTCTATCTCTGAAATGGTGGGGCAATATGACTTTAGGAATGAATAAGCTACAGCAATGCTGTATTAATTCCCCACTGTTACTGAAACAACTTACTTTGTAGCTTAAAACAACAACAATAACAAAAGTGTATTATATTATAGTTCTGGAGGTCAGAAAACTAAAATAGGTGTCATGGGGTCAACATCAAGGTTTTGACAGGCATGAGTCCCTTCCAGTGCCTCTAGGAGAGAATCTGTTTCCTTGACTCTTCCAGTTTCTAGAAACCACCTCCATCTCTTAGCTCATGGCCCCTTCCTCCATACAAAGTACATCACTCCCCTCTGCTTCCTTCGTCACAAATCTTCTCTCTCTGACTCTCTTAGCTCCCTCTTAACAAGACCCTGATAATTACATTGGACCCACACAGAAAATCTAGAATAATGCCCCCATCCCAAGAGCCTTAATTTAGTCAACTGTTAAATCCCTTTTGTCATGTAAGGTAACATGGTGACAGGTTCTGGGGGATTAGGGAATGACATCTTTGTGGAGAGTGGGGGTTGACAGTAGTCTTTTTTTCTTCTTTTTTTTTAAGATTTTTTATTTATTTATTTGACAGAGAGAGACACAGCGAGTGAGGGGACACAAGCAGGGGGCAGTGGGAGAGGGAGAAGCAGGCTTCCCGCTTAGCCGGGAGCCTGATGTGGGGCTTGATTCCAGGACCCTGGGATCATGATCCGAGCCGAAGGCAGATGCCCAACGACTGAGACACCCAGACGCCCTCATCTTTTTTTTAAATAATTCATTGGAATTCATTTTATTTGGTAATTTAGCCTATAAATGATTTATTTCAAACAAACATATATTTTGTTCCTGGTATATTACTCACTGAGATTTTTGCTGGAAAGTATTACTTTTATTTTTATTTTAACATTTTCTTTTAATTATAATTAGACAAAAATGAAATTTTCTTCAAATACTTTTAACAGTTAGATGTATTTTCCTTTAAAGTAAACTAGTTAATGAACTGGTTAGTGAGCAGTATGTAAATAATCTAGTATATTACATTTCCAAATTTAACACTTAGTAAAATTTTGCTTCACAAATTCACTTTTTAGATTGATAGTAAATATATACAACTTAGAATCCATATTCAGACAAATGCATTTTCCTTCCTCAAAATAAAGGCTTAAAAAGTGCTATATAAAAGTTTTAGATATAAAGGCACTGTCTACGTCTGCATCATCTGGCTAATGTATGGCAGGGGTCTAACTGCCGATGAACATTTCACACGTAATAGCTTCGGACACAGGGAACCCTGAAAGTTATGGTTTTTCCTTCACTACCACAAGTCTCTGATAACTGAGGAAAAATATCAAAATAATTATTATGTGATGAAATGACTTCCATGAACTAACTACAGCCCACCTTTTTAATCTTATCTTTTGCTTTCTTTGTTCCATTTGCAACAGAATTTTTTCAGGACTTGAAAATCACTAAACGGTTTCCCCTCTCAGTGCCTTCACATAGGACTTTCTGTGTGCCTAAAATGATGACCCAAACTCACTTTTTTTTATAGAATGTTTAATGTTTTATGAGTCTCAAATTATTTGCATGTGTCTGACCTTGTGTCATCTGTAAAAGGTGGAGTGGGGAGATTTTTGGGACACCTAGCAAGTTGCCATTTCTATGCACACATACGTACATGCATATATGCATAACTCATGACAGGAATGAGTTCCTTCTGGGGGCTCTTGGGGATAATCCGTTTCCTTGACTTTTCCAGTTTCTAGGGCCCACCTTCTTTATTAAATAAATAAATTAATAAATGCAGCAAAATGTTCTTGTGGAAAACTTTGGGCTTCTTTTAAACTTACAAAAAATAAAAAATAAAATAAAATGCATGAATGTGTGATATATATAAAACTTCCAAACAATGTAAACATGTTTTAATAAAATGTGTAACATCCCCATCAGTTCCTCCAATTTCAGCTCTACCTTAATAATTTGGTTTGTTTTTTTTCCAGAATCTAATCATTATATAAATGGATATGCCAGGAGCAATTTCTGTTTCCATGAAGAATGTAGAAGGTAACTGCAAGCCATTGCAACAATTAGGGGGAAAAAATCAAAATATAAAAAAATATAGTTTAGAAATATCAGATAGTTGTGGAAGCAAGGAGGACTGTATGAATTAAAATTCCAGAAAGATGGGGCACCTGGGTGGCTTAGTTGGTTAAATGTCTGCCTTCGGCTCAGGTCATGATCCCAGAGTTCTGGGATCGAGCCCCGCATCAGGCTCCCTGCTCCGCAGAGAGCCTGCTTCTCCCTCTCCCTGTGCTGTTCCCCCTGCTTGTGCTTTCTCTCTCTCTGTCAAATAAATAAATAAAATCTCTAAAAAAATAAAAAATAAAAATAAAAAAAATTCCAGAAAGGAAATATTTTTCAGGATATCACATATGTATTAAATCAAAGACTTTGCACTGTGTCTCTCCTCAGGAGAATATATGCATTTGGGACCCAAGGGGCGAAATCAGGAGTCACCTAGTTATCCCACTTATCGTTGGTGATTCTGTGCTTCCTGTCCCTGCAATTTTGGGTTGTGCAGGATTGGAGCTTTTGGTTACCAAAGGGAGATATATTCTTATCAGGAAACATGGGGAAGTTCCCTATGAACTACAAAGTATGACCGTTCCCAAGATACTTTGGACTCCTTGCGGCCAGGGAGTAGCCAGCTTGAATAGAAACTACCATGTGGTCAGGTGTAACTGACCCTAATGAACAGATAGTGGTTAGGTTGTTTTTAATGCAATGGGGCGAGGAAGAATATGTATGGAAACCAGTGGGTCCCTCTTAGTTCTTCACTGATTCATTGTAACTGTGACTGGACATGAAAAGCAACCTTATCCTAAAAGGAATATAACTGCCAAAGACTTAAATCCCTCTGTAGTAGGGCTTTGTTCATTTTAATGAGTAAGTCATCAAAACCTACCAGTAGTATTTATTAATTATTTTTATTTCTACCAAAGTTTATATCTTTCGGTAGAGCTTAAAATATAATTCTGAGTTTCTAGTGTAAGATCAATAGTGTAAGATGATAAGAGTCAAATAATCAATGTTTGATGTATGAAACCTGTTCCTACCTTGATAACTACTCATCACTTAGCTCGTCTCTTTGTGAGGCCAACACCCCCTTGCTCCTGCATACCTTCATTTCGGCTTCTAAGAGGCACTGTGTGCAGAAAGTTACAAAATGAGTGTAGTTAATGAGATGTTATGAAAACTGAGCCCCAAACCTGGTTCTGAGCAGAGTGAGAGGTAAATCTAAAAGGGCTGATCACATCAACTTCATTATCAAGCACAGAAGCATATTTGCTTAACAGCCGAGTTTTGCACTTACAAAGGATAAAAGAGCCTGTTTGGGGTAATTTATTTTGGAATTGCTCTGTCAAAAGCTAATTTCATTTTGGCTTTCTGAGGCCAATTTGGCTCCTACGTTTGTGTTTTGATAAAGGCACTAGAATAGTATTAAAATTCTAGCAACTCTATGGAGATTAGAAAACTTTCTCTAGGCGCAATTCTTGTCTTTGGAAAGTATGAATGATGAATAATAAATGATGGAAAATTTTTAAATGAATTCACTCAACAAACACTTACTGAGTGAATGCTGTGTGCCAGACACATGCTAGGTATAAATCATCTTCTGCTGCAGTAAGTGAGCCAGAGTGCAAAACTAATTAGCAGGAAACCATTGTTATTCAAAATGGCTATTTCATCTTTATGCAAGGGTTTCAAATTTTGTAAAATTTCAAACTACTTTATTACTGATTCATCTAGTAGTATGAATTCTAAGACCTCAAAATATAGTGGCTTGAAAAGATTTATTTATCTCTCACCCAATATACCAGGCAGGTATTCAGGACCTTCAGAGCAGCTTGATCCTATTAGGGAGCCAGGCTTCCTTTCATCTTTATTCTCCCATCAGTATAGGCTCTTGTCCAAAGTGGGAAAAAGAAAAGAGAGAAAGTAACTCATATCATTTGAAGAAGATTATTTAGAATTTGACCACATAATTTTTACTTATATCTCATTAATCACAATAGGACATTAGGTCACACATAATGAAGGGGAGCACATAGTGTTTAGTTGGATGGTCATGTAAATCCCTCTTCCCACACATACAATAACCTGATCTCTAATCCAATAATGGCAACACAGAACCTATCCACATCGTGTAATTTTATCCAAGGTAAAATTACATGATGTCTTCATGATAAGCAATCATCTCTGGAAGGTTTTTTACCCAAATACTAAACTAAATTCTCCCCCACATAAAATATAAATCAGAATAGGGTCATGATCACTACCTTGATAACTCCATTTGGAAAATGAAAGCATAGGAAACAAGCATCCTTTGTTCCAAACAATTGCCAATACATATTAGGAACGAACGTGAAAAGTCTCTGTGCTGGTTTTCAAGGAATTCCCCTGGGTCAGTTTATGTGGCAGTTCTGGGTGGAAGTTTCGCAGATTCTTCTTTGCTCGTTTTACTCTGAGGCTGCATCTGGGATGGTGATGAGAAAGGGCAAATTATATCCTTGAGAGCTACCCAACATTTTCGCCTGATTCCTGTGGGATATGCTTCACAGGCTTTGCAGGCCAGGTAATTATGGTTTGTTGGTTCATTTATTTCTGCAACGCTGTTCCTGCAACATAGATAGGAAAATTCCAGTTTACTTGTTTCTGATAAGTTCCACATGCAAGTGGCAACATCAAAGACTCTATCTTTAAATAGCTAGTTCGTTTCTTTTGATCTCTGGAACTTTTTTATTTTTTCATTTAAAAACTTGGACTAGCCTCAGAACTCTGCCAACCCTCTTTGTCAACATAACAACATAATGACAGCAGGGATTTAAAGTGAGAGTTAAAGATGAGACACTACTCTGGATGAATAGCATAGAAAGAGGGTCCCCCTAGGTGCTGCAGCACTCCCACAGGCATTGACACAGTGCCTTTGTAAAAAGTAAAAGCTACTCCCTCTATGTGCTGCCAACTTTGTTGCATGTTGAATGGAGCCAAAGCTAGATTTCAACCCCAACCCACCCTCTTCACTGGTAGCATTTTGTAGTGAATCATTCAGCTGCACAGACCAATCTTGCATTAAGGTCATTTGGAACCATAGGTTAGAGTTGCTGGAAAAAAAAAAAAGTCTTTAATTCAATACCAGCAGCTGGACTGACTGAGGAGATAGAGAAAATCCTAGGGACACAGTGTTATCTCCTGCCTCTTTAGGGTAGAGCCACCTTTTGGAAAAATAATCTAAGTTCTTTTCTAGTAGAACATTACTAAAAGTAACAAGAACAAAATATTTTGCATGTTTTCAACCATTTTTGCTGAAAGAGGAAGCTCTGTTGGTATATGGTTGACCTTCTAAAGGATCCCCTGGTGACATTTTTACTGTGACTTTTCAGAGGTTACCAACTCCAACAGCAATAGCTGTGTCCTCGCTCAGCCCTCTCCCTGTTACAGTAGGACAAGACCACATGATTTTTATTTTTTTGTCTAGAATTTTCCTACATCTTTCTACTAAATTCATTATTAGTTGAAATATGAACTAGGCTATTTGCATAAAGGACAACAAAACACAGTGACTGGAACAGTCTATATATTTGTTTCATTCCTACATGGTAGTCATACTAAATGGAAAAACGCCGGCATGAAAGTTTGATGATGTTGGGAAGGCAGACCATCTGTAGAATGGGTTACAGTTCCACTTGGTGAAGGTTAACTGAGCACAACACCTGTATTGCAATCCACACACAGAGGAAAGAGAAGGTGCTTTCTTTCTAACGGCACTTTCCAGAACTTATAGACATCTCTTCTGCTCTAACACAAGAAGGCTAGAAATTATACTCTGTGATGGGCATTTGTGTATCCTGTTAAAAATAATCTTGCTAAGAATAAAGAAGAACAGATATTGGCGGAAATTACTAGCAGCCTCTTTCAAGGTATGGATACAGTTTTGAATGTTTATTCTGGACATTTACGAAAACACAATTAAGAAGCTAAATACGAGCTCATTTTTAAGCTAAATAGGTTCTATCAGCAGAATATATTAAGATCACAAAACCTATAACAAAGCACTAATAACGTTCCTTCCTTCAAACATTTCCAATCCAAATTCAGAGAGTAAAAGGTCATATACCACCTGAGGTAACAGGTTAGGATACCTGTGTGTAAAAAATACATGCTAAGTATTTTATGCTAAGATTTATTGAAGTAAATGAGATGGTATGCCTGTAATTGATGGTATGTCTCAAAGCAAACTTCCCTTTACACTCCTTCATCATGTCCCCTTTTGTAACACTCTCTCAAACAACTGATTTTCTGATTAATGCCCCATAAATTCAAAGTTGTTGTTATGTCTAATTTGGGTTCTGGAAAGAAAGTGTATAGGACACAATTACATTGAACATACCAGTGATATATTATCTTCTGCTATCATTGAACATAAATTTGAGAAAATATTAAAACATTCATAATAAAAACTAAATCTTCTGTTTCCACTTTTTTCACAAAAACAAATTTCTAAGTGCTTAAGCTTATAATAGATCATGTACTGTATCTTCAAAGAAATATTGCTACTGCTTGATTAAACCAAAACAAATTATAGATGTCTGCACTTACCACATCTTGAAACTGATTATTTTTATTTGCTACAATCAGCAAATCAGCTCAAAATATTTCACAAGAGACTGCAGGTTAGTTTCTTCTCTATCTGAATAAGAAATATGGGGAAATCAAAGGCAACTTAAGTTTTTTGGAGGTTAGCATCATCCTGAAACAGGTATGGATTGAAGAGTGAAGTGGAGTGGACAGTATATTGATCTGTATTATGAATATGTAACAACACCTTTTTTATTATATTATTGACTGGTAATTACAATTTTGGATCAAAAAATTCAGCTTGCATTCTTTAGTATAATATAAGCGAATTAAATGAGCTAACATGGAAAATTTAGAACAGTGCTAGGCACTTAGAAAACAGTTTAAAATGTCAGTCTTTCTGTGTATCTTATTCATAAAAGTTGTACTATGAATGTTTGTGGAATATAAATAGAATACTTCATATACCTCATACCTCATATAAAGATAGTATCAGTCTGCATTTTGTCCTTTTTTGGCATAAATTACTCCTAATGTCAATTTCAATTAATAGCTTATAATTTGTCTTACAAAAATGTTTTTTATTTACTCAATTCGAAGAATAAAATCTACTTTACTATTTTTGTCCTATTTCAACTTCTTTTACTTTATCTTATATACTTATTGAACCACAAGAGTAATTTTTTATTTGGATATGTTCTTATTCAAAATGTATTATGTACTTTTTAAAAGTCATCTTTATTTGTGAGGATCCATGTAACACAGAATAATTAATAGCACACACTCTGGGGCGCCTGGGTGGCTCAGTCGTTAAGCATCTGCCTTCGGCTCAGGTCATGATCCCAGGGTTCTGGGATGGAGCCCAGCATTGGGCTCCCCGCTCCTCGGGAAGCCTGCTTCTCCCTCTCCCACTCCACTTCCTGCTTGTGTTCCCTCTCTCGCTGTGTCTCTCTCTGTCAAATAAATAAATAAATAAATAAATAAATAAATAAACAAATAAATAAAATCTTAAAAAAAAAAAGATAGCACATACTCTGAAGCCTAGCTGTCTCAGTCGGCCACTCACACATGGGGTGACAACATTTCTGTTCACAAGTTTCAAAAGAAGAGCTGATTTACTCAGTTTTCCATTTAAATCTCATATATATCAAACATAGGTTAATGTATCCATGATTTTACTTATCAATGGCTACTTTGGGAAAAACGTAAAATTTGGAATATAAAATGTTTGACTCACCAAGACTCAGGACCAGGATCACTTCAGATAAGTGATCGGTTTTTGATGTACAGTAAGCCCTCATCGAATCCCAACCAAGTTTTAATGACAATTCTAGGTTAATATCGTCTCAAATAAAGCATGCCTTCTTTAATTTTTAAAATTTGTATACTCTTTATATTTAGTTACTGAAGAAAATAAAATGTTCAGAAGTTTCACATAAAAAGCCTCCTTAAATGAGCTTGGGAAAAGATGCTGTGAAAGAGACCATCTGACTCAAACTGTTGCTTCAATCAACGATTAAATTGTATAATTACTTTGAATAAGTAGAACCAGAGGAAAAGACACAAGCAAGAGAGTATATTATTCATTTCAAAGGAAGATATTTAGTAACAGAAAATTATCTTGTAGTACAAGCTCCAGATTAATAACTTTTGAAATAAATTTATGAATCAAAGTTATAGAAGTTAAAACCTCCCTAAGAAAAATCATGTAATTTTCACTAATGTATTTTACATTAGGATTACAGGTATGGTATGATATAGAGCATTCGATACTGTTTTCATGAGGGAGGCAGAATCATAGCCCTCCAAAGTCCCCCACTTCCTAATGCCTGAAGTTAGAAATATGTTACCTTACCTGACCAGAGGGACTCTGTAGACATGATTAAGGATCTTGAATTGGGGAGATTATACCGGATTATCTATGGGGGCCCAGTATAATCACAAGTGTCTTTATAAGTGTAAGAGAGAGACAGCAAGTCAGAGACAGAGACATGACCATGGAGGCAGGGGGTGGAGTGACGTATCTGTGAAGGCCATGAGCCAAGGAGAAAAGTGACCTGTAGACGCTGGAAAACACAAGGACACAGATTCTTCCCTGAAGCCTTGAGAAAAAAAACACAGTCCTGCGGATATCTGATTTTAACACAGTGAAACCCACTTTAGATTCCAAACCCCTAGAAGTATACATTTGTATTGTTTTAAGCCACTAAGTGTGTGGTAGTTTTTTCCAACAGTGCTAAGAATCTAACATATCTGACAAGTTTAAGGAATTTGAGAAGCCTACGTTAAAATTTAGGGAATACTATCAATCTTTATACTTATTTTCCTCAACTGTGCAATGGGCATGGCAGTGCCATCTCTTATCTACCTCACAATATCATGTAAATGTAACATCAATAATTGAAATAATGCATTATTTATTCTATAGTTTAAATCACTTGCTTCCATAATGCATTCAGTCAACAAGTGCTTATCAAGTGTGATTTGTATGTCCTTCGCACTGGAGATAAAGCGACAAACATTGAAAAAACCCTGTGCCTATGAAATATACATTCCACTGGTGGGAAGGTAGATAAAATACAAGTAAATAGAATACATAATATATCAGATAATGATCAGCAGATGGGAGAAAAAAAGAAGCATGGAAAGGATATCTAAAAGGAGGATTGCAGTTTAGAGTAGCCTGGAAAAGTCTCAGTGATGGGATATTTGGGTAAAGACCTGAATGACATAACAGGGAATGAATCTCATACAGATCTGAGGGAAAGTGCTCCAGTCTGTTCATCCCGACACTGAGCCTGGATGTTGGGAGGCTAATGTGTGTGAATGGAACATAGGAAGACAGGCATTGGGTAGCAGGCACTGAGTGTGAAGTCAAATAGGAAGGAATTAGAGTTGGGGCAGATTATTGAGAGCCCTCTTTAATTAGGTCTTTGGTTTTAGCCAAGAAAGAAGAGATGTCTTCAGGGGTTTTGAACAGAAGAGTAACATGATTGAAATTAAGTTTTTTTAAAGATTCCCTCCAGCTGTTGTGTTAAGAAAAGATACAGAGTTGGGTGGAGAGAAGGTAAAAGAATATTGCAAAAAATCCAGATCATTGATATTGGTGGTTTGGATCAAGGTGGTACGACCAGAGGCAGTGAGATGTAGTTCAAGTTTAAATACATTTTGAAGGTTGAGCTGATGCAATTTGCTGATGTAATGGATGTGATGTATCAAGGGAGAAAGGAGTTAAGAATAGTTTCAAAGCTTCTAGATTGAGTAGCTGGATTGACGGTGTTGCCCCCAACTCAAACAGGCAAGACTGAAGGAAGGGTAGTTGAGGAAAAGCAAGTGTTTTGTTTTAGATGAGTTAAGTTAAAAATGCCTGGTGGCTCTCCTGGTATGGATGTTTTGACGGCATTTGCATGTGGCAGTCTGGGCTTTATTGATGTAGTTCAGATTGGAAACAAAAATCCTCATGCATAAATAATTTATTTCTTACAAATTTATCAGGTTTTCTAGAAAGTTTTTAATGCAGCAATATCTTTAATTTGCACACTAATTTGGTGACTCACTATTTAGAAAAACTAAATGGAGCCAATATTTCTCTTTCTACATAAATTATGTGAAAACGTGAAAGTAAACGAACTCTGTACAAATAAGAAAATCATATTAACTTATATTAATCATTCATGAAAATCTTTCATATTGAACTTTGGAAAATACATATGGATTTCAACATTTCAGGCAAAATGAAACAGAAAGTAAAAGACACTCAAGATGTAGATTATTCACTGAGGGTTGCGGGAGTGAAGGGGGGGTGGGAAGGATGGGGGGCTGGGTGATGGACATTGGGGAGGGTATGTGTTATGGTGAGAGCTGTGATTTGTGTAAGACTGATGAATCACAGACCTGTACCTCTGAAACAAATAATACATTATATGTTAATAAAAAAAATAAAGGTGTATTTAGCACAATTAAAAAAATGTAGATTATTCATCTGAGGATGATTTTTTTAGTATTTTCTTAATTAAACTATATAAATTATCTCCTTATTTAACTCCATATTCCTTTTTTAAATATAAAATCCTCTTTATTGTATTTATGTAATTTGAGGTTCAGAAACACTCTGAAAACCTGCTTCTTCACGTTAAAGACTGAATTTTGATATATATGAAGATTATATCTCCACAACCATTCTGGACAGTTTCTTTAGGTCTACAAAAAAAGGGAGGGGAGAGAAGAGGACTTCACTGAATTATTATTTTTTTATTTACTTTAATATATTATATTGCTTGACAAGGATAAAAAGGAAATTCATATGCTTCCTTTGTTTTCATAGCTGTAAAAATTCACAGAACAAAATTTAATCCTTAACTAAGAAGAATGTTTCAAAGAAAAAGAGATCTGTGCTGTGGTCCAAAAGACAAACTTGAGAGAGAAGTCTACTTGAAAATATTATACTGATGAATCATTGAACATTATATCAAAAACCAGTGATGTACTATACCTTGGCTAATTGAATTTAAATAAATAAAATAATAATAATAATTTAAAAAATGCTTGGAGACTAGATATAGATACTATTACCTCTTTATTCTTCTTTCTAAAATCTTCAGTCAAATTTAGAGTTCTTTCTAATAGTTTGTGGATTTTTTCCCCCTTTTGGTGGGTATTGGGGATGTAATATTGGTTGGAGGAGATAGGGATGCAAAAAGTTAAGACTGCCCTCAAGTATAGCATGGAGCAGAAGTAGAGGTTGTTCTCAAAAGACTGGTGACATATGTATGTAAGTAAAAGGTTAATAATAATAATATGAATAGGAGCACTGCTGTGATGGAAAAGGTGGGTTGAGAGTGAATAGAAAGGGAAATTAAACCTGATTTCACATGTCCGGATGATCTAGGGAAGTGATAGAATTAGAATTAGTTGAGATGTAGGTCAGAAAGAGCTGGAGATGTGGGGTGGTCTAGGAGACAGTGATTATGTGTGAGCAGCAAGAGTTAGAGCAGCGGGTTCAGGATCCTCCAGTGGGATGGGGGAGTAGTGGACAGGCAGCAAAGGCACTTAAGGATTGTCTGAATCCATAGGGTTTGCAGTTCAGCCTGAGGGCAATGAAGAGCCCTAGAAAGTCTACCCTGTAGTAGAAATTTGGTAGAAACCTAAGTGGTGGCAATAAAATGGTAAGCAAAGCAGATACAGTCTATGCTTTCATAAGGTTTAAATCCCCCTGGATGCAAAAGACATCAACATATTAATAATAATAAAAATAAAAATAAAATGGCATCCCCTCCCTCTTTTGTTTTGTTCCTTTGTTTCTGTGTTTTTTGGTAGCTCTAAAAAAAATGTCTAGAATGACTATAAGGATACAATCCCCACTTACCTTACAACTTGGTCTTAACAAACAGGTTTTCAGAGTGATTAGATGATTGCCCTGGAAAGCAAATCAATGTTTTAAGAAAGAGCGACTCGGAAGAGCCAAGCCTGGTAGCAGGAAGACAGAAGGCCACTGCCGTCCACTAAGTAACCACTGGGTGAATTTCTACTTTCTCTTACTTCACCCACACTGTTTATTCATTGTAAATGCACATTTCTCATCCTGGTATTAATCCATCCTACTAATTCATCTTAAGCATCTACCCTCTAATAGAAGCTGAGCTAAGTGTCAAAGATATAACAGTATGTAAAGAAAATGCATCCATTCTTTGGTGAAGCGTAAACTCCCTTGGGTGCAAAAACCATTGCACTATGAATGATGTGGATCAGTGTATTACTTGGCTATGTGATTACTGAAGAAATGAAAGTAGAGCAACCAAGAAATCATAATAAAGTATAATCCTGCCTAGTCTGGATTTGCTCACAATTCTGAACTGTTTTTAAATTTATGAAATTTTAGAAGTATCAAGAGATCCATTTTCCTACAACCAGTTAACATTTGAGTACATATCTCCCTCAAGAAAGTAATTGACAGAGAGAGAAAGGGATGGGGTGGGGTTGCGGGGAGAGATCCACTACATCTTATAAATGCGGGGCTCTGAGTAATACAAATATTGCTATCTTTTACACTAACTTTAAAATATAGGCCTGTTAACTCCAGATAACTAAGTCAGTCATATTTGCTAAGGAAGTCGTCTCTTTTTGTACCTTTAAGTTAACAGATGGTTTTTACACATTTTAGTTACTTTTCAGTCTTGACCTCTTAGAGAAATGATTTAAATATTGTTAACTTAAGGAGAGGTGGGGGGGTTGAGGGGAGGTGAGCTAAATGAGTGGCGGGGATGAAGGAGGGCACTTGTGATGAGCCCTGGGTGTTGTATGTAAGTGACGAATCACTAAATTCTACTCCTGAAACCAATATTACACTATATGTTAACTAACTAGAATTTAAATAAAAACTTGAAACAAACACAAAAATAGATACTGTAACTGAAGCTCCAGCAATCAATTATTCATATATAACAGAAAATAGCCACTATTCTAAAGTATTGTAGTTTGAGTCACTTTTGAGTTGAAAAAAATTTTTTAAATATCTGTTATTCTAGGTTTTTTTCTTTTTTTAAATCTAGAGTTTTAAGCTTAAATTATCAGATGTGCTACTAAAATATTCACGTAACTATAATGATTGCAAACTTCTACAGGCCTAGGGACATATGAATGTTCACCAAGTGTTCTTGGCCTTTGTGTTAGTATCTTCATTTGCAAGAGAATCAAAAAAAATTACTGACCTCTGCACATTAATGTAGAAAAACACTGATAAACCGTTCTTATTTACATATTGTCTTAAATCAGGAAGAGATTGATTTCTTCCCTTTTTTCATCATTTCTTCCCTTTTTTCAAAAAGGATAAATTCAGAGAGAATATTCTTGGGATTCTAAAAATACATTGCTCTTAATCTCCTGATAAGGATGTGAATTTTGAATCCTCCAAATGACTCCAATTAATTTTCCCCACACAATTAAAGAGTTAACTAAAACTAATGCATCATGTTGAGATAGTGATCCCTTCTTAAATCTATATGTGTACCTATTATTCATTATCCAATGTTTTAGGTACTTTTGATTTGAAAAGAATAAATTAATATAACAAATAATTAAAAGCTTATTGGATTACACAAAGGTGACTTGTTATTTCTGATGAATATGGTTTATTATTTGACAAATTTTGTTTTGCAAATATACAAATGATTTCTCCACTTATGTACAAATGATGAAAATTCTGTGTCCTAGAAATTAGTTTACATTCAATGATCATATTCCTCAAAATTAAACCAACTAACCATAGCAATATTCTGACCCAATTCAACAGACCATGGAAATATTCTGACCCAATTACAAACTGCTAAATTGGATTTTTCTTTTTTTATAAGCCTCCGCCAAATATCAGCTTCAGGTGACTTACTTCTCCCATTAACCTAGCCAAACCTAAATAATTTAGCAATTCCTCATGCCTGTTTTACGTTTTTACATCCCTTACAAGTGCTCAGAGAATTAGAATTCTCTAAATGACTCGGAAGCAAATAAAATGAACATGTCAAGATTATGAGCACAAGAATGATGCCTAAAACATAGTTTTAAAAAATATGGGTTGGTCTCATAGGTGAACAAACATCCTTATGAAAGAATGCACAGTGATCATTGTGTTTAGATATGACATTTCACACTTCATTTGTATAATATATAGCATGTTAACAGTGACAACAAATCTCTATTTGCAAAATAGTGAAGATAACTATCTAAAGTGGCAAAGAAGAGTGATACTCAGCATCATGAAATGTACAACTTCCATGGGTGCTCAGAGATACACTTACTCTGGCATAACAAATATCATACTGCTTTTCTGATAGCAATAATGATACCATAGTATTTTTTAATTGAAGCATACTACATAATTTAAAAATCACCAGGGCATGGCAGTGTAAACAATTGAACTACACAGAGTTTCAATGAATTTATTTTTACATTGTTTTATACCATGCAACATTCTGAATCAGGACATTATATATTCTAGGGCTCAAGCGATTTTTGAAATAGATAGTATCATGAATAGAAAGCTTGTCATTAGTTATACTGGATTTCAAAAAAAATTAAGTCTGGTGGCTAAGGGTAATTAAACTAATAAAAATTTTTGAAGATGGGTTTCCTAGAGTTAATTTTCATAGTGAATCCACAAAGGTCAGGATCCAGAGACCCAAATTCTTGCTGCTCCTAAGATATTTAGATATTCTATGATAAGTCAGCAGAATTAATGTTATGATCCAATGTTTGATTCACCTTAGCTTTTATTGTTCTTAGCCACGTCTTCCTATTTTTTTCCTTTGTACCAATGTTCTTTGCATTAAATTTATTTTCCATTATGAGGCTGTTAAACAACTTTGGCAGTGTGATTAGGAAATTCAGTTATGTTGCTCCAGTTCTGTTTATGTTCACAACCACAAAGTTGCCCTGAAGAGCATCTCATCAATTCATATAATAAATCGTTATAAGATAAATCTGAATAAAGACTATGGAATCAAGTGAAGTACAGACTAAAGATGATTTACCTTATATTGCTACTTTCTTATCTGTTGTTCAAGTGTCCTGTGTGTGCCAGATGAAAAATGCAACAGAAACAAGTAATTATTTGGCAGGAAGGAAGTTGAAAAAAAGAAGTTGAATGCAGGTGTTCTCTCTATACACATACTCTTTATCAACAAGCTGAATTTGTCTCTTTTATAGCCTCTTATCCACTCCTTTGGAACGATCTAGATTTATTATAACTGATTTTCTTTGATGCTTTTAAAGAAATCTCAAGTGTGAGCACTTTACCCAGAGGGCACCAATTAAGCCTTTGTGAAATGGCAAGCAAGAAGAAAGTGTAGGAAAAATTCACCTTAAGTAAAAAAACACATTTTATTCAGAGAAATTTTAAAGTGTAGGTAAAGCCCTCAGAATAGATGATAAAATTGAATCATAGTTTGAATATGAATCACATATTTTATAATATAATTCTGAAACTTCATCATATTAAAGCAAAAAACAGCTGTGATAAATTATATTCAAGACATATAACTCAAGAAAAAGGTTTGGCCAAGAAATATACTAGATTTGGTAATAATAATAATGTCAATATTAACTAAAAAGTTTAAGGAACTCCGAAATGTATAGATTTCATACAATTGCAGCATAGTCTGCAGACGTCTTATGACACTATAGTCATTATATTGGTTATATAAGTATTGTTTAAGTAGAGTTGAAATTCATTGCCAGTGGAAAATTTCAACAAATAGTGACAAATTATCATGATTACTAATTTGAGAAAGATAAAATACTTGGAATCAGTTGGACCTTTCCTTCCACACCTCTCAGAGAATAATTATGAAAATAAAACAATTTATACATGGCAAGTTATCGTGCATCATGAACGGTCCTTTCTCCTTGTTTCTTCTCTCATCATCCCATGCTTAGTATAATTAGGCATGACTCTCACATCACAGTCTCATATTACTCTCTAGGTACAGAATCTGAGGCAGGAATAGTTCAAATGTATTTAAAAATGTGGTAGGAAGACAAAGTTTCTCAAGCTATGAAATCTCCAAACATAAATTTTAAAAGCTGAGCAATATATTAAAACTCTTCAGGGCCACCTGGGTGGTGCAGTTGGTTAAATACTGGCCTCTTGTATTCAGCTCAGGTCATGGTCTCAGGGTCCTGGGATTAAGCCCCATACTGGGCTCTACCCTCAGCACAGAGTCTGCTTGAGATTCTTTCTCCCTCTCCTCTGCCCCTTCTGCTCATGTTCTCTCTCTCTCTCTAAAATAAATCAATAAATCTTAAAAAAAAAACCACCAAAACTCTCTTGACAATTACATTAGGGCATTTAGAAGAAAGAGCTGAGCAGTGCTGTGGAGGCTGCTGATAGAAGGTGGTCCTGTGCAGTCAGAGTCACCTCCGAGGTCCTTGGAGGAGAATGCAGCAGTGATCCAGGGAGAAACATCAGGGATTAACCTCAGCAACAGTGTGCACATGGAGAAGAGGAGAAATGGAGAGAGAATTCAAATATTAAAATTACAGTTTCTCCTCCCCTACCAAAAAAAAGTTTTAATTTTTTTCTAACATAGGGGCAAAGGAGAATAAAATGTCAAAGATAATCTCAGGTTTATGGTATTGACATCTATGTAAAATATATATATTTAAAGATATAAGGGATTTTATGTAACTAGGGATTACCAAAGGGAAGATAGGTACTGTGAAATCTAAACTCAGCAGGCGTATTTGATTTTGATTGATGATTTCATGCCATCATATTCATGAAGGCATTTACAATTTTGTCTAAGGGGAATGTACAAAACTTAAGAATGAAAAAATCATAAGAGGCAATAGATCTTCAATATCCAAAAAGGTGAACAAAGAAGAATAAAACCATTAAGAAGATTAAGGAAAAAATTTTTTCCAAGGGACATGATCGAAGGCCAAGTAAATATTTGTTGATATATATCTCAGTGTTGCAGAAGAGAAAACGCTATCAACAGATGGCAACCCTCAATTATTTTACCACTGTCTAAAAATGTCCCTTTATACACATCCTTCTGGTCTTACATCACATCTCAGTGTAATCTGTAATCTTCTTCCTGCCTCAGACTAATGATTGACCTTGTATTTCTTTAGGAACATCATAAATGGGCAAACAGAGAATAGTGATTTTAAGGCAAGGGAGAAAAACACCTTCTATTCATGATGATATTGATATTCTAAAACATACAAAGGAAGCAAATATTTAAAAAGAGAGCCACCAAATTAAAATACTATGGACAAAATCCATTCAATAAAATTAAGTAATAGAAAATAGAAAATATTTTGTCCGTTTTTGAAAGTCGTAAAACAATAACAAGTAAATTGAACTAATGAGTGAAGATGAAACATGACCAAATATATATCCTAAAAACCAAATCTGCAGCCATAAACACAAACAACTCTTTCCATGGGTAAATCCTAGAACAGAGACCCAGAAAGAATTAGCGCATTATAACTGACCACTGTTAAATCCACTTAGAATACAACACGGAGAAACACAGAGTTGAAAAATGCAAGAAAGATATTGAGAGACCTGGTGGATATATTAAGTACGAAGTTACAAGGGGTAAGAGTTTCATGACTGTAGAATGGAAGAAACAGAAGAAAGGAAAATTCAAAACAGACAGATGCTAGAAGTTTTCCATCACAAAGGCAGCAAGTGCAGATCATGTGTGTCTGAATTCCTTTGCCAACCTAGTTAAGGTCTGAGGGATGGAAGTCTGTTATAAATGGTATCCTTCCCTTCTTACCAGATATTAAACATTTAAGAAATAATACAGATATGAAGAACTTTGAAGCCAAACTAACAATTTTATTGCTGATAGAGCCTTGGTTTCAAGGTGGGGTTTTGGCCATGTGTGCCGATTAACTAAATCTCAGAATTAGGCACAACTTCTCATCCAGTGGCAAGTGAGGCTGGATGCCAGCAGGACAGACACTCTAAGGCTCAGGAAAAGATTACTTCTGGAGAAGAAGTGGATATTACAACTAATTTCCAAGAAGGAAAGCAGAAAAGGGCAAGCCTGGAGTGAGACAAGATAGACCCCCTGAAGCCTATCCTGTCTCCAAGACGGAAAGGCAGAGCCCAGCCAAGGATATCCAGTCAGTTACAATTTTTACAGAAATCCACTACGTAAGTGCTTGGCCCCTCATCCATGGCTCCCCATCTTACCCCCACACCACGTGCACACTAGCATGATAATGAAAATGTTGTGTGGGACCCAGGTTATTCTGAGGGAAATTTATTTTCCTGAAGCCAGGTGTCGTTCCTTTTAACACCATGTAGATGCAGTAGACCCGTGCAGTTGGTGAACTTTCCATGAATACCTTCTTGTGTGAGTGTTTGTGAGAGTCTCACCACAGTGCTCAGTTTCAAAAATAAGTCAGCCTCAGGGTTCTATTATGCTTGTTGTCTTCTTGTCCAGTCACTTGCAGGAGTCAAATTCTTAGTCATCTCTGCTTGATTCTAGACCCAACTTCCAGGAAACCCATACCTCCAGCAAATTCTATGTGTTACATCATCCACGAATATTAGTATCATGGTTGTGAATATGTACATATATATTCGGAAGATACTTATCTGCGGAGTCAGGGGGGATTAGAAAATGGGTAGATTTTACAAAATAAAGTTTCAGTGTCATCTTGACCTGATATCTTCCAGAAAAAAAAAACACTTTTTTTTTGCATTATGAATATTAACACACACGCACACATGAATTTAATGTCATCATCGCATGTCTTTAAGATTATATTTGGCAGTATCTATCATGACTCTAAATACTTTAGCTTAACCAAATAAGGGTTGATTTTATCTTTTCACAGGAAGAAGATGTAGACATTAGAAAGCTGGTGAAGAATTTTCACATCAGCAATAGGTCTGGATCCTTCCATCATTCTGCTCTGTTATCCTGAGCACTCAGATACTGTTCTTACACTTCTGAACGCATAATGGCTTCTTTCCCTAGTGGTTATATAATGTTTTCTCGCTCTCCCCATTTCACAGTACAGATGGGAGGTAGAAGGGAAGAATACTTGATTCACTGAATGTAGGGGAGAAACAATTCCTTATTTTGTCATAACTTTGTCGTCATCCAGAAACATTGTGGTGATATTGAAGCAAATAGTGTAATTTCTGGCAAACTCAGTCTGACATTTAAGTAATTTACTTTCAATGATCCTGAAAAGATGAAATATGCTAGACATAATTTTAAACTTTTTTTTGATGGTTCATCAAGAACTTACATTGATTAAATGTGGGCAGCCCGTTGGTATTATTTATAGTGAGATGGTTCTTGCAATCATTAACAAAATTATTCCAATGTTCTTATGCAAAGTTAATTGCTCAGAAGAGTGAATGAAGGAAGCCATCATAGCACATATAAAAATAAAAAAATATATTGATTTATTAAGACTAATAAATTAAATTTTAGTGAATATTACTTTAATAAATATTACACATACCATGTGATTAACAATTTCTTCAATACTGACGTATGATTAAAAGTCATATGTCCCCACACTAACTGGTGAATAATTGTTCATTATGAATAAAACTGATACTATTGAAAGTGTCATTTTTTTTTTCCAAAATAAAGTCAGGTATAATTATACTTAAGAAGATATAAATAATGTGATGTAAAAAGCAAGTGATGCCTTTGTGTAATCAATCTTCCTTTGGTCTTGGACAGAGCTTAATGTTATTACGATTTCTTAAGTGCTGATACCAGATCTCTAAAATTAAAAAAAAAGAAAACTAAAATATTTCAGATTAAATATGTACAACCAAATTTCAAAAGTCTTAAATTACTATATTGTACACCTGAAACTAATATAACACTGTCTCTTAACTAACTTGAATAAAAAAAAACTTTAAAAAACAAAATAAATAAATAAAAATGGCTAAGTCTTACCTAATATTTGTAAAATATGAAAACAAATCATTTTTTCTAATAATAAAGCTAACTTTTGATTAGATTCCAAATATATACAACAGAACAGGGATAACAATCCGATATCATGGTAGATCTCGTATAATATATTAATTTACTGGCAAGGAGTTTTAGTGAAGTATACATTTTAACATTTTTTTGCAATCTATGTAAGTTATTTTCATCTATCAATTATGTAGATACATAATGACTTTTGCCCTGGCAATACTATCAGCTTCACAGTGGAAATTTTTGTGCAATTTTTGCTTAGTTGCTCCGACAAACAATCTTTTAACAGAAATTCCAAACGCACCATGTCTATCTGCCACATGCTATATGAATTAACTAAATATAATTCTCTACAGAGCCTTGTGGCACTGATTGCTTTGACAAATCTGCTTTTGGTCAATCTCCATTTGTTTAATTTTTCAATAGGAAGAGAAGAAAGAAATGCTCTGCCCTTGAGCAGAACTAGTTATAGAGGATAGAAGGAGAATATAGTTCAGAGACGACACAAGCTAAACAAGTGCTATGTCACAGCCAAAAAAATCCTTGAAATAATTAGAGAGTAAAATCCAATGTGCCTGGATCTTAAAAGGTCTTTGCAAAATTTTACATAACAGAAATATTGAATACTTTCATCCTACCAAAAATTTTATATTTATGTGTTCGTTTGAAAAATATTCAGTAAGGTATTATTCTAAGAGCTGCAGGTCAAGAAAGACAGATAAGTTGGTGCTGAGGTGGCTCAGTTGGTTAAGCATCTGCCTTTGGCTCAGGTCATGGTCTGAGAGACCTGGGATCTTCCTGATCAGGCTCCCTGCTCAGCAAGGAGTCTGCTTCTCCCTCTGCCTCTCCCTCCGACTCGTGTTCACACACTCTCTCTCTCTCTCAAATAAATAAATAAAATCTTAAAAAAAAAAAAAAAAGACAGACAAGGGTTGTCCTTTCCTAGAGCTGATTTCTCAGGGAGATGTAAGCCAGTAAGCAAATAGGTAAGTATTTGTAATTACCAAGTGGTTTGGTAATTACAATTGTTGATGAACAACTTGTATATAAATATTTCAGTTGTTGACTGAACAATGAATGCTAATGAATGTTGTGGATAAAATATAGTAGTGTGATGGTTTAGAGTTGGACTAGAGTAAGTTTGGAGGATGCAAGAAATATCGGCCAGCGGGCGCCTGGGTGGCTCAGTTGGTTAAGCGACTGCCTTCGGCTCAGGTCATGATCCTGGAGTCCCGGGATCGAGTCCCGCATCGGGCTCCCTGCTCAGCGGGGAGTCTGCTTCTCCCTCTGACCCTCTTCCCTCTCGTGCTCTCTCTCATTCTCTCTCTCTCTCTCTCAAAATAAATAAATAAAATCTTTAAAAAAAAAAAAAAAAAAGAAATATCGGCCAGAGCTGCCTGAATGGTCTTCAGAGGAAGCAACGTTTTAAAAAGAAATTGAAGTGTTCAGATGATTGTGACAGGAACAAGAACGAATAACCTGGGTCTCTACGGTGTTTACATTCACATTACTGGTCAAAGTTATTTTCTATTTTTTGACAAAATCATTTATCAATATTTTAGAAAAATAGCTTATAAGTATATGGGCAACTGTATGTACAAAGTCACATACTGAAGATAATAATTAAGAAATCAACAATGACTAAGAAGAGGTGACATCCTCAAGAAAAGTCCTGCCCAGTGGGACTGGCTGGTTCAGTCAATAGAGTTTGTGACTCTTGATTTCAAGGTTGTGAGTTCAAGCCCCACAATGGGTGTAGAGATTACTCAAAGCCAAACCAAACAAAAAGTGCTGCCCAAACAACATATAATGTGAACCACACATATAACTTTCACTTTTCTAATACATTTTTTAAAAGTAAAAATAAATTTAATAATATGTTTTTATTTAACCTAACATATCTGAAGTATTATCAATATAAAATCAATATAATATTTTAAGGAGATACTTTACATTCCTTTTTGGTAATAAATCTTCAAAATCCAGTGTGTATTTTATGTATAAGCCCATCTCCATCCAGGCTTGCCACATTTCAAGTGTTCAACAACCACATGTGCCTAGTGGCTTTTATATTAAACAGCACAATTCTAGAATATATTTAATAGTGGAAGTCTAAAATCCGGGGAAGAAGAAACATAACTAGGTAAGTAAGCAAGCAGTATTCCAGGAGTTCAGAGTAGAATCTGAAGGAAAAATGGAGAGGTTTTTATTGAATAAGTATGTCTTTGGGAATAGAAATTAGATAATTAGATTAGATTAATTATATTTATCATATCAAAGTCTGCAAAAGAACAAATCATGTGTTTACAATCTTCTTGACCAAAAGCAGTTTAACTTTATTTATTTTTTTAAAGATTTTATTTATTTGACAGAGAGAGACACAGCGAGAGAGGGAACACAAGCAGGGGGAGTGGGAGAGGGAGAGGCAGGCTCCCCAATGAGCAGGGAGCCTGATGCGGGGCTTGATCCCAGGACTCTGGGATCATGACCTGAGCCGAAGGTAGACGCTTAACGACTGAGCCACCCAGGCGCCCCAGCAGTTTAACTTTAGAAAATAAAATTGTGTTTGTTGATCGCTATCAGAATGATGTGCTATATGTAAATAAGTCCTTGAAAAAAATGGGTATTTTTATTATGTACTTACTATGTAAATTATATAATATAAAAAAATTGTCAAATGAAAAACTGCCTGTCCATAACTGAAAAAAATGATATGCTTATGAGTTTCAGAAATTTTTTAATTAACCCTAGTGACTGAAAAAACAACTTAAAAAAAAGAATCTTATGATGAAGGAGAACAAGAGCAATATCTCACATGGAGAAAGACATTCGTGGTTTCCAACTATGCTTTATCTAAACTTAAAAAAAAAGTATTTGTATAAGAATTTTACTGTATTTCTACAGCCATTCATAAATGTGTGTGTGTGTGTGTGTGTGTGTGTGTGTGTGTGTGTGTAATCTCCAACCACTTTTTACCTCTAAAATTAGAAGACAGAAATTAAGAGAAATAAAAATTATTTTCTTGGGGAAAGTAGTTGATTGAATTGTATTGTTTATAGAAAACAATTATAGAAATAATAAAGGAAACACTAATGGCTAATGAAAAATAGACAATATTTACTTTAGAAATAGCAATGAAATATTTAGGGGTTATGATAGCATATTGCTGATTATGTAAGTCTGAAAGTCAATGAATAGCAGCAAAGAACAGTCAATAAAAGGAGGAAAAGGGGATACTTAGCTTGTGGGATTATTGGTTCATAAGGAAATGAACATTTCTGAAGAATAGACTTTTAGTAATGAGGGAGAAAATGTATATTCAGTACTATTAGATGATTTTTCTTTTTCTCAAAAATTGCTCACATAACACTGCTTCATCAAGTTATTCACAAAGGCTTTATTTATCAAATGAATGAATGGGTTGATAAATGACCCCAAATAATGATTTCTCACAAATTATTTTTAAATAGTGTTATTCTGAGTAATTACAGAAAAAAGTATTACTGATTTTGATTTTATTAGTCAAGTCATATTCCCCTTTTTTGCCAAATATTTACATGAAAGTTACATGTTTGTAAGAATTCAAGACTATCATCAAATTGTTATTTGATAGAGGATGTCCTCTTTAAAATAATTACCACCGAAAATATAGTTACTGACAAGTTAGAAATTTTAATCAATTCATTGCATGATATTTAAAATGTAAAACTAAGCTTGTCTAATTGAATACATACTGCAGCATATATATGTATATATAGTTATATATACACACAGGCATATACACACATTCACACATATATACTGTATTTATTATGTGAACAGTATTTTAATGTTTACTTTTCATGTAGAATGTATTATGTTTTCTTAGAGATTTAAAAAAGACAGTGCTAAGTTACAGGACTGTGTTTCAAGAAAAAGAAAGACAAAAAAATAGGCAGTAGGGGGCACCTGGGTGGCTCAGTTGGTTAAGCATCTGCCTTTGGCTCAGGTCCTGATCCCAGGGTCCTGGGATGGAGCCCCGCATCAGGCTCCCCTGCTCAGCGGGGACTCTGGTTCTCCCTCTGCCCCTCACCCCGCTCTCATGCTCTCCCTCACTTTTTCTCTCTCAAATAAATAAATGAAATAAAATCTTTTAAAGAAAAGAGAAAAAGAAACAATTCTAAGCTCTTAAACCATGGGGAGTGCATCGCAGAAAATATGTCATTTTGGGTGAGAACCGCCCCCCAGGTGGCAGGGAAGCAGAGATTGGCAAGAGCAAGAAGTGGCTCCTCCCCTCAGGCATGAGTGACAAGGGCAGGAAGGGTGCTTCAGGGGCTGAGGTTCTGGGTTCTCTTGCAGAGGCAGAAACAATGGTGAGAGAGGGAAAGGTACCTTGGCTCTTGCCCTCTCCTCCCCATCAAATTCCCATTGGCAGAGCTCAGCAGGAAGGCAGCTGACACCGGGGCACAGGATACTCAGCTCACAGATGTCAAACTCCTAGAACAGAGCAGGAAGACGGTGAGGAATGAATCAGATGGAACCAGGCCTAGCTGCCAGCCCATGTCTGAGTGCTGTCATGACGTCAAACGCTTTCCCAAAATGGTGGTAATAATTTAAATTAATGCAGTCTGTGTAAAAGTGTCTCTTTGGGGGGCCCTGGGTGGCTCAACTGGTTAAGCATGTGATTCTTGGTTTCTGCTGGGGTCATGATCTCAGGGTCCTCAGATCCAGCCGCATGTCCAGCTCCGGGCTGAGTGGGGAGTCTGCTTGTCCCTCTCTCTCCGCCTTTCCCCCTCCCCCAGCTCATGCTCTCACTCTCTCTCTCAAATAAAAAAAGTCTTTCAAAGAAAAAAGTATTTCTTTTGAATCCATATGCACACCAACATTTGAAGATGTCATTTTATTCTTTTTAATCTTACGAATGTAAAATATCTGATTGAATTTCCAAAGGAGGGCTTCAGGCAGGAAAAAGAAAATGATACCAGTGATAACCACAAAATTTTTGGAAGTGATAAAAAGCGAGAGAGATGGCAAGTATCTAGTTATGAATAAATGAATATTAGTTGTTAATAATATTTTATTTTAAATATATGTATTATAGAGTTGCTTGATAATGATGCAAAAGATGGAAGGAGGTAAATGGGATTAAATAATTCTAGGTACTAATATTTTAGGGGAAATAATAAATGTAAAAGTTTTTATATGGGATTGTATTATATACATAGTTTAATCTCTAGGATGCCACTAAATGTATAATAAAGTAATGACTCCTTAATAACCTACAGAGGAGAAAATAATTTACTTACAGACATACCTCAGAGATATTGCCAGACTACTGCAACGAAAAGAATATCTCACTAAAGTGAGTCAAATAAATTTGTGGTTTCCTGGCAGGTATAAAATTATGTTTACACTATGCTATAGTCCATTAAGCATGCAATAGCATTATATCTAAAAAAAAAAAAGGATGTACAGGGGCACCTGGGTGGTTCAATCAGTTAAGCATCCAACTCTTGATTTCAGCTTAGGTCATGATCTCAGGGTTGTGAGATTGAGCCCCAGGTCGGGCTCTGCACTGGGTGTGGAGCCTGCTTAAGATTTTAAGTTTTCTCTCTCTCTCTTTAAAAAAAAAATAATAATTTAATTTAATTTAATTTAAAAATGCTTTATTTCTAATAATACTAACCATCATTGGAATTTTCAACAAATTGTTGTCTTTTTGCTGGTGGAGAGTCTTGCTTCAATATTGTTGGTTCCTGACTGAGAAGGTTGATGGGTGCTGAAGGCTGGGGTGGCTTCTTAAAATACGACAACAATGAAGCCTGCCACATTGATTGACTCGTTCCTTCATGAACAATTTTTCTGTAGCATCCATTCCTGCTTGATAACATTTCACACCCATAAGAACGTCTTTCAAAATTAGAGTCAATACTCTCAAACTCTGCGTCTGTTTTACTAACTAAGTTTGTGTAATATTCTAAACCTTTGGTTGTCATTTCAACAATCTTCACAACATCTTCACTAGGAGTTGATTCCATCACTAGAAGTTGATTCCATCTCAAAAAACCACTTGGCAAGTGGAAAACAACTCCTTATCCATTCAAATGGAGCAGTGGGTGTTTTACTCAAACAATGAATCCTGGAACATTACATCAAAAAAAATCAATCTATTAAAAAAAATTTTGATCATGAGATGACAGCAATCCATCCCATCTTCAGGCTCCACTTCTAATTCTCTTGCTATTTCCATCACATTTGCAGCCAGAACACACCCAACACTTATCAATTAAGTTCTTATAAAGGAAATTTTCAATTTTTAACATTTGTGGGCCCTGCTCCTGGGCTCCCAAGGAAGCTATATTTTAGTATATACCAAGGTCAGAATGACTCCTCAAAACGTCAAAACATGGGCTCCACTTCTACTCCAAGCACACATTGTACATCTGCTTCATTAAAAATAATAACAATAATAATAATAACCAAAAAGGAGCATTCCAAACATAAAGATAAGGAAAACAAAAATCCTTCCTGGTTCCCATAAGATTAAATCATACAGCCTTGCACATACTAAAAACATAAGATAAAGTCTGTAACTTTCTAGAATGTCCTTCATCATGATGATTTGTAACTTTTTCTTTTTTAAGATTTTATTTATTTATTTGACAGAGAGAGACACAGCGAGAGCAGGAACACAAGCAGGGGGACTGGGAGAGGGAGAAGCAGGCTTCCCGCTGAGCAGGGAGCACGATGTGGGACTTGATCCCAGGACTCTGGGATCATGACCTGAGCCGAAGGCAGCTGCTTAATGACTGAGCCACCCAGTTGCCCGATTTGTAACTCTTTATGTAAAAAACATATATAACCATGCACCGAATATTTCTTCCCCAGAGCACCCTCCTCTTTGTAAAGATTGTGTACCCTGGGCAGCTGTCCTAACTTGGGCTTGAATAAAACTCTTTTCTTTTCTCTTTAAAATTTTTTTAAAAGTTTTGTTCATTTTGAGTTGACAATTTGCTATCTTATGTGGGCATGATTTGTGGTGCCCTAAAACACTTATAATGGTAACATCAAAAATCGCTGATCACAGACCACCATAACAAATATAATAATAATGAAAAGGCTTGAAACATTGAAAGAATTACCAAAATGTGACACAGAGACATGAAGTAAGCAAAAACTGTTGGAAAAATGGTGCCGATGAACTTGCTCAACTCAGGGTTACCACAAACATTCAATCTGAAAGAAAATGCAATATCTGGGAAGTGCAATAAAATGACATATACCTGTATATTACATTAATACAAAAAGAGTAAAAAAAATAGAATATTGGGCTGGATAAAAAATATACAGTAAGAAAACTCTAAGGTGTGATATATTGCTGTAAATTTTAAAGAGATATGTAATGAGAAAAGATATGTAATGATAAAAATACTAACATTGTATGTACCTGCAATTGCAACTTCAGCACCTGTAAAGAAAAATTGACAGAACTAAAAGGAGTAGATCGATAAAAACATAGTTATAGATTTTAAAACGCTATCCACAGTTTTGATAGAGCAGACTAATGTAATTCAGTGAAGTATGGGAATAATCTGAAAATGGGAGAGAGGAAGGAGGGGGTAGGTAAGGGAGAAGAAGAGATCATTCACTGAGTAATAACGCAAACATATTGTTTTCAAAGAAATATCCATTTGTCAAATTTAGTTCTTTGCAAAGATGAAGAAAATGGCTCTGCTGTTCATTTACTTTCTATTTTTTGTTTCTTCCAAACATAGGAATACAGAATTTTGATATCACTAAAGAGGATACCAAAATGGACTGAACACATAGGAGAAGATGCTCAATTTTATTAGGCATCCTGCAAACAAAAATTAAAATCAAAGAGCAATATTGACACATAAGGAAATAACATGTAAGAAAACAACAATAGGCAAACAAAACTAAAAGATCCTGGCATTAACAATGTTAGTGAGCTCATGCAATCCCCTTACATATTGCAGACAGACCCATAAATTATTTTACCACTTCAAACATTTCCTACATCAGTCTCTCTCCTGAGCTTCCTTGGATTTCACTTATTTATGGGCTGCATAATTTGGAGATTCTGTTCCTTTTCTTCCACTTTTTAGTCTTACCATGCTTACATTAATATATGTATTCTCTTTATCTGCTTTGCCATTTCTCTAATTGTATTTTTATTCAAGAATTTCCATTTTTGCCAAACATTTCTTAAATTTAGAAATGTTTTTCTCTTTCTTTACTTTTTTACTCTTTTCTTTGATATATTATTATTGTTACTTTAAAATCCTGTGTTTGATAACTCCAATATCCAGCTCTATTTCTGTCAGATATTTTTCTGAAGGTTGAAGTTTATATAATTCTACCTCTTGGCATGCCTAATATATATGATTGATTAATAACCTATTAAAATTAGGAACTTGAATTTATCAAAATGGACATAATGAAAGGGGTAACCCAAGCCAATTTAAAAAGATGCAACACATGCAATTAAAAAATAAATGATATCCAGAATATTTAAACAAATTATAAAATCATTTAAAAATTGAAAACAAAAGACTTAAGGCATAAAACATAAAAGACATAGAGAAAATCTGATAAAAGGGGAAGATTAAAGGTTAAAAACTGAAGAAAATCTCAATCTTCATTATTAGTCATATAAATGCAAATGGAAAATTTACATGCAATGATGCAAAGTTCTAATTATTATTTAATTAGTCCAAAAAATGTATATACTTGGGCATCCTAAATACCTGTGATGTACAGAATGTTACCATCATTCCAGAATGTTTCCTCATTTTACTTCCCAAGAAATGCCACCCACTCCTACCACCAAGCAACCACTTTTTTAATTGCTTCCATCAAAAACTGGCTTTTCTTTTTTAGTAGTTTAGATGAATGGAATTATAGAGCATATACTGTTTCAGTCAGCTTTATGTTTTTCAGATCCATTAATTCAGTTGCATACAGTAGTACTCTATTGCGTTTTATTCCTGAATAGTTTTCCATTGTGTAAATATACCAGATATTGTATATCCATTTCTTATTGATGAAAAACAGGATGGTTACAAATTTTTGGCAATTATAAAGAAAGCTGCTATGAATATACTTGTACAAAACTATTTATAAACTAAAGTTCTTAGGCATGGGATTGTTGGAGCATAGAAATGCATGTTGGTTTATAAAACACTACCAGTCAAAAGAAAAACCAAAACCAATCCAAAACCAACCAACCAACTGACAAAATACTACCAGCCAATTTTTGAAAGTGGCTGTATAATTTTATCTCCACCAAGAGAGTATGAGGCTTCGTTTCTCCAAATCCTTAACAACATTTGCTATGGTCTCTTTAATTTCTGATGTTTTGGTGATTGTATAGTGATGTTGCATTGTAGTTCCACCTGCGTTCTCTGATGACTAATGGTATGAAGTTTTTTAAAAATGTTTTTATTGGCTGTAATGTGTAGCTTTCATTGTGAAGTTTCTGCTCAAAAACTTTGTCCATTTATGTTGTGTATTTTGTCTTTTCATTATGAAGTTTGTAGGAATTCTTGTTTTATTTGGCTGTTGGTCTTATTTCACAGATTTTTTAAAAGATATTTATTTTAATAACTGTGATTTAAGAACATGTGTATATGTTCTACTTATCCCACCAGAGTTTAACGGAGCTTCTTGAATTTGTATGTTTATCTTTAATAAATTAAGAACATTTCAGCCATTATTTTCCCAAACTATTTTCTGCTCTATTTTTTCCCTCTTCCTCTGAAAAAATATTGCACATGTGACCCATTTTAATGCTATGTCACAAGTCCCTGAGTCTCTGCTCATTTAAAAATATATTTGATCTACTTTATTCAGATTGTACAATTTCTATTAATCTACCTTAAAACTGACTAACACTTTTTCATATTCATTCTTCTGTTAAGCATATCCAATGATCCTTTTAAATTTTAAATATTGTGTTTTTGTAGAATATTTACTTGCTTCTTGTTACAGTTTTATTTTCTTTTTGCTCAGATATCCTCTCTTTTTACTAATTTTAGGAATATCTTCTCTTAATTTCTAAGCATGATTATAATAGCTACTGTAAAACCCTTGTCTGCTAATTCCAACTTCAGGGTCAGTCCGTAGCTGGTTTCCATTGATAATCTTCCCTTTTGAGTATAGATCATGTTTTCTTGTTTCTTCTTATGGGATAAGTTATTTTCAACTGCCCCTTGTTCATTGTGAAAGATTTAAACAAACATACATGATGGTTACCCAGTCTTTCTAGGAAAATAACCATATTAATGCAAATGCCAGATTTGTCATCACTTTTTAAAGAAAGAACATCTTATACTTTGGTAAGGTAGAGACTTTATTATTGGAAGTCTCTAAGAGCACATGTAATAAGAAGCATTAAAATCCTTTAAAATTATAATTAGTACAGCTCCTTACTATTAAATTCCACTCATCTTTGCAGGTTATCTTCTTGGACAGGATCCCATCAAAACCCCTTGAGGACGGCTGACATTCTGTCATCCATTTGGCCCAGACTACAATTCTGTCTCACCAAAGGACAAACATCTCACATAACCGCATATTCTAGCCTGGGACTATCCTATGAGACACTTAAGAGGTCTTTTAAAATTGTGGTAAAGCACACATAGCATATCACTTACCATCTTAGTCATTTTAAAACCATATTTTTTATTTTAAGTGTATAATTCAGTGGTGTTAAGCATATCCGCATTGTTGTAAAGCAACACAGTTCTCCAGAACTGTTTCATCTTGAAAATCTGAAACTCTCTACCAATTAAATACAACTCTCTTTTTCCCCTTTCTTCAGCCTCCAGTAACCAGCACTCTACTTTCTGTCGCTATGAATTTGACCATGTTCCATACCTCATATAAGTGGAATCATGCAGTGTGTGTCTTTTTTTCACTTACTATTTTTTCCACAAGGCCCATGTATGTTGTAACATGTGACAAGATTTCCTTTCTTTTCAAGCCTGAATAAAATTTCATTGTAGGTACATACCACATTTTACTTATTCATAAAAAAATTAAAAATTGAACTACCATACGATCCAAAGATGTCATCTCTGTCTCCAACTGAAGGCAGGATCTCAAAAACATATTTGCATGCCCATGTTCATAGCAGCACTATTCGTGAATAACCAGGAGTGGAAACAACCCAAATACTAATTGATGGATGAAAGGATAAAAATTCAAGGGATTTTTTTTCAAATATGTTTACAAGAGCTTCTTTCTTTGTCTACATTGCAGCAGAAGAAAGTAATATTTTCAGCCTATCAAATATATAAATTTCCCTACTAGATGGAACATTGTTTTTTTCTTTCACTTAGGTTTGCAACTGGAATATTGGAATATAATTTCTGTATCTGACATTCCTGAGACACTTTAAGGCACAAAATGGGAAAAGAACAGTATGAGTTTTGTATCAACATATATTCACTTAAACAGTAAACAAGTAGATTGCTTAAATATCCTGGATTGCTTAAATCATAAGAACATTTAAGTCAGAGTCTGGATCTCAAATCAAACAATACTTGCAGAATTCAAATATTATATTTTGCTGCATCTCTGATATGGAGACACTTAAGCCTTCTTAAGTTTTACTTTTACTTCACTGCCAGTTAAAATTAAAAAGAAAAATTAAACAACAAAACAGACAAACAAAAACTCCAGGGCATTCTTCATTTCTGTTTTTTTCTGTTTTCCTCCTTAGGCAGAATCAGAGACATTGCCATTAACTTCCTCTCTACGCACTAAATAGATTTTACAACTTTTGAAAAATGTTAGATTTACTTGACAGGTTCTTAAAGCTCTGCTCAGCAGGAACTTCAACAATTCTCTCATCACTTACAATTGCTCCCCACAGCTTTGAAGCTAAAATTTACTACTGTATGCTCATTTCTCCAAAATGGAAGCAACTACTTTTCTGTTACAATCAAACTTACGTTATTATCCAAATGTTTTTCACTAGAAACAGATCTGCTTTTGTTCAATCTGCTTATTTTCATTCCAGTATTTGGGAGCATAAATTTACTGCCTCGATTCTGAAAGAAAAATAGATCATATAGAGAAAAGAAAGGAACTATAAGATTTTTTCAGTGAATATCTCAGATAACGATTGAGATGGAATTATGGAAAAGAGATTAATTAAAATAAACGTTAGCAAATAGAAATTAAGTTTTGGCACAAATAAATTTCAATAATATGACCAGGACATGATTCCACTTTTTAAGAAAAATAAAATTTAGCTGTGGTTATATTGAGTGGTGAAATAATTGACTGGATCTAACAGCCAACCATTAAACTCAACTTGTTCTTAAAAATAAAGAAATTTTAAGTATTCTTTGTTTGATTTATTGGGAGATATTCATTCACTACACATCCTTTCTGGTATCACCCACGTTCACCCATTCACAAAAACAAACATGCTCAACACACAAAGTGACTATTATAACATAAAACCGAGCAGCCAAGAGAATAAATCAGGGAATTTAACAGGAGTTATCTTTGTAAATTTGGTAAATGTGTACATTTGTAAAATGAGTAAACATGTTTGAATTTTTTTTATTTGTGCACTGTCAGAGAGTCTTGATGAAGTCTATTTCATGATGGTCATTTTTGCATGGGGTTTTCATATATTTTTTCCCTGACCTTTATAATCTAAGGTTATTTTGGATTTTAATTCTATATACTTTTTTGTTTTCTCATCAGAGATAGTTGTGTTTTTTTTTTCTTTTTGACCAGCATAGATTGTCACCATAATATGAGATACTTTCACTTACCCTCTCTTATTGAAAAGTTCACCTTTCAAAGACCTCTTAATTCCTCTCTTTTTTTGTTTAAAAGGCACTTGCCCTGAAGTTTTTGTTTGTTTGAAAATGTGTTTGATTTTTTTTCCCTCAAGGATCTGGGGACTCTAACCACTTCCATTAAGTAAATTTTTCTCTACCCTGATAATAATTTGTCATATAATAACAAAACAAACTCAAATGTGTGTTGGGCTTGAGAATATCATTTTAATTCAGATTTGCCAGATTTGGGTTTCTGTGGCCATTATTATAATTATATCAAAAAGGCATTAATCAAACAAAAATAATATTTGAGGTTCTTGAGACAGAATAATAAGTTGCAGCTTTCTAGCTCTCGCTGTCTCCCTGTGACATTCAGAATAATTCTGAGAAATTTATCCATATGTGTATTGGATAGGAGTTCTCCCTTTCATGTATACAGAGTTAAATAATTTGAATTTTAAGATTCAAACTTAATGAAGACATTGACTTACAAGACTCTTATTTTCAGATATATACTAACTATAAAATATATACATCTGAAGACCTTTTTTGTTGCCTATGTGTTTTGAATATTTCCTTTGTTATTAACATTGTTATATTAGTCAGTTCATTGATTCTGTATAATTCAGATTTCAAGAAGAATGCAGTACAAAGTAAATGGTCTTCTCTTTTGCAAAATATTAATCATAAAATAAGTTGTATTCTTACCTAATGGATTCAAGTAACTTGAAAGACATTGTAATCAGTGAGTAGCAAATGGAATATGAACACATTCCAACTGTATAATCAGGAAATCTGGGGTGACTAGGAGCAGCTAACTGAGCACAGGTGGTTGTTTTCTCAGGAGAACCCTTTGTCATCAACTTTAAATGAGGAAAGTGAAAGTGTCAGTTTTAGATATTTTTGGAATCTCACAAGTATGAAAGCCATCATATATCATAAATGAAATAATGGGAAGTAATTAATAAACTTCACTGGCTTAAATGAGTTGCCAGATGTATCTGATTCCCAAGCAAGCACAAGAAAGGTAACAGAAGCCTATAAAACGTGTCACAAGTTTAAGACAACTTACATTAACAGTTGTTCAATGCCCCAAATAATGTAATTTCAGAAACACAAGTTATTTGAGTATTGAATCATATTTTTTGAGTTTAATTTGAGTATTGAATTCATATTTTACCATTTTAAACATTTCATTTATTTCTTTCTGAAAAATAATAATAATTAAAAGCCTAAATAACCGATAGCAAATATGGACCAAATATACCAAATGCCTCCACTGTATAAACAAAAATTAGAATCAAAAGAAGGTGAACGTAAAAATAAAATCCTAAATAGAAGTTTATCTGTTTTCAAAGAATAACATAAAAAAATAAATAAATAAAAGTAATGCAATTAGCAAATATTTTTAGGCTTCAATTCTGAAAACTAATTGCTAATGTAGTTAGCAAGTTATGCCTTGATATAGATCCTTGGTGGTCGTTTTAAATATAAGTGTTAAGAAAGTATGTTCAAATAAATAATCCTCTTTTCTTATGAGAAAGCCAAACTTGGCCAAAATGAAATACATTAATATGTTTTCTAAGTCACAAGCCTTTGTCAGTAAAAATACTAAATAGTGTCAATATAAACAACATGAAAAGCATGTTTTGTAAATATAAGATTTTTTCCTAATCGTTTTCCGATCATTTTCATTCTTCCAAATGGGAGCAACAAAAATACAAGTCTCAGCACCCCTCACTATCAATTATGTTCTAATGCTGAAAATATTCCTAAATTGTTACATTGTTTTTAAGATGGCCTCATCTTAAATGGAAATTTTCAAATTAGATTTTCAAGTTCCACATGATACATCCCACCCCCACAATTCATAGATCACAAGTTACTGGGATGGGATTGGTGCACTGGAGTTTTTGAATATATTCCCCAGGGTCTAATGTGCAGCTGGATTATGAAGCCCTGTGTGAGATAATATTTAGTAAAGTTTCTTTGCTTAAAGCAGGTACTTTTATTCACTCACATAATAAATATTTTTTGTTCTGTAACTCTAAGTAGCACAAAGATGAACAAAACACTGTCCTCTTATAAAATAAACTAGTTTTAGTAGAAAAAAATGTATATAAAGATATTTATCTTTCTACTTATCTATCGATCTATCATCAGCCAACTTTAGTAATTTCCTCTCCTTTAAAGGTGCAATTAAATGACCCTCAAGTGTATATCCCAGACTAAAAAATAACTCTCAAATTCTTGAATGTTCTTCTAGTCCCTTGAATTCAGCATGACATAAACTAAACACGTTATCATCTGTACTAAATTGGTTTCTGTTCCTGACTTCCCTATTCTTTGTTTCTTTAAGTTCTTAAGTTTCTTAAAGAAACTCTTCCCATTGGCCCAGTTTTATTATTTAATTGAACTTTGAGACTTTTCCAACTATTCTGAGTCAATAAAAAATACTTTAAGTCCCATTTCAAAAGTATCTTTTAGATAAATCTCTTTGCTATTTCTACTGCCCACATGAAGATTCTTGTTCTCAGTACTTCTCAGTTTAATTATTTTGCCTACTGACCATAAGTGTTATGCTTGACATTGCCAATTATCACACTCTCAGAAAAAGTTTTAGTACTCAGTGGATCAGATTAAATTCATACCATTCTGTCTGTGTTTTAAAATCTACACTGATTATTAGAGGAGTATTCATAGCCCACTGACAGATTTTGAAGCCCTCCTGTTTGCCTGTATATTAATTAAAAATGCAAGTCCTCTCCCAGACTTTTGTGCACGAACTCTGTGCAAATCCACAATCTTTTTGTTTTTTTAAGGAAAAGTATAGGCTGCTCAGAGTTCGTTTTCCAGATGAGTTATTAATGGTTTCTACAATTTATTTATAAAGTGCATAATTATAACTCATTAAAAAGTCAAACCACATGTTGAAGAAATCCTGCAAACAGTGGTTGAAATCCTTTTAAACTCCATCATCTTGTATGCATATCAATGTTAGAATTTCTGTAGCATTAAGGAATGTAAATGTTTATCATTCCATCAGAATTCTTTTCTTCAATGGGTCACATTTTTCTGTTTCTATTGTTACTTTAAATTTGATTTTCTTCAATTTGGCTTCATCATATTAGCATGCATTTACCCAATACTTTTGCTGAGTTAGTATCAAGAGTTTTTTGTTATGTACTAGTTTGATGAGAAAATTTGAAGATAATTATGCTTTGGAGTTTATATTAAATTATCTTTCCCAATCTTTTTAAAAATTTGCATAGTGACACTTTTTTTGTTATCAGAAAAGATTTTTTACTTGAAAAATGGAAAGGGCTGAAATCTGAATCATATTTTTTGAGTTTAATTTGAGTATTGAATTCATATTTTACCATTTTAAACATTTCATTTATTTCTTTCTGAAAAATAATAATAATAATTAAAAGCCTAAATAACCGATAGCAAATATGGACCAAATATACCAAATAGCCTTGGGAGATCTGTCTCACTCTGTGACTATAGTTATTTCTGTAATAGAAAGAGCATGGTGTTCAGTGTTAAACAGATGTGGGATCACATCTGTGAATTTTATAAATACTTGATGAGCACTAATTATATAATAAGTAAAGACCATTTATCTGTGCTTTATAGAGCCTGACAATATTAAATAATATAACATTTACAAAATTCTTTGCACAATGCCTAGATCATGGTTGATGCTCAATAAATGTTAATTCTTCCTCTCTTATTGTATGGCAGAGACTATTTCTCAAGATTCGTCCTTCCCTCTTCCATAACAATACAAATATTGATTTTTAACAGGAATAAAGACAGTTTCCAGGACTCTACTGCAAGTATGTGAAAGGGAACAAATCCTACCCAGGGGAGTAATAACAGAAGTGGTATAAGGAATTTCCAGGAAGGTTCCTTAAGCAGAGAGATTATAAATTTCTTGCCTTTCCTTTTTTTCTGTTGGCTGAAATGTTTATGTTATTCCTAGAACTTGAGGAATCACATTTGGTGACTTAAGAATGGAAACCTATTGGAGAAAAATAAAACAGAACACTCTTGGGATTGTGAAATTGTCAAGATACAGGGCATGGAGCATGATTTTTACATGAAAGAAGATATATGTCCTTTATCACAAAATGGGTTTCTGGTTACTCTTAATTAAAAACGACCCATTTAAAAAAAAAAAAAAAAAAAGACCCATTTTGGGGGCACTGGGTGGCTCAGTCGGTTAAGTGTCTATCTTCTGTTCAGGTCATGATCCCCAGGGTCCTGGGATCAAGTCTTGCATTGGGCTCCCTGCTCAGTGGGGAGCCTGATTCTCCCTCTCCCTCTGCCTGCCAGTCCCCTAGCTTATGCTCTCTCTCTCTGTCAAATAAATAAATAAAATCTTAAAAAAAAAAATCCCACTTTGAATTTCCTTTTTTCTATATCTGATGTAATATTATATTTCTCTTACAAGTAACACCCATATTATATATATATATTTGCATAAAGTATATGTATACACAACTAAGTGTGTGTGTGTATGTATATATTTATATTGGTTACATAATATAATACTATTATATATTATATTATATATAAAACAACTCTACTCATTTTTTTAGATTATATTTTATCCTTTGGTAATTCAGTTAGTGTTTAATGAAGACTTACTATGTGGCAAATATATCTAAATTGTGTAAACACAAGAATCAACTAGCCAGTCAAGATTCCCTTCCTCACAAATCTTATATCTAAGTTGAAGAAAATAGAACAATAGTAAACAAATGACTAAGGAAATTTATTTTATATTATCTGGTGATAAGCGTATTGCAAAAAGAGTAATTAGAAAAGAGAGATAGTTAATGTCGGGGTTGGGGGAGGGTTGGGGAGGAATTGTACTTTGAAATAAAGAATTCAGGGAAGGCCTCAATGAGAAAATAGTAGCTGTACCATGACTTGAAAAGAGAAGAAGTGAAAATATGTGGACACGTGGGGGAAGAGACTGACAAATGTCAGTTTCCTTTTTTTTTTAATATTTTATTTATTTACTTGAGAGAGAGAGAGCACATGAGAGGGGAGAGGGTCAGAGGGAGAAACAGACTCCCTGCTGAGCAGGGAGCCCCATGCGGGACTCGATCCCAGGACTCCAGGATCATGACCTGAGCTGAAGGCAGTCGCTTAACTAACTGAGCCACCCAGGCGCCCAAGTGTCAGTTTTCCTGAGGTGGGAGCATGGCTGAGAATGGAGGAAAATCAAAGTGCTTTACTAAAGCTGAAAAAAATGAATAAAGTAAATGAAAGAAAGATTAATTCAGAAACATGAAAGAGGAGCCCAGATTCCCTACTAACTCTGTGATTTTGTTCTTGTTATTTTCTCTACCCGAGGGACATTTCAACACTGTTACTTTTGAAATTCTAGATGTCCTCCAAGTTCTCAAATGTACTTTCTTCTAGAAGCCTTTTCTCATACCCATTGACATCATCCTAATGATTTGATTGTACTTTAATACCTCTTGCTAAAGTCTGGCTATAACTAAGTAACTCTTCACCACCTCGCCTGATAGACTGTTTCTTGAAGGTGCACATCAAATATACCATCTTTCATTCAATAGTAATTAGCACATCAAAAAATCTCTTCATATATGGAGATACAAATGTATATATGAATGCTTCTACTAGCCAACATATTATTTTATTATTTTACATTTTAACCTAATCCTTTTTTGGTAATTAGAATAATTGTTCCCTTATATTAGGCATGTTAAAATTCTAGCTAACTATGCACAAAGTTGCTCAGTGGGGATGATCAAAGAGAAAAGTGTAATCATAGAAGTGTCTCTTCAAGCTATAAATAAGAACTAATGAAACAATTCTACCTCAAGAGCACACTAATTACTGTTGTCTTTCCCTTGCCTGGCCTAGAAAAATATTGTCAGATCCCTGTTCTCTAAAAGTTTCCTCTTTTAGGAAATCGTGTTTTAATGATGACCATGCTTTGTCTCCCATTTTACACACCCTTCTGTAATGTAACCTTGCCATGCCCACATCCGAAGGTAGAGTCTATTTCTCTAATTTTCAGGGGGTCCTGTGTGTTCTTTGCTAAATAGGGCATGTAATAACACCATGAGAGTTCTAGGCATAGCTCCTACTTGGCCTTGTAGCTTCATTTTGTGCCTTTTGGAAGCCAGCCATCATATTAAAAGTTTACTTTTCCTTCAACAACTATAAATGGAAGAAGACTTTGGACATAGGGGGACTGAGAAAGATAATCCATCATGAAGAGAGAGAAAGACAAATGGGTACCAAGACACACAACATGTGAAGAAGCTACTTCATTAAGAGATTCTCCAGCCCCAGCCGTCCTGCTGCCATGTAGCCCAGAGACAAATCATCCAGCTTTGCTGTTCCGTGAATCCTCACTTTCCTTTGCACTTGTCCATAAACAAAACTTCTTTCTTAAAGGTAATATTTTAATGTATTTTAAAGTAAACACTAACATGTCTATTGTAGAGACATTTTAAAATTAAGAAATCAGGGGTGCCTGGGTGGCTCAGATGGTTAAGCATATGCCTTCGGCTCAGGTCATGATCCCAGGGTCCTGGGACCAAGCCCCGCATCGGGCTCCCTGCTCCACGGGGAGCCTGCTTCTCCCTCTGCCTCTCTCTTTCTCTCTCTCTCTCTCTCTCTGTCTTTCATGAATAAATAAATAAAATCTTTAAAAAAATTAAGAAATCAGACTGGAAAGAAAAAATTCAAAAACTGGCTCCTTAGTGGCTCAGTCGGTTAAGTGTCTGCCTTCGGCTCAGATCATGATCCGAGGGTCCTGGGATCAAGTCCCCCATTGGGCTCTCTGCTCGGCGGGGAGTCTGCTTCTCCCTCTGCCCCTCCCTCCTGCCCCTCGTGTGTGCACACGCGCTCACACGCTCTCTCTCTCACACAAAAATAAATAAATAAAATCTTTTTTAAAATAATTTTTTATTGTTATGTTAATCACCATACATTACATCATTAGTTTTTGATGTAGTGTTCCATGATTCATTGTTCGTGCATGACACCCAGTGCTCCATGCAGAATGTGCCCTCTTTAATACCCATCACCAGGCTAACCCATCCCCCCAGCCCCCTCCCCTCTAGAACCCTCAGTTTGTTTTTCATAGTCCATCGTCTCTCATGGTTCGTCTCCCCCTCTGACTTACTCCCCTTCATTCTTCCCCGCCTGCTATCTTCTTCTTCTTTTTTTTTTACCTTAACATATATTGCATTATTTGTTTCAGAAGTACAGATCTGTGATTCAACAGTCTTGCACAATTCACAGCGCTCACCGTAGCATATACCCTCCCCAATGTCTATCACCCAGCCACCCCATCCCTCCCATCCCACCCCTACTCCAGCAACCCTCAGTTTGTTTCCTGAGATTAAGAATTCCTCATATCAGTGAGGTCATATGATACATGTCTTTCTCTGATTGACTTATTTCACTCAGCATAACACCCTCCAGTTCCATCCACATTGTTGCAAATGGCAAGATCTCATTCCTTTTGATGGCTGCATAGTATTCCATTGTGTATATATACCACTTCTTCTTTATCCATTCATCTGTCGATGGACAGATTTGAGTGTTCTGTACACTTAGATGGGACAAAGCTGGCTGGATGCCAACAATGTTATTCTCTTTTCTCTGTTAACAAATCTAATGGCTTAAAACAAGGCAGTTTTATTCTCTTGCAGTTCTGGAAGCCAAAAGTTTGTAATAGGATTCACTAGACCAGAGTCAATAGGTCTACAGGGCTATGCTTTCTGAAGATTCTGGGGGACAATCCCTTTTTTAAAACTTTCCCATTTCTAGAGTGGTATTAGTTGCCTTCTTAAGTTGTGGCCTTTCACACCTTCAAAGACCACATGCAGCACCTTGCTTCAGTCATCAGATTGCCTTCTTTTTCTGTGTGAGATCTTCCTTAGCTTCCTTCTTATAAATACACTCGTGATTATATTTCAGGCCCATCTGATAATCTAAAATAATCCCCAAACTTTAAGATCTGGTAATTTAACCACACTTGAAAAACACTCTTTGCCAAACGGGGGGACATTCAGGGGTTCCAGGCATTAGGACATAGATGTCTTTGGGGGTTGTCACAATACCAAATAATAAAACAATTTGGCTCGTGAGGATAAACAATGCTTCATTTTGGGGAAAAGCTTTCCACGGCAATCAGTGCACAATGACAATTCTAAAATTCAACATTTGTTGAAAGTTCAATATTTTTCCTTTATGTATTTGGAATACTTAAAATCCCAAATCTAATTCTCACATGCCATGCCAGTATTTCCTATAGTCATGACAGAAACACGATATCTAATGAAATTTCAGAAGTAATTTCTTCATGCCTTCCTCAGAACTGCCAGTGAGGGTGACCCTACCCAGTGTACTCTATCCTTCCACCTTCTCTTCCTCCCCACATTGGAAAGATTCCTTTACTTCTTATTGGACAGGAAACTGTGAGGAGAGTCAAAGCAAACAGCTAAAATGATCTTGCTTTCTCAATTTAAATATATATATATATTTATAAATATATATATTTATACATAATTTTTCCCTCACACACTGAACTGGGACATTTGGGTTTAAAAGCCAAGAGTTTATTTACCACCTCTCTTCTTTTGTGCCATTCTGGTAAATTCATTCAGGCAGACTGCAATGATGTTTCAGTGCCTAAATAGATGACCATTATGTGGCAGAAAAAAATCAGTTAATATCTAACAGTAAACACACACACACACATACATGTTCTATAGATATTTTAAGGTTCATTCATGTCTCTTCCTGTTGAGCAGTGGTTCAGAAAAATGGGCCCTGCCCCCTGAGGTTCTGATTCAGGAGGTCTGGATTGGGACCACGAATTTACATTTACAACAACTTCCTGGGTAATGTTGGTTCTACACATCCAGGAATAACTGTCTTACAATCCAACTGACACTACATCTTCCAGTTGTCAGTCTAGAGTTGGTGACTAAATAGCTATTTTTATTATTGTTTGCAATGAGATGGATTTCATATATCATATACCACCTGCCAAAAATGCCTTACAGTAGTTTTAATGTCTTTGTGTTCAGAACCTGTTCTACAGAAAAAAAAGCTTTTCATGGTGTCATAATGAACCCTAAGATTAAGCAAATCTTAATCCATTTCCACGCATTATTTTTACTTCTTATTGTAAAACCCCACCAGGAATTAGAGCCCCCTCCAAGCGAGACTAAAGTTCCATTGGCTTCCTTTTCCCCACAAAAATCTTTCAATGAAGAAAATCTTTTATCAACCTGCAAGGATATCATTATTTCTCTGAGGAATGGAAGGGATAGAAACTAAATCCATCACAGAAAAATAACCAGCGGAGAACTGTCCCCCTCCACCCTTGTCACATACACAAACAAACACACAAAATTGGTTTCAAGGTTATTATGGCCCATTAGAAGTTAAGCTTAAAATTTTCTCTAGCCAACAAAACATAGAGAAGTAATTTTTTATGAATACTGATTAAAGCTTACATGTTCATATTTTTTAATAAAAGTGAGAATGTCATCTATTATCAATTCATGTGAGCAGGAAAATATGACCCTATGAATTGAAATCCTTGTGGTGATGTGGCAGAAACCATCTAAGGAATTATCAACATAACACAGATTAAGATTAAGATTCTTAAGATATTTAAGAAATAATAAACCATATAGGAGAGAAGTCTTCCTTCTTTCAACGATTCTTAATTTTTTAAATATTATTTGTCATAGGGAAAACGAAGGAAAACTGAAGGGTGGGAAATCAGAGAGGGAGACAAACCATGAGACACTATGGACCCTCGGGGAAACAAACTGAAGATTTCAGAGGGGAGGGGGTAAGGGATGGGGTAGCCGGTGATGAGTATTAAGGAAGACATGGGTTGTGATGAGCACTGGGTGTTATACGCAACTAAGGAATCACTGAACACTACATCAAAAACTAATGATGTACTATATGATGGCTAACTGAACATAATAAAAAATTTTATTTATCATAATTGTCTAGAAATGTATTCAAGCACACATATATGAGTCGTATTGCCTTTGTCCTACAAACCAATTATGTATAGCTTTACAAACACACTTTTCCTGAAGTGAGCAGTTCCCTCCATTAGCCTTGCTGGGAGCATCCAATATCATAGCAATTACAGAGAGACTGTTCAATGCATACTAATTAGTAACAAAAATCAATGAGACTTGGCACTGCCTCTTTGTATAAAGACCATGATTTCCATTATCATGTCATTATGGTCATTATTTGGTAATTCTTGCTGTGAATTCTGATTGATTTTTAAAATCTAGAACATAGGATAATTTACAGCTTGGCATTAAAGGAATAAATCTTCTGGTGTGTTCCGTAGAGTTGCCTTCAGATTTTATGTTACAAAAGCAGGCTCTTTGCCTTCTCTGTGGTAAGCAGAAGAAGAGATTTTTTTATTAAGTTATGGGATGCCAGTTTCCAGCTTTGTTTCCTGAAATTTTGTAAACCAGGGAAGCAGAACTACTGTGAATATTACTAATTGTAATTAGTATATAGGGATTCCCTTAGTATATAGGGATTGCAGGAGGTAGATCATGCACACTTCAAATAAGGGATTGTAGGAAGTAGTTCATTCACATCTCTGAGCAGAGATGGAGAAAAGAGGTCTAGAAAAAAGAGCAAAAGGGGAAGTCACTCATCAGAGCTCTTGAAGCACTGGGATCTGCAGACAAATTGGAGCCTTCTGATGGTCTCAATGCCCCAAAGGTACCATCAAGAGACTTTAGTGGGCGCTGTTGCCTTGTGCCCACTGGTTGATCTGGGGCCACTGTGGTCCCCTGCTTCACCTGCAACTTCCAAACATTACGGCAACGTCCTTAGATCAACCCTAACTCAGAACTATACAGAGAAGGGGACTGTGGGAAACCTGGTTCCAGGTTAGACACTGTGTGAAATCACCCCATGAAGCATTCTGCTTTCTATTCTCTTACTAAAATCATGTACATGTTTGTTCCCGTGTGTAAATGTGGTTATCAGTGGCTAAATTTTTTGGTTTAATTACATGTAATAAATATAAAATCAAATATAAAATTTGATTACATGTAATAAATATAAATATAAAATGTAATAGATACAATATATAATATATTGTGTATATAGTATAATTATATATAATAAATACAAAATATGCATACAATATATAAAACATATTCATATACTGATGTGTTTATTCATATACTAATATATTTATTATTACTAATATAATACAAATATATGAAAATACTAATATACTAATACATTAATATAATATAATACTAATATATTTATTATATTTATTCATATACTATACTAATATAGTATATGATAATTAGTATATGAATATGTATATATATTAGTATATGAATATATATTGTATATATATACATCAATAAACATGTAAATAAGATATTTTATGTTTCATACACAGACACATACACACACATGGTAAAGATCAAGGATGGTTCCATAGGGGTTTTCTGTTACTCCATCATTTCTTTCCTTTTCTGTTCGTGAGAAAAATTCATTAACATTATCACTGATCTCTTGGGTGATGAGGTTTTATTTTTTGCATGCTAAAACACAAACAATGGTACAAATGGTAAAATGCGTTTCCAGTGTCTTTTAGAAGTATTGGTATATAATAACTATCTATTTTTTTGAAATATTATTGAGGACCTTCACTTTTTACAATTTTCTAACAGCCCAGTAAAGTATAAATGGCCTTGGTGGAATTCTGACTAAAGACATTTATAAATGAGCTTGTATTCAGCTTTGCAGACTCTAAGACAAAGTGATCTTAGTTGGACCAAAACAACATTTGAGCTAATTAAAGAAAATTAGGTAAGCAAACTAATTGGGTGAGATTTGTTATTTAATCAGTTGTGGGGTACACAGCAGGTGATGTGCACTGGCTGGGAGAATGAGCAAGATGGATTATGCTAATGAGTTAAGATGTTAATTTACAATTCTAGTGAAAAAATATAAATGTTATTCCCCCATTCAGAATGCTAAAGCAAAATAAACATGCTTGAAAAAGAGCATGCACAAATATAAGGAAAGCATAAGGGTGCTAATGTCAACAAATGTTTTTCAATACTTAACTCCTTGTCACAGAGGAACTGTGCGATCGAGGCATATTCACGTACATCTTTGAAAAATGGTATCTGGTGGAAAACATTGACCATAAAGACACTTTTATGAATTCTCTTTCATCTAGTTCAGCAAAAAAAAAAAAAAAAAATCAGTGATGATTTTTCATTACTGTAGTCTGATCTTACAGATACAGTTGTTATGTGTAACGTGATTCAATGAGTTGAATTCTTGAATAGATTCTATAGTTCCTTAATTTTAAAAATGAGATTCTGAAAATATGTATTGGGCACTGGGATTCAGAAGGGTGAAAACACTTCATGAACACAAATTATGATAAACTATATTATTTACAGCAAATTTTTTCTCTTTAAGACACTAGCTGAAACTCCTTACTAAATAAACCATACACTGGAGAAAAGCCCTATTTCATCTAATAAAAAAAAGATTAGTTTTGAACTTTACTGATATTACAAAAATTAAGCTATAAAAAATCAATTACCATTGAATAGCATTTCCATTCATGGAAGTTACTTCAGTTCCTTGTATGACTATAAAAAATGTATATTCCTTCTTCCATTTCCATAACATATGGATTTTATAGCAATGACTTGAAGAGACGTTGAATTTAGAGTTTTAAGAAAATATTTGGGAAAGAGAGAGAATGCGTGTGCTCACGCACGCACGTGTGTGTGTATGAGTGAGAGAGAGATAGAGGAAGAAAGTCTGAGGGAAACAATAAATGAAAGCCAGAGGGAGAAAGAGTGAACATAAAGGGATTTCTGTCTCTTGCTGCTTATTCTAAAGACAAGGATTGTTTTTAGCTACTGGGATCTAAGATCTTGACTAGACCATCAACTTCATGTTCCATATCTGATTTCCCACAATCTCAGTACCAAAAGAAATATTTTTCCTGATTAATCTTTAAGGCATTCTTACTTAGGGCTTTAAACTAAAGTAGCTAGGTATAAATGATCTCTATGGAAACCATAGAGTAATGCTAAATACCTTAGAGATATCTAATATGATTTTTTATTTCCCTTTAGAGTCTACATTAAACCTGTTGTTTTCTGAAGTACAGTTAAGAGAAAGGTAGTTTTTGTAAATAAAATAATTTAGAAAATTCATAATTCACAGAAATGTAAGAAATATCTGAAAGGTTCTAATTATTTTTCCCACCTCTACATTCTCTGTTAAAACAACATGCTATACTGAAGGTATCAATAAATAAAGCTCTGTTTGTTATATAAAGTAAAATATGCAGTTAATTCTAACTGTTGTGATATTATAAATGGTATTTTCTTGGGGCATCTGGGTGGCTCAGGCAGTTGAGACTCTGACTCTTGATTTTGGTTCAGGTCATGATCTCAGGGTCTGAGTTCAAACCCTACTCTGTACTCAGTTGGGAAGCTGCTTTTTCCTCTCCCTCCCCTTCTCCCCGTCCCCCTGCACGTGCTCTCTCTCTCTCTAATTAATTAATTAATTAATTAATTAATAAAAATCTTTATAAACACACACACAAATGGAATTTTCTCATAACTCAAGCCTATTCTGTCAGGATGACCAAGTTCTGTAGCAAATGCTCATGAGAACCCAGGTTTAAAACTCACCAATTAATCTTTCTTATCCTTCATTACCTGCCTTTATACTTACACCATTTGAAAACCTACTTCACTACTTTATTCCTCGGTGTTCACAGGTATAAGAGAAAAATAGTAGCTTGAGTACCCAGTCATCTAAAATCCTATTTTAATAATTCTGGAAATGTTGGTTCTTTATAAAATAACTTGCTAATGACTCAGAATTGTTTTAGCCTTACCAGAATAAGTGAAGTTTTCTACAAAGCTTCTCAGTGAACTATAGCTTACTTTTGAAGCTGTGAGAGGACAAATCAATCATTATTTATGCTGTTCCATTCACATGAGAGAATCTTTATCATCTTGGTTTTCAACACATAGTGAAACATTTACTTTCGGTTGAAAGTAGAATATTTCAAATCAACTATAAAAAAATAATTTTATGTTGGGTCATCTACATTTTTTAAGAAAATAGGTGGACTTTTTGTCTATAGGGATCTTTGGAAATAAGCCCCAAGTTACAGAAATTACTGTACACCTCCCATAGACGCACACATACACAGAGCTTCAGAATTTCATTTGTTAATTATGACAACATATGTTGATGACATAAAGTATATTACACCATTCTTTAGTTACTTTTTAAACTGAATTAATTTGCTCTTTGCAATAAGCATATGAGTCAGCTATCATTATGCTTACCTTCAGACAAGGCACCATGATTAATTAAATTACCCAATGTCATTCAACAGTCAAATGGGTTTCCAAGTATCATAACTCAAGCAGTCTGTCTCCCAAACCGGATTACATAAATGCTTATCAAATTCTGCAGATTCATTTTTAATTTAGGCATATATGGTAGTGTTGAAATTTTATACTATAATCAGTTAGTTACTTGAATAAATTCGTATTCACAACAAGGATAAAGATGTAGATGTAGGTGCATATACACACATGCTTGGAGATATAGAGCTAGAGATAGATATAGGCATTGTTAGGTGTGGTACTTCATTGTGAATTTTTGAAATAACTAATATAATTCATCAATTATCTTTTGCATACACACATGAAAGGAATAACACCAATTATAAAGACATCAAAGTGCTTTCACTGAAAATAAAATCATAAAGGTAACATTCAGAATTTAATTCCCCAACCGCATCCCACATGACCACATATGTATTTGCTTTATTACAGAATTATATTGTACTAATAATAGCTGTTTATCTTTGCATTTTTTATGTTTCGAGTCATATTTTAATACAAATTTTTATCATGAATACAATTTCCGCTGGAAATGTAAAATTCACTAATCATTTATTTTAAAAAAAAGGCACAGGAGAACTTCTATGGCAAAACTGAACATCTCTTCTAACATCGTGTGTGTATTTTTTTGCAACAACACAATTAGTTAAAACTTGACAATAGACAGGAATAAACAAGAGCAAAATACAAGCAACTTTCAAACAACCATATGCCAGTGTTTTCTCATAAAGCTTTAATAAAGCAAAGTATTTGTAATTGTTTGAACTCCTAGACGCTGAAGTGTTATAGAAGCCATCACTGAAAGCAAAACTCTCCCACTCAACTTATGTGGGACTATATTTTTTACAGTGAAAAAAATAGGGGCACCTGAGTGGCTCACTTGGTTGATCATCTGCCTTCAGCTCAGGTCATGATCCCGGGGTCCTGGGATCAAGTCCTGCATTGGGCTCTCTGCTCTGCAGGGAGCCAGCTTCTCCCTTTGTCTGCCACTCCCCCTGCTTGTGTGCGCGCACTCTTTATCTGTCAAATAAATAAATAAATAAATCTTAAAAAAGAATAAATAAAATAAAATAAAATGAAACAAATACCAGTGCTTGATTCTTCTTATGCAGTAAGAGTTTGACAATATAAGTAATAAAGTACAGATGGCCCTCAACTTAGTGATGGCTTGACTTATGATTTTTCAACTTTATGGTGGTATAAAAGCCATATGTGTTCAGTAGAAACTGTACTTTGAATTTTGAATATGGATCTTTTCTCAGGCTGGTGCTCTGCTGTATGATCCTTTCTTGTACCACTGGGCAGGGGCAGCAAGCTTCAGTTCCCAGGCAGCCGTGGGATCACCAGAGTCAACAGTCAACCATTCTGCACTCATACAACCATTCTGTCTTTCACTTTCAGTATAGTATTCAGTAAAATACATAAACTATCCAACATTTTATTATAAAATTACCTTTTTTAGATGATTTTGCCCACCTGTAGGCTAACATAAATTTTCTGAGCACATTTAAGATAGGCTAGGCTAAGCTATGATGTTAGGTAGATTAGGTGTATCAAATGCATTTTCTACTTACAATATTTTGAACTTATGATGGGTTTATCAGGAAGCAAATCCATGGTAAGAGAAGTTAACTAACTAAAGACCACTAGATAAAAGAGATCTACTGCTGCAATGTACCAAGAGCGAATATCTCAGAGGAACGGTGAAAAGCGGCTACTCAAAATGGAGGTGGGAAGGGTCTTGTATAAGCTTTGGGCTCCCACTAAAAGATCTAAGGAAAGTGAAGGTAAGTTCCAGATTGGTTTCTGTTCCTGAGATAGTATGAGAAGTGAGAGTTTAATCAATGATTGAGTACTGTTACAAATTGAAGACAGCTTAGCTTTGGTTGAGTTGGGTAACCCCACTAAAGGATGGGACAGCAATGTCAACACTTCCATACATCACCTGTAATCCCCATCACCTATTTAACCCATCCCTCCACCCATCTCCCATCTGGTAACCCTCGGTTTGTTCTCTAACCATCAGTTAAGAGTCTCTTTCTTTCTTTTTCCCCCATGCTCTTTTGTTTTGTTTCGTAAATTCCACATATAAGTGAAATTTTATGGTATTCATCTTTCTCTGACTTATTTCACTTAGCATAATACTCTCTAGTTCCACCAAAAAATTGCTAGAACTGATGCACATATTCAGTAAAGTTGCAGGATACAAAATCAATGTACAGAAATCTGTTGCATTTCTATACAGCCATAATGAAGCAGCAGAAAGAGAAATTAATCAACAAAACTAAAAGACAACCTATGGAACAGGAGAAGATATTTACAAATGACATATCTGATAAAGGGTTAGTATACAAAATCTATAAAGAACTCATAAAACTCAACACCCAAAAACCAAATAATTCAATTAAAAATGTTCAAAAGAGATGAATAGGCAGTTTTCTCAGGCCCCAGAGTGGCTCAGTCAGTTAAGCATCTGACTCTTGATTCCAGCTTAGGTCATGATCTCAGGGTGCTGGAATGGAATTCTGCTTTGGGCTCTCCACTCAGCGGGGAGTCTGCTTAAGGGTTTATCTCCCTCTGCTCCTCCCCCTTCTCACTCTCTTTCTCTCTCTCAAATAGATAAATAAATCTTAAAAAAAGAGACATGGCTAGACATTTTTTCCAAAGAGGATATACAGATGGCCAACAGACATATGAAAAGATGCTCAACATCACTCACCATCAGGGAAATAAAAAACAAAATTTTTAATTGCAGTTTGTTTCATGTTCACATGATCAAAAAAATGAATCACCAATTAATCTTCTTGTATGTGATTATCTAGAAGAAACAAAGGAATCCAGGCAGAGTAAAAGGTCCATTTTGCCTCAGCTAAAACCAGTCAAAACTAGCCCATCACCTAAAAGGCAAAAAGAAATCAAAAGCTAAGACAATATGTTCCTTTGGCCTAAGTCTGTGTGATTACAGAAGTACCCAGGTGGGACTAGATTGGTTAATTCTGAGGGCAGAGGAATGACTTCATTCTACCCTGATTTATTTTTTCCTTCCATGAAGCAGAAACTCCACTAACACTAGGTACCTCTCTCCTCCTCTTCACTCACTCCTGCCCATAAAGGGGAAGGGTGACTTCTCACTGGTAAATTTAGAAAGAATAAACTGGGCATGCCCAATCTGGTCCCTCTCTCTTCCTCATGGGGTAAGACCTGCTCTCAATTGGCCTGAAAGAGTTCCTAACCTTGAGAGGGGCAGAGGCAAAGGGGCAAGCTGAGGATGGAGTGGGCAGATTGACTATGGTGGCTGAGGTATGCCTGAGATGAAGTTAATACTTTATATAATACTGGCTTGGAATTTAGGAATCTTTCTTGCACTCAGATATAACCTGTGTTCTTATTATATCATCTGTATCAATAATGACAATGTATTTTAGCTTCCATCTACTGATCGTTATCATCTTATTTTAATCATTGGCTCATGACTTAGGTAGGGAAAAAGTCTGATTGGTTTACCTTAAATTCAGGAGTCATAGAAATATCTTTACATGCTAAGATTTTAAATCAGACTATTGTGAGAATGTTTTGGTAGGATTTCTGCAGACTGTGTTATTTTTGTGTGATCTTAAGAAGAATTGATAGGGAGGTAGGGGAGTGAAGTAGAAAAGGAAGAAAGACAAGACAGAACATGTGAAAAAGCACATCACCAGAGTGGACACCTGGGACACAATCTGACATAAGACTCTGAGACACTGGCTGGAGCCTGCTCCTGAGCTGTTCTCCTGAGGGAAGAGGAGGCCGGTGTATTTATTAACCAACTCCTTTTCTTGTTGTTAAGGATTCATTCCAGTGGAGTTCAACTCCACAGAAACTCTGTCCTTTCTGCACATCACATTTGCTCTGATGGCCAGAAAAACCACAGGCTTCTCTTTTAGTAGGAAATCACTAGTATATTCATTCAGTGAAACTCAAAAGTCACGGGCAGATCACCAACAGCATCTCTATGAAGAATTTTCTCCACTTCTCTCCCCAAAAGTTCTTTGACATAGAGCTGTTTCCAAGTGGGATTGTGTCTTATGAAGGAGTGGAAAAATATCATTTGATTTTATTAAAAACATTTTGATTTTTAGGGTTTCAAGAAGGACATACACAATTCATGGACAGTTCATTTTCTATGCCATCATAAAATCTCATAGGTGACTTTTACTTGAAGTAAAACTTAATTTATGAACACTTGCCAAAACCATTTTCTGGGACCACATTTTTTTGCTATAAAATAAGTAGCAACAAGAAAGAATACTTAAATATATAGAAGCAAAAAGAAAAACTAAAAATTGGTAGTGAAGGAAATCACCAGCAATATACATGAATGTATCCTGATGTACATACACCTTGTCAAAACAACTTAAAGAATATCACTTACTAATATAGAACCAATGTGGCACAAACATGGATTTCGAAAGAACTAAGAACAAGAATTCAGCTTAGCATTAGCAGGCAAAAACTTGAATCCAAGCTCCCACCTTCATTAATGATGTTTTGGAAAAGCTCTGCATCATGAAGTTTATAATCTGAAAAATAGGAAGTTTGGTTAATGAATTTCTATTTTCCTGCCCTGAAATACTTGCTATGATTCTAAGGGAGCTCAAGCCCTTTCCAAGTTTCCTAATGATATTCAATTAAACTATTTCTCCAGTTTTCCTTGATCTGTCAGAAGGTTTAAACAAATTTAGTCTATATTCCATTAAGGAAATTATTTGGAAAAAGATGCTTGGCTGAGAGTTTTGCTTTACAAATGGAAACCAGAATATTGCATCTTATTTATGAAATAATTTGTTGATGTTGAGAATTAGTTTAAAAATCAGAGAGGGGTGCCTGGGTGGCTGTCCTTCAGCTTCGGACTCTTGATTTTGGCTCAGGTCATGATCTCAGGGTCATGGGATCAAGCCCCCTGTTGGGCTCCACACTCAGCAGGGAATCTGCTTAAGGATTTCTCTTCCTCTGCTCCTCCCCCTGCACTCTCTCTCTCTTTAAAATAAATAAATAAATCTTTTAAAAAATAAAAACAAAAATCAGAGAAAATAAATGACCATTCTCTTCTTTGCCTTCCTTTAAAAATGTGCCCAATAAGACAAAAATAATAGCTTTGCCTATAAACATTAGTTTTTACTAAGTCAACATTGAGTAAACCTAGCATGAGCGAGTGTTTCAAGATAAGCACTCACATTGTTCTACTGGCAATGACTTTTCTCTGACATTATGAAATAGAGTGCATCCCTGATCGCAGGTGACCACAGCAGTTAACTTGCTCAGTCATGCCTGCAACAATTCATTCAGAGCTTTAGGAAAATTACTCAGGGATAATGTTCCCCAAACTAACTGTTCAGGTGACCGTCATTGCCCTTGCCCAGGGAAAGACTCAAGTTGATTAACAAGCCCATATGTCCATGTCACGATTGTGATGTTATGTACATGGTGTTGACTAGGGAAGAGGAGAGAACCCGGGTCTGTGAGAGGATTTTGGTAGAATGCCTACTCCTTTTATTTACCTCATTTTAGAAATAATCTGTCAGGCACTCTAGGCAAATGCCAGTTTAGCCATAACTTTGAGCTGAAATTTCAGAAGTCAAGGTTCATGGGAGGGTTAATAAAAACCCACAACGGGGCAGGATTGAGGGTCAGGAAGTCACTGATTTTGAGCACATGGAAACTGTGATATACACAGTTGGAGGATTGGTTACAAAAAAGTACAATCCCCAAATAAAACGTCATTAGCATATGTAGACGAGCATATTATTTCTCAGCAGCTCTTTCTGCCAGGGGATAAAAGCTTAAGGCTTGAAAGAAAGAAGATCAAAATGCTAATAATGCTAATACATCATTTTCTATGTATTAACAAGAATATTTAACAAGTTCAGAAGTGTCAAATAGCATACCAGATTGCGCATTTTTATGCACTCGCACTGAATTTCTATTATAAAAACAAAATAAATGAAAATGCATTTAATATAAATACCTTGTGGGGGAAAGAAAAATAAAACAATTCCAAATGAAATCAATTCATTTCACATCCAGCTTTTCTGAAAAAAAACAAAAAACAAAAAACTGGTGTCTGAGTTCTTGCGGGAAACTCACGATCCTAAAGCATTTCTGATGTGTATGCACAAATATATTGTGTATGTCTGATTTTGTCTTTGTAGTACATCCTCAGGCACAAATAATATTGAAGAGTAGGGGAATTTATTCTTGGTAGATAATGGATATCCAATGGGGGAAAAAGTAAAAATTATTTCTGGATTGTCATTAATAATCTAAATTGCTTATTTTTAATTATAATACCTCCCCTTTAAAAAAAAAAAGAAAAAATAGTATCTTGCGAAGGATTTTATACCATGTATTATTGTCTTCTAAGATTTCTCAACACTCTTGGTCTCATAAATTTACATCAAAACTGACCCCTAACATTTCAAAGTTCAGAGAACTGAAGCAAGACTCATGCTTCTGGGGCACCTGGGTGGTTCAGTTGGTTAAGCATCTGCCTTAGGTTCAGGTCATGATCCCTGAGTCCCAGGATTGAGCCCTGCCTTGGGCTCCCTGCTCAGGGGCATGTCTGCTTCTCCCTCTGACTCTCCCCAGTCTTGTGTTCTCTCTCTCACTCTCTCAAATAAATAAATAAAATCTTAAAAAAAAAAAAACCACAAAAAAAACTCATGCTTCCATCTATCTCGGTTAAGAAAGGATTAAGAGAAGAACATATCTGAAATGGTTAAATAAACTCCAAAAAATCCACCTTTCCACAAAACAAAGTAAACACTGACAAAAACTTCAAAATCAAAGTTTCAGAAGTCTGGAAATTACCCAAAACTTGCAACCACCCAAGGAGTGTTTATTCAAGAAAAACAATTGGATAATGGGGCAAGAACAGTGAGGTTTGTGGTATTTGCTTCCCTTATTCGCATCCATGCTCCCCAACTCCCCCTCTCCAGCAGCTTTTCAAACACAGCAGCTGGAAAAACCAGCACCTTCCACGCAACTTGAATTCAGGTCTGGAGCTTCCCCAAAGGGCTGTCCCCAGAATATTGTCACTACTGGACCTGTCTGGCAGCAACCTGGAGACCCCGCTTGCTGGACAGACACAGAGCTCATGTCATACCAAATCCAACTCTATTTTTTATGTCAGACTGCTATCAGTTTCTATGCCTCACCTCCACCCCTTTCCCTCTGCCTACATCAAGTAAAGCTGATAAGAAAGCTCAGGTGCCTCCTCCTCTGGTGCTGATGAGAGTATACAGTATGCAAGACCTTGTCCACATGTGGGCATCCTCACACTGGCCTCATCCCATTACAATAGTAAAAACCCCAAGCCAGTCTACTTTTATTTATTTATTTTTATCAAGCTATTTTCCAGAGCAAGTTGAGAGGACTGCTTTGTGGTCCTCATAAAGTCTCCTTATGTAAATAACGACTTTTATATTCCCTTGAGGTGTGTTTATGGAATCATCGGTCTTGATATCTGAAACACATTTTGGGTGGAGGTTCTGTATTGTCTCCGCAGGATGGTCTAAAAAATTGCTACTGTGAACAGAATGTGTAGACAATGACCACCACTAGGGGTTTTTCTTGTGTTGCTTTGGCTTGCTCACCAGATCTGCTGTCTGCTGGTGAACAGACACTTTGAGCTGCTATTTTCGGGGTAATTTGCACTTTGAGCCCTGCTGATTTCTGCATATTTTGTTTCGTTCTACCAAGCCCCTCTTATAGATTTAGATAACCTAAGTCAGAAGTTTCAATAATTGGCCCTTAGAAACAGGAGTACAGAACTAGAGCCCCCTAAAAGTGGCCTGGGTCTTATATTTCAGCCCCAAAATGTAAAGGAATAATGAAATACAATAGAATGAACCAGGTGTCTCGAGTCCTGTATGGTCATAACGGACACCATGTGCAGGAGAAAGACTTATAGCCTGTGTGATCTACAGGCTATTGGCTGGTCACACTTGTGGAAGAATAGTCACTATTTGAAAAGCAGTCCTACAACATGCTCTCGCCACTGCTTCTGACTATGCCTCTGTCAGAACAAGATCATGAGCCTCAAGATTGTAGGAAAACACACCCGTGGCACCACTGTGGCAAAACCCCTGCAGCTCACATCTTTACACCCTGGAAAGTTGACATTGTGATGAGTGACAATGTTGTTTTGAGGTTCTTTGAAAGGCAGAAGCTTAAAAATAAGAACAGGGTAGAGAACCCTCCACACTAAAGTTTATCAATTAACCATAAAAAAAAAAGAAAAGAAAAAAACACAGAAAGAAAAAGAAGCTTGGAGACAGGAAGAGTAAACAAAATCACTGAAACAAAGGTCCCAAATTTGACCCAGTTGGATATCCATAATTTGCTATAAGACTTTATACAACAAAAAGATAAAAGGGCACTGATTGGATTTTGCACATCTATAACAAAAGATCTGACTTAACTTTAACATCTGCTGACACATCAATTGACAAAACTTCTTAGCCTTAATTGTGGGGTTCAAGTTATAGTTATACCTTGGGATCCCACTAACTTTTAAAAAAATGTTTCCCCTATAATCTTCGGGAAGTTCTTAAACATGAAATATAGGATGAACAAGTATACTTCTCTTAAACTACAGAAATTATTGCATTGCTTAAATTCCCCATGATTATAACACTCATTGCCTTAAAATACCTCATAGTGGGGATGGATGCTCTTGACGCAGTGTGTAATAAATTAAAATTACATTAAATCTTTGACACTTACAAACTGACAATTGACTTATACCCTCCTGCCCCCAGTTAAAATAGTTAACATGGCCAATGTAAGTTAAAACAGGACTTTCAAGTATTCAAACCCTTTATATAAGAACTATTTAGAGAAGTGGTGATTATCTCCCACTGCTTCTCCATTTAACATTACAATTTTGCTTGTTTTTAAACTTGGAAAAAATGAATGTCATTTCAGAGCCAATTACTGTAACTTTAATACCACAGCTCCATCCACTGGGGCCCAGTACCAAATATTATTGAAATTACTGGCTATCTAATCAGCAAAAAGTAAATATCTTTCTATTATAGATTTGACTAATATATTCTGTTCAGTGCCTATTTCAACAGCCTCTCAGCTGTAATTTGCCTTCATGTCCAAAGAGATATTTATCTGGCTACTCCTGGGTTATCTTCACTGCCTTGAAAGTACACATAATCTTCGCAGACAAAATCTTAACAGGATTCAATTTTCTCCATGAGCTCAGATATAACATGGCATCGATGATGTCCTCATCCAAATAGATTCATTTGGTACAATTATCCAAGACATACAAATACAAAGGAGCTCACAAAGAAGGGGAAGGGTCATTGCACACATAGTTCAAGGGCTTATCACCTCAGTTAAATTTCTGAAAATTATCTGATGACCAAGAGCTGCTTCATTCTGATACTGCCAAGAAAATCTATTGACCCTCTCAACACCGACTATATTAAAATAATCCCAACATTTTTTAGGCTTGGGGAGGGGGCTCTGGATGCAACATAGTTTTTAATAGTTGAAGTTTTCCAAATCACTTGGGTGATCCAACACAGGGCAATAGGCCTGCACTTCAGAGCTATTTAAACTTTCATTCATCTTTATCTCAGCGTATGGTCTTTTGGGATAAAAGATTAAGTTAGTGATGGTTTATCATAATTTCTTCCTTTGCTATGCCCTTAAGTTGGACATGAGTCTCCACAGCCTAAGGAGATAATTTCTGTGGCTCTTTCTTCTTCGGCCAGAAAATGCCTGCCATTTTAGCAGAATCAGCTTTGAGTTCTAGAATTTTTCCTCGTATTTTTTCTATCTCTTACACCACCAATAAGATGCTGTGTTTATTTTGTCAAAAATTTTAGTTATTCTCAATGAAAAGTTTGAACTGAACTACTTAATACTCTGTGAACTAATGCAGAACCTTAGCCAATTTTATATTCCATGCACAGACAGATTCTTAAGTAATCTTTTTCAAGTGTAAGACGTTGGGTTATTTTTTATTTTTTTTTATGATGAAATGACAAAATTGTTGCTGTAATTGTATTAACTCAACCAGATATTTTTCACCTTTCATGTGTGAATATCACACGAAGGCACTCTCACCACATTGTTAATCCCAAAATACCTGGAAATTTAATGTCATTACACTTCTCTATCTTTGATGAAGTTCTCTATCCTTGATGACTAAACATGGTTTATATTTTAAAGATGAAAGATGTTTGAGGCAGGCTATAATGACATTTGCAGTCTTCCTGTTCTTCAGCTATGTCTTAGAAAATTCCTTCATGAAAAACTGTACAAAGGAAACACTAATGAATTTATTTAAAATTTTGAAGATTTTTATATGTATATGTAAATATATATATTAACATTGTATATACACATTACATAATTTTATATTTATACACATATATACACATACATGCATGATATTTTTGTTAAGTAACTAGAAAATTTCAGAGTCATCTAAAGTGAAAATTCTGTGGTTTATTTACATATCTATCTATTTATAGGCTTCATTCCCAAAATGAAAGCAGCAGAATATACGCCCTCTATAAATACAGAGCTTTAATACTTCTCTGCACATTTTGTAGTATCTATTTACCTTTTCTAATTTAGTGAAATTCTGTAAAAGGAAACTCATTTTCCTTTGTAATACAACTGCTTAAGCTTCTTATTTAAACGTGACTAGATAAGTCTATATGATATTTTATGAAGGTCATCTAAATTCCACCAAGCAGATTAAATTAATTGATATGGGTAGGCTGGGTGTTTGTGAAGAATTATGAAGAACTCCATTGTTATTACCTATTTTAAGATAATTGTTAAAAACTAGACATTTACCCCTTGTTAATTTAACAAATTCATTTGAGAAATTATAATATAATGGTTACCCGCTCAGTTATATTCTGTAATTATTTTACATTACAAAGCTCCTAACATCAAAAACCACTGATATGGGCTAGCTAAATCAAAGCCCCCTCATTATGGAAAGAGAACATTTTTTCAAATTTTCATTTACTGCACTCAGAAATACACTTATTAAGGCTTTACCACTTGAATAATATTGCATTTTTATGATGAAACAAAGTGTGCCATTTCAATTTTCCATTTTGATAATTATTAAATATACTCTCTCGTGATAGAAAAACAAATTTTGAATATTTTAATTCTCATAACTTTAAGAATACAGCTATTAATCCTATCATTTTTATGACTCATTAATTTCTCTCAAGAAATTGAAAAAAATCAGTCTACCTTTGTATTGTTATTCAAAAAAATGATACAATTGGATGCTGATATTGAATTGTTAGAGAAGGAATATTAGATAATCTTTGATGCTAACACCATATCCTAAGTGATCTGTGGTAAAATACACTCTTTAATCAAACACTTTTAGGAGATAATTGCTTGCCACTTGTTATGAACTAAATATTTGTGTCCCTCCAAAATCCATATGTTGAAGTCCTAATCCCCAATATGATGGCATATGGAGGTTGGTCCTTTGGGAAGTAATTAGATTTAAATGAGATCATGAGGGCAGGAGCCCATTACGGGATTAGTGCCTTTATGGCAAGAAAGCGTCATCTGTAAACTAGGAAGAGGGCCCTCACCAGGAATCCAACCATGGTGGCTCCCTGATCTTGGACTTCCAGGCTGACTGATGTTCTAATTCTTGATTATCTAAAATCTACTTTGCATGTATGAATAACTCAGGGAACCCAAAGAATGGTTGAAGAGAATGTTTACAAATATAAAATGCCATTTCCTAAGAGTTTAGTCATATACTAGTAATAAGGTAATAAAGCTGATAAAATTTTTGTTGCTGCGGTTGTCCTTACAAATGTTAAAATTAAAATTGTAAACATGAACGAACTTTAAAAATAAAACGAACAGGGGCACCTGGGTGGCACAGTTATGCGACCAACTCTTGGTTTCTGCTCAGGTGGTGATCTCAGAGTTGTGAGATTGAGTCCCTCATCAGGTCCGCACTCTGCCTGGAGCCTGCCTGAGATTCTCTCTCCCTCTCCCGGCCCGTCCTGATTGTGCTCTGTCTCTTTCTCTCTCTAAAATAAATAAATAAATCTTTAAAAAAATAAAATAAAAATAAAATGAACAGAAAGAAAAAAAAAACAGAATTAGTCACATCAATTTATATTAATTGGCTGTTTTAATAATGTGCTTAAGAGATCACAGCTGGGGGGATCTTGGGGGGATATTGATTTATATGGAAAAAAGGTCTTTGCAGATGAGGTTAAGAATATTGAGGTAGAAAGATTATCCTCAGATAGGTCTTAAGCATCATCACAAGTATTTTTTTAAGAAGGAGGCAGAGGGAGATTTTATTCCAAATAGAAGAGAAGAATGTCATGTGACAGGAGCAGAGGGGAGCAGAGTCAAAGAAAATGCTCTGTCCCTGACTTTGACTGGAAGAAGGGGCTACAAACCAAGGAATGAAGCTCTACTGGAAAAGGCAAGAAGTCGTTTCTCCTCCTAGAGCCTCCAGAAAGAGCACAGCCTTTCCAACAGCTTGATGTTAGTCCCACAAGTCTCATTTCAGACTCCTAGCCACTAGACCTCTGAGAGAAAAAAATTGCTTTTGTTTTAAGTCACTCACTTTGTGGTCATTTGTTACAGCAGCCCTGGGAGAGTGATGCAACCATGATGTGAAATTTTCCACTACATTTGCCACAACAGATCTTCCTTGACTTAGGATGGGGTTATATTCCAAGAAACCCAACCTAAGCGGAAAATATTTAAGTCAAATTGCATTTAATACACCTAACCGACTCAACATCATATCTTAGCCTAGTCCACCTTAAATGTGCTGAGAACGCTTACATTAGCTTGCGGTTAGGCAAAATCATCTCACACAAAGCCTATTATATAAAAAAGTGTTGGACAGCTCATGTAATTTGTTGAACACTTTACTGACAGTGAAAAACAAGATGGCTGTATGGGTACAGAATGATTCTCGGCGTATCTATCAGTTGTCGATCCTGGTGATCCCATGGTGCTGTGGGAGCCCTGGCTCACTGCCACTGCCCAGCACCACGAGAGAGGATTGTTCTGCTAATCACTATCCCAGGTAAAGATCCAAATTCAAAATCTGAGTCCTGTTTCTATCGACTGTGTATCGCTTTCACAGGATCATAAAGTCAAGCCATCATAAGTCAAGGACCGGCTGTAGTTGATGTATATGAACCTTTTAGAGCTACAAGTTTTCCCACCACTCTAGTAAAAAATTTGGAAGCAACACTGTATATTCTTTGTCCTTAAAATAACCTCATCAACTTAGAACATTCTTTCAATCGAAAAATGTATTTGACAAATATTCTGAAATCTACTTCTATATGGGAGAAGTTAAATGTATGTATATATTTTTCCAACTCTATTAATCAGAGCCAAAGTTGCTTAAATCAACATCTGTCCTTCTAAGACCAATTTTGAAAGACATTTTACATTGTGTGCTGGAAATCCTCAGAACCTGAGATGCTTATTTAGGTACCATCACAGAGGTTATTCTGATATGTGACAAGAAGTACTCACAAAGTATTCAACAACCCATTTCTTTGAATTACTGCTTCACCCAAAAGCAGTAAATCTCTTTGTATTTACAAGGAAGTTTCAAGCAACTGACAGGTTACTATTGATCCATAGCTACAAAGTCGTTTATGATTGGAAAAGTGTCCACACTCCTCATTGTAAGAACATTATTACAGTGCACATTAGACCTGAGTTCTTTTTCTCGTCTTCTCTGATCAGAGATTAAATTCATCCCTAATACAATAACTAATAGTTATTGAGTGTTTACTATATGCCAAACGCTGTTCAAACATTTTTACATGTATTGATTTATTTCATTTTATCAGTCTTGTAATGTCAGTGAGGGTTATGTTACAACTACAATTTTACTAGTTGGAAAACTGAGGAACAGAGAGGTTACAAAACTTGTTTAAGGATGCACAGGTAGTAAGCTTAAGAGCAGTTAATCTGCAGAGGTAGTGTCCTTAATCATAATGTCATTAACTCTGAGTATCTGTCAGCTGCAGATGTACAAGCCACTGCTGACAAGCCATCCAGAGCCCCTGAAAATGCAAAAGGAGGATAAGTACCTTTTAGCTTATGCCAAACAGGTGCACAGTGCATTTGTGCATACACATACAAAACTTTGAAGCATCCAGTATTCATCCAATGATGATCTAGACTGACAGACCACAAGTTAGCATAACCTTCCCCAAAACTGCATATTCTCTACTTATAAAAAATTCAGAACATTGGTCTTCTGTATAGAGAATACAAATTTAATAGGATATATCTATAGGTTCCATCTCTAAAGAATTTTAAACTTATTATGTAATCTAGATATGCACACCTATCTCTAGCAAATGTATAAATGGTATTATCTAACCCATAAGTTCAGGGTGAAATTTTCTCACTTTTAAAAAATATATAAAATTTTAAAATTTTATTTAAAATTAAATTTTAAAAGGCTTCTAGTTTAATTTATTGTTGCAACAGTAATTTTGCAAAAAAAAAAAAATTCCTCTCTTGAGTTTTCTAAATACCCTGGGTTTATGTGGTTCAAAAATCAAGGTAACTGGGGCACCTGTGTGGCTCAGTCGGTTAAGCTTCTGCCTTCAGCTCGGGTCATGATCCCGGGGTTCTGGGATCGAGCCCCATGTCGGACTCCCTGCTCAGCAGAGAGCCTGCTTCTCCCTCTGCCCCTCACCCGCTCATGCTCTCTCTCACTCTCAAATTAAAAAAACAAAAAAATCAGGATAACAAGAATCAGTTTAGTAAAAATTACACATCTCAGCTCAGTAAGACTGAATTAGTTTAGGCAAATGAGTGCTGCTGCATCTCACTTTTTCATATCACTGTTGAAATTGCTTCTATCCAGTCTGATACATGATACATATCTTCTATATTTCAGGATCCCTGCTTAGACCTCTCATAGGTGTCAAGGCAAGATGACTTCCCCTTTCCAAGTTGCTTGGCCAAGAGTGCTTTTCTCCCAGGCTTCCAGGATGGCTGGGTTGGTAGTGGGGGGTGGGGAATGGTGGGAGAATTGAGAAATGGTTACATTTTCACTGACTTCTAATGTTTCCTTCTAGGTTAAAGAGTGTCCATTAGCTTGGTTCTCTTGGTATCTTTTGTCTCCTTTGTTTACTCTCCCCATCAATACTTCTATTTATGTATATCTCTATGCATGTATGCTTTCTATCTATCTGTCTATCTACTTATTGATCATCAGATGGATGATATATACATATAACTAGAATATGTAGTCCACTTCTTTCCTCTTCTCTTTCCTTTGATATTTGTCAATGTCAGGATGCAATGTGCTTTCAATTGCTCTTGGATATGCAATAAACTTACAAAGTACATTGGGGAAATACCTAAACCAAGTCCGCTACTCTAGCCTTTCATTTTATATAAAAGTATTATTTGATTTCCATCTGCCTTTCTTTGAGTATTTTCCAGCCTACTAATTGCTATGCTCCTGACTTTTTAAAATAGATCTTTGTAGATCTTTGTTTTAAATTTTTCCCCATAATATGTCTCTCATATTCCTTTTCATCCTATTCATGTGTAATTAGGTATATCTATCATCTATCTATCAATCTATCTATCTATCATCTGTCCATCTCATTTTATTCCTAATGAATTGATGTGAGACCCTTCCCACCTCTGAGCTACAGTTGAAGAGCTGGGCATTGTTCCATTTCTTCTGTATCTCAAGAAGAAAGTAGATAAGGGGAGTCAGAGAATGACTTATTTGGGCTGAGTAGGATCTTATATGGAAGAACTGAGCTCAGCTCTCCTTGTGGAATTTTGTGATCTGACCCTTTTCAGGACCCCACTATATAGCCTCTGTTGCAGCAGTTAGAAAATGATTTTAAATGCATTTAGATCTAAATTGTCCTTAAATCATTAAATTTTATATCTTCATCAGATTTCTTTGATGATGTTGTAATTTGGTTAAATTTAACTGTTTCTTCTATAAGCTATTGAGGTCAGAATATTCTAGAATTTAGCTTGGTAGTCAATGTAATCTTTTGTGAATATCATCCACCAAGGTTATAGTCACAGACAAAATAACTTTTGGAAAATGGCTAAAAAATGTTGCATAACATTCTTTGTTCTTAAGGTAGAGATCTCAAAATACAACTGGAATAAATTAGATGCATAAACTCAAAAAGTCAAATCAACTTTTTTTTGAATTGCAAATACTCCCTCTGTGTCATTTTGCATGATCTCTGAAAGGGAACCCCCACAGGGTGAAGACTAGGTTCCCCTAAGTTCTTGTTGAGTAAACTTTGGAGTCCTGTCAGTCAGTGCTACTATTTTTTCTGTTTGCCACATAATGCAGATTCTGACAACTGGTCTACTACTGGTACAGATACCTGAGCTGGTTGCTAAGAATGTTTGAAGGAGACTGATGCCACTCTCCCAGCACTTACGTTATTAGAGTGTTTCCTGGGGTATAGATTCAATGATTTGATTGTTCTGTTCTATATATTCATCCCCCAAATCATGGGTCACTACCAAGTCTCTTGTACCAAGCTTGGTTTAAACTAATGGTACTCAATCAGGCATGCTTTTTCTCCCTCAGGAGATATTTGGTAATGTCTGGAAACTCACAGTGGGGCAAGGGGTTGCCACTGGCATCTAGTGTGTAGACTCCAGGGATGCCATTAAACATGAAATACACAGTACAGCTTCACAAAACAGAGTTACCTGGCCCAAAATGTCAAGTCAAAAGGCTGAAAAACCAATATTTAAAAAACACTGTGGACCTGATGCCAAACCTCTAGGTTCCAGATAATATTCCTTTTCAGTCTTGACAACACCAAGTGTCTGATTAAATAAACTCCATTTCCCAGTCATCTGAAATACCTAAACTCTTTCATTAGTGTAGTTAATTTTACATCCACACACATCTCCAATTATTCATGGAGAGAAACAATTGTTATTACTAAGAGGTTAGTTTCCTCCTGAGCTAACAATAATTTAAGAAGCCATCTGGAATTTTTCTCACTAGAACAGAAAAAAAATGGAAAAAAAAAAAAACTTATGCTGAGAGTCCCACTACACAGAAATGGAAGGATGAAATAAACATTAAAACAAGAATGCAAATCAAATACTTGAAGAGTACATCAGGAGAAGCTCATGTTTACTTAACCTGGATTTAAAATTGATTAGAATGAGACTGATCTAGTAGCATTATGATTTTGTCACCCTCTAAGTTTGACTCAGCAGCTTCAATCCATTGCAGAAGCTGTTTTAGCTTTGGTTTTTAATAAAACCTTTGTAGAATGGGCAGTCTCAGCTCTGTTATAATGAACATCATCAACAATGGTTAACTATCTTTACTACTGTAACAAGTCATACATCCATTTTCATAAGTCTCTGTTCAACTGGTAAATCTCTGTAGCCTACTCTTCTTCAACCTAAAATTCTCACTCCTTTCCCACCATAAACAGAGAGATGTACATCTGCGGAGCTGAAATCCTGTGGGTGGGAGTTCTCACAGCAACTGCCTATAAATAACAGCTCTTGAAACTGGGACTGTGGAGGTTAAGTCACAACAAAGGAAAGAAAATATGTTCCTGCTTCCAAATGTGCATTTAAGACTGTGGGCTGGTACAAGGTTTGAAAAGTTCACTGATTTAGGAGACCTATTTCCTAAGTTCTGTAGTTTAAATTCTGGTTATACTATATATATACTGTATATATATATATATATATATATATATATATATAATATTTTATATATATTATATATAATATTAAAAAACAGACTTAAAATAATAAACATTTTAAAATTATCTTTGAATAATTTATGTAAACATAAGTACTGATGATCATTTTATAACAATTAATGGATTTAAAATGTTATTTCCTAAGCCTTTACCTTGAATATTTAATTTAATTTATATTAAATATTAAGTGTTTCATGATGAAGAAAGCACACATTAAGTAGTTGATGAATTAGTAACTAAATGAATGAAGATGGGACAATATGCCACAGTTTAAGAGTATTCTGTCTCTCTCTTAATGAGAAAATACTCCTGCCCTATTCTAAGGAATAGAGAGAATGTGGGAACGCCCTATGATGAAGGAATGAATCCTAAGTCTGCTGTCCAGATTTAGAAAATGAAGGCAGCCGCTTAACCTACTGAGCCACCCTGGTGGCCCTTGAAAATATTCTTAAAAGATGTTCATTAAAGCTGGATTATAGGAGTTATGCTATGATCACATATTATTGTACAGGGGACCATGCATAAGCAGGTAATCCTCACATTTCAGCTGTGTTTCTGCTTTGATTCTCCCACTTTTAACAGCAACATGGAAGCCTGAGGCTAAATGGGCCCTTCTAGCATGAATCACTTAAATGGATGGGATTCCCTGGCCATTCTCACACTATAATTAGATATGAGAAAAATTTAGACCTTCTCGCTGGGATTTAGTTTATCTAGGAAACTTTGGAAACTATTATAGTCAATGATTATTGATGGTTCCAAAACAGGGAGAAACATTTATCATCCAATGCCTAGTTTTTATCTTGGCCACTTCAACAGATCCATAGGAACCATAAGATGGGCTTGTAGAATCCATGTTGCTTGTGTTCCTGCTCTCACTCTCTCTCTCTGTCAAACAAATAAATCAAATCTTAAAAAAAAAAAAAAAAGACTATTTTCCAGGGGCACCAGAGTGGTTCAGTCGGTTAAGTGGCTGCCTTCAGCTCAGGTCGTGATCCCGGGGTCCTGGGATCGAGCCCCACATCAGGCTCCTTGCTCAGCGGGAAACCTGCTTCTCCCTCTGCCTGCCGCTCCCCCTGCTTGTGCGCGCTCTCTCTCTCTCTCTGTCAAATAAATAAATAAAATATTTTTTTAAAAAAAAGAATATTTTCCAGGGGTGCCTGGCTGGCTCAGTCAGTTAATCGTCGGACTCTTTGTTTTAACTCAGGTCATGATCTCACTGTTGTGGGACAAAACCCCACATCTGGCTCTGCATTCAGCATGGGATCTGCTTCAGATTCTCTCACCCTCTCCCTCCCACTCACCCTCTCTCTCTCTCAGATAAATAAATAAACAAAATCTTAAAAAAGAGTATCTTTCAGAACTCACCCCCCCTTAATGTAAGAAGTGCCCCCCTGTTTTTACTTCACCTGCCGCCCCATAATCACACAGGAACTGACAGGTTCTTTTGTGACTGGACTCAATTAGCTGTGCTTATAATGACACCTGACACAAATTAAACGCCATTAACACCGTGAATTTAGATAGAGACAAATATCCAATTCATATAGAACTAACCTGTCCCTTTCCTCGAATTTTTGAATTTGGCAACAGAGAAAGCATTATGGTAGTTTTTCTTTAATGATATAAACTGAGAATCATAAAACATGAGCTCTATGGATGGTTAGCTATGTTACCGTATTGCCCATCTTGCACAGGAAGCCAATGGGTATTAGGATAAAAGAAAACAAATGTTCTGAGAGAAATAATGGCCAGATATTGAGATTTCTACCTCATGCTTTGGAAAATTATCACATCTTCATTTATTTAGTTATTCCCCACCAACTACTTAATGTGAGCTTTCTTTATCATCATCAACATGCCAGTACCCAATAGCCATTTTCCTTACTGTTCAGCTGCATTGCTCCCCTTCCTGCTGTTTTGTTGATAAATCCTTCCTTGAATTCTATACTCTAATAAATTTCCCTTTTTGCCTAAGTCAATTTTAGTAAATATTTGTTAATTTGCAACAAAAAAAGCCTAAGTAATATAACCTCTTCTTAGAGCATTTATTTTAAGAAAATGTAGAAATTAAGAAAATGCTTAATTTTAAGAAAATTTAATAATCATCTTTTAAAAAATAACAAAATATATGAATTTCCTGTTTCAAAGCTATATAATCAAATCTTCCATGTTTTCCCATCAAAACTACTTCCATTCTCCCCAGTTCACTTAAATTAACTGAACACATATCTTTTCTTTGACACATTTATTTTGTATCAGCAGGGGGCTCAAGTCTTTCAACTTTCCTGAAGCAACCGGAAGTCAGGGCTAAAGCGTGAGAGTGAGTAGGAATGTCCTATTGCTTGAACTATGGATAAAGGGGGAACTTAAGTATGTACTCTGTTTAGGATTATCTCAAGAAGTGAGTGGGAATATAAAATATCAAGAATACAGACAAGAAAAGATCTGATAGACAACAAGCTTAAGAACATTAACTTGGGGCTCTAAGTGGCACAGTTGGTTAAATGTCTGACTCTTGGTTTTGGCTCAGGTCGTGATCTCAGGATTGTGAGATTGAATCCTGTGTCAGGCCCCACACTCAGTGCAGAGTCTGCTTAAGTTTCTCTCTCCCTCCCCCTGTGCTTTGCCCCTCCCCTCCATGCTCATGCTCTCTCTCTCTCTAAAATAAATAAATAAATCTTAAAAAAAAAAAAGAACATTAAATTAGCCTAAAGTGAAGATTCCATTACAGTCTGTAGGGAAGTTTGATTTAATAACAGAGACAGAGCTTCAAAAGATTCTCAAAGACCCTCAAGTATAGGCAGCCTTTCTTAGAGTACTGTAGTTGGGCCTATTGAGATAGAGGAAATTTTAAAGAGCACCTCCTTACTTGGGTTTCCCCAAAGGAAGAGAGGAGGCTAACATGACCAGATGGATATTGGAGTGTTTATTGGATTCATTCAGCACTAGGCAACCTTACAAAGGCCTAAATGCGGACTGATAATTTTCATTCATCCTCTCTCACTTCCTAATCCTGAAAGCATTAAGGCCTCTTGAACTGACGCTTTCCACGGAATAAGCAACTTCGAAAAGGCCTGCTGTGTTTCCCTGTGCCTTCCCCTTGGCTCTCTCTGTCCTATTTTACATATTCTGAATGTCTATCATAGGGGAAATTCTCCCCAACCTAAACTTTCAACAGAGTATAAGTCATTTGGCCATACTGGTAAGGTGTGACTGTCCCCATGGGGCGAATTTGAGCTGACAGTAGAATAACCCTCCTAATCAGCCTGGGAATAAAAGCACTGAACAGAAAAAGATAAAGAAGGCATATCATCAGCTGAATAATTCTTACAAAGATCATTGTAGACATCCCAGAGAGTTCAGAAATTTTGACCCAATAAATCTTTTGAAAAAAATTACTCTGAGACTTGCAAAATCTGTGAACTCAAAACTAAGTCGTGTACTTATAATTTCAGGGTAGAATTGTGCAACCCAGCAAATTACCAAGCTGACTCCCTGCCAGAGTCTATGGATCACAGCTATAGTTATTTTATGCCAGACAAGAAATGGCCCATTTGCCCTAATGAGAGAGAGAGAAGTCATTGCCCTATTTTCACATACAGGAGCAAAACAGAAAGCAGGCATGCCTAGCTTCTGACCAGCACAGAAAGTTAAATGTGCTATGTGCTTATTTTGACTGTAAAATTAAATCCTGAGGTTGCACACTAATTCAGCTAAGGACAACATAAGTGAAAGTATGTGGTTCAAGCACAGCTCATCTTTCACTCACTGGTGCAAGATCCAATTTTTAAATACTCTTGAAAACAGTATCAATTTATGTTCTAATTTTACACCCACACAAAAAAATAATTACATGTAAATTAAAGAATTAATCTTAAAAGAAAAAAATCAAAGCATTAAAACTACATGAAAATATAAACTATTTCTCTTATTCTGAAATATGAAAAGATATTTGAAGTTTAAATACTCTAGTAAAAATAATTACAAAGAGGAAACTGGTAGACTCAATGGTAAACTGGTATTTTTTTTTTCCAAAACCTCATTTTAGCCATGGAGAATTGATAGAGGCATAGACAAAATCATATGGTTACTTGAGACAGAATTAAGATGAACACATTGAGCAGTTCATTAAAACTGTTCCTAGAGCAATTACTCAGCTTTCAGCAGGAATGAGCTCCCACCCTCCAGTGAAGGTCCTCATCACAGCTGATCACATGACACAAGCAGAGACCTGAGCAGTGACCTAGCACTGAATGCAGCATACTGGCTGACTCGGCAACCTAGAATCTTCATGACAGCTATGCTAGCCAATATCAGCTTCCTCATCAGAGCAATTCATTTTCACAGAGAGCAGGCAGACATTGTGACAAAATCAATGCTATTAATTATTCAGTGCAGAGGTGAATTACAGGAGACCAGCCAATTGGATATGTTTATCATCAGGAATTGCTGGTAATTAAATTTATTTTTATAATTAAATTGAATTGTATATATAGCAAAATATTAAGTAGACTAAAACATAAAATGTTTCAACCTGACAGTAAAAAGAGCAGATTTAGGATTCCATTAAACAGCTTTCGGAGGATTATGGAAAATGACTCATCTTTATGATTCCCTAATTTCAGAGGTCCCAAAGTTAAACCCTCTGTAAAGCAACAATTTTTATGTCACAGTTATGAAGTTCTCTCTCTTTGATGATAAACTTATTGCTTGCAATCTCTAGCAGTATAATGATGCCCAGAATACTGAAATAATTTATGAAATTCCGCTTCCTTTTATCTCAAAGTCTTATATCCTGTAATTGTATGTATGTATGCATACACGCACATACACACACACATGCGCACATGTATATACACACATATACACATACATATGCACATATATATACATGCATATAGATATACACACATATATACACATACACATACACACATGTACACACATACGCACATATATACACATACACACATGTACACACATACATGCATATATATACACATACACACATATATGTATTTTTGCACATACATTGACCCTGATATTATCCCTTTCTGTGTAGTCTTCACAGATTGATATTACCTAATGATCTTTACACATAGACCATTGTCAGATGTAACGAGGAACTTCTTACCTCCCACCTAGCACCTGAGGTAAGGTGTAGCCACGTCTCAGTGACATCATGATGCTGACTTTTATAGACATCTCTTAAATACCACTAAAGGCTTATATTCTCTATTTCAGTGTAAACATCCCTAACATGTTATTCTCAAGTAGAAAGCATGTTTCTACTAGTTTTCTTTAAAAGCTGATTGTTTTTAAATTTTAGTCTTTATGAATATGATAATTATATTTCTTAGAATAATTACAAGCAGTGTTTGTTCTTCATAATTACAACCCCACTGAATTAAAATGGGTGCTTGCAAGACATGTGCTTTTACGTGTCTTCCTGACTGAGCAGTTATGAGGATTCTCACAGCAGAAGCACTGAGGCTGAGAGCGAGCAGGCCTGCTGGATACCTAGTAATGAAACAGGATAGAGCCCTCCCCACAAATGCCCGTAGTCACAGTCACAGACCATTAAAAATTGAATCATTTGTTTTTAAATTTTAAAATTAGATATTAATTATGTTCTATGCGTTTGCCTATGTGCCCAAAGGCAAGCTTGAGATCAACTTATTCTGAGATGCAGGCATGCTGTGTAGGTATTTTGCATTTGCTCAGAAAGACTATGCTTATAATGTATATGTGTTTACATATATATGTATGTGTTTGCACAGAGACAGAGACAGACAAGAGAGAGACAGAGACAGAGATCATTCTAAAAAAACATTTCATCTCGGGGGAAAAGCAGCTAAGTTCTAAGTATGCTTTAGAGGTAAAGAAACAGCTTGGGTTGGGGAGTAATACTTAGTAGAATGCTCGTGATTCAAATTTGCTTTAGGCATACCAAGAGTACTAATGCCTCACCTTAGAGAAATAAGTTTGCATTTAATGAATGAAAAACTTTAGAAAACAGATTTTATTAGCATCCCTATGGGACTTTGAAGATAGGCAATGAAATGACCCTTTCAAACCTGCCCCCCACCGTTGACCCTGGTAGGACTGGGAACCATGGTAACAATTTTAGGGTTTCCACAGAGAGTGCCCTCAGCACAGACATCGGTAGCAGTTTCAGGCACTGATTACATTGGCACAAATGGCAGGCTGGGCAGTGTTACCATGGAGCCAACCCCTCTACCAGGTATAGTACCTTAGCAAACAAAACCACAGGTGCAATAGATGAGGAAGCTGACACTTGTCACAAAATGCCCACAAAGACGGATGTGTGGGGGAGATTTGAAACAGCTCCTGGAGTTTCCTGGATTTATTTGAGATGATTTGGTAGAGCTGTAATCTCCATAAAGCAAGTGGGAACAGAGCCAGAGAAATATATTTTTGTAAATATAATTATCTATGCAGTTTTGTATATAGTTTGATGTTTTCCTGGTCATACCTTATTTTTTCCTTAGTCTAGGGGTTTAAGGGGCCACAACTGATATCCAAATCATTCTGTGTACGTGTATGTGTGTGTGTACACGTGCGTGTATGCGTGCGTGCCTCTATGGTATATACAACTTTTATCACACGGTATTTGTAGAAATCTCACTGCAGTTTTGTATATACATGCTGTCAATTTATTTTAAAAGGGCTATCCATTAGATCTAAACATAGAATAGTGGCCATTAAGTTTAACATTAAGGAAATGTTTTGTTTTTATTTTGGATTGATTGGAAAATAAACATCTATTGGAAATACCTTTATGAAGAACATACTGTATTTTTAAGTTCCCCGACTTTCTCTGCTTATGGCATCTTTTAGTATCTCAATATTTTTTTTCAGTACCCTGGGCCAAATGAAATACTTACAGCAGTTAAGTCCAACAACTTAATACATATTTATTTCTTAATGTTCTAACACTTATTGGCGTAGAACAACTTCTCAAACTTCCAAATCAGATTGGATCACCTTTATTTTTTTTTCTAAATTATTTTTTGCACAGTACTTGCCTTTTACTTTAGGCATCACTGAAAACCCATTTTCACAATGATAAAACACCATAGTAAGGAATGTAGTGATCTGTTTAAATTATGAACTACTTTGGGCGAGTAGTTTGAGTAGTTACCAATTGATGCCACTGTTTCCCACAAAAATTTAAAATCGCTTGTCATTTAATATAATCTTTTGAAATTTTAAAACAATCCTGTGACTTCATTGTGCTATCATCCTAAGCGAGCTTCAGGGGCTGGTTCAAGGAACACAGATATATTTAAAAGAAAATGACAAATATCAGAGTAAAAATAGAGGAATTCTAGATATATGTGCTAAAATGTTTACCAAGGGGCGCTTGGGTGGTTCAGTCGGTTAAGCGGCTGCCTTCAGCTCAGGTCATGATCCTGGGGTCCTGGGATCGAGCCCCACATCTGGCTCCCTGCTCAGTGGAGAGCCTGCTTCTCCCTCTCCCTCTGCCTGCCACTCTGCCTACTTGTGCTCTCTCTCTATCAAATAAATAAATAAAATCTTAAAAAAATAAAATAAAATGTTTACCAAAAAGCGAATACTATTGACAATAATACTTGTCATTATAGACAAAAGCAAATAAAAGTTGATGCTATCAAAGTAAATTAAATATGCAGTGAATAAAAACCTTATTATCATATGTATCATTCTAGGCCAACATTTGCAAGCCAATCTTTTTTCAAAATTTTTTTTCTATTCTCAGGCGAGACTAATATATTATCTACAACTGTTTGTACAGTGAAAGTGAATAAAAACCAGATAAAGGTATTTTCATGTTGGTATAAGAGAAACTGTTTGCCTAAGAATTATTTTTCTATAGATTAAGATTTCATCAGCATAAAACTGAGGCATATTAATGATTTTCTGTTTACATGTGGCATTAATAAGAAATTTAATTAAAAATCCTAGCAAATAAAAGTTCAGTACCAGCAAAACGCTGTTGTTTTATCCACTTATAAGCAGGTGAGATATCAAAAACTAAAAGAAAAACAATATTTAAATATTTCCTGAATAAGAGTTAATTTGTATATGCATTATTTTCTCTAATGCCCTATTTTTCCATTCCTAAGGTAGTTCCAAATATCATTAGAAAGTTTCATCTTTTTATTATAATGCTTCTTTTTATACAATGTGATGCCAAAACCAAACTAATAAAATCATAAATATGTAGAATGCATTATTGTAGTAGTGAAAATGAATAGAAGTTGCATGTGTGTGTTTTCCTTCTTCTGCAATCATCTTTGTCTGACTTACCAAGCCCCTCACTGCAGCACCGTATCTTAACCCTGCGTCTTGGGGCTCTTATCACTGGGAATTCTGCAGATCTAGTTCCCATGTTGGCAGGTGGCTTGGCCAAGGCCCAGCTGTCCCAGGTCCAGCTCCCTCTAGCATCTCAGGAAGAGCTCAGTAGATACACCAGTTTCTCAGTGATCATGGGGCCCTACTTTAACTTTTTCAAGGTCCAGGATTTACACTGCACTTCAATGTCCAGTGGGAGAAATTCATGGAGCTTCAACCCAAGTGATTTGAAGTCTTGGTTGGGTCTCCTACTTTCTGGCCTGGAGCTGAGCAGTCTTGCTGTTCCAGACCCAAGCACAACTGTGAGTTTCTATTCCAATCCAGATCCATGGTGATGCATGTCTTATTTTTTAATATGGTTGGTTCCCTTTTGCTATGTAATCTAAATTGGGCGATTGAAGGATTGAAAGGTGGTGATCCTACCACGTGAAATAACAGCACTGACCTGGTCAGACATGTGCAGAGCAAGATAATTTTTTTTTTATTTTCAAGCATAAATATATTATGAAATATATTAAAGGCAGTGAGTTTGTGTCGGGAGCCATGAGCAACAAGGGGGTTAATCAGGTAGAGCAAAGGCTCCCTGATCCTTTTGAACCATGGCCACCTGACTGTCCCCATACAAAAACATGTTGTATTGGCTAGCCTGAGTTGTATATAGGCCAAGAAAACCACAGTGTTACTGATAGACCCTGAAAGATAGCGCACCTGGCCCTTTAAAGGCATACCGCGTAAGCAAAACAGGGAAGAAACTATGTCCTTGAGGAATCTGGCCTTGAACCAGAAATTCGGGATGGAGCCAGGAGAAGGGCAGGGAGAAACCCGTGGAACTTGTTTATGTCTTATTGTTATATAACCTAAGCCTATATAAAGTGTGTGAGAAAGAATAAAGTTGTTGTTCGCGGCACCCCCGTGGGCAACCTTCCTGTTTTCATACTTTTATGTTTCATTTTTTTGCCCTCATCCCTGTTCGACCTTGTACGCGGGCCGTGGCAAGTGGCGCCCGAACAGGGACCTGAGCACATGAAAGAGGATCCTGGACACTGACGTCGCAAGCATTCAGGTAAGAGAACCGGTCGTTTAACCGGCACGACAGGAGTAAGAAATTATGGGACAAAGTCAGTCCGCTAGTCATGCATATTTTCTGCGGACCCTGCAGATTTTATTGGCAGAGAGAGGGCATAAGGTGTCTTCCTCCACACTGCAGGAATTTTTCAGGAACATAAAAGATTTGTGCCCTTGGTTCCCACTAGAAGGAACAACAAACCCAGAGGATTGGAGACGGGTGGGCCAAGAGATGAAAAATCAAATAAAGTTGCGGGGCTCCGGTGCCTTGCCGCCCAATACAATGGGCCTTTGGTCTCATATTTGTGAAATCCTGGAGCCACAACAAAAAATTGAGCTGATATCTTTAAAATCATGGGTTGAAGATGAGGAAAAGGATCTTATTAAAGTACCCCTGACTCCCACTGGGGTATCCTCTTTTGAGATTCTGGGCGATGATGTCAACTTACCCAACCAGGAGCCTTTCCCTCCTCCACCACCGCCTATGCCCTTGGCAGGGAAAACCCCTAAGGCTCAGAGTGGTGGGGATGAATTTGGCAACGATGATGTTTATCTTGATGATGACCCCATTCTGACTATGCCCACATCGTTGAAATCGGTCCTGCCTGCAGTCACAACCTCTGGTCAAGGGATTAATTCCGTGACTAAGTGTACTCAAACTAACACGCTGCAGGCTTTTCCCATTATGACCAATCAACAGAGCGCTGCCAAGTCCTCTGTATCCAACATTAGCCCTTTACAGAGAACTTTACTAACAGCGCAGCAGGCGGGAGAGGACGTGGGAGAATTTAATGCCTACCCAGTAACCTTACAGGGAGGCCAACGGACATATACTGCCTTAAATTTTAAAATGTTAAAAGACTTAAAGGCTGCCTGTAGTCAGTACGGGGCCACTGCTCCCTTTACCCTATCCATGATGGAGAACCTTACCAGAGAAGCTCTTTGCCCGGGAGATTGGAAGGTTGTTGCCTGGGCTTGCCTTAGTGGGGGAGATTATTTGTTGTGGAAGGCCGAATTCGAAGAAAAGTGTAACAATCTGACTATCTATAACAGAAGGACCCAAATCCCTGTCTCATATGAGATGTTAGCTGGTACTGGAGCTTATTATGAAGTGGGTAACCAAATACATTTCCCTGAGATTGCCTATGTTCAAATCAATGAGGCTGTTTTGACTGCATGGAAAAAGTTACCGACCACTGGCACAAAGACAGAGGAATTATCTAAAATAAGACAGGGGCCCGATGAACGCTATCAAGACTTTGTTTCACGGCTATTACAAGCCGTAAGTAGAATTGTTGTAGATGGGGAGGCAAAAACTATTATAGTGAAACAGCTAGCCTTTGAGAATGCCAATTCAGCATGCCAAGCGGCCATAAGGCCTTGGAAGTCCACGGGCACCCTTGAGGATTTTTTGCGACTGTGTGCAGACATTGGTCCCAGTTATGTACAAGGGGTGACTTTAGCAGCGGCCCTTCGAGGAATTCCTCCGCAGCAGCTACATTCACAACTTCTTAAAAAACAAAAGGGAAAGTCCCCAATGAATTCTAAAGCTCACATGCCCTGCTTTCTATGCGGGGAACTTGGACACTTTCGTAATGAATGCCCTAAGGGCTCAAGACAAGCCCCATCTTTCAACTTTCCCTCGGGGAACCCCCCTAATAAGCCACAACCACCCTCTGTTTATAACACACATCAGAGCTCATTCTAACCTTCCTGGCCCCCTAGCGGAGGACAATCGCATAGCTGATGAAAATACACATATATTTTTTACAAACACCATTCAGACAACAAAAAGCAGCCATACAAAATTCCATCAAAATGCACAGGCCTTACGGCGTCAATACGGCATCTCCCGGGAAAAATCCCGACAAATTGTACGAAAATGCCAGTCCTGTCCCCAATTTTTTAACCCCCCCTCATATGCCATTAACCCCAGAAGGCTCCTTCCTAACCACCTTTGGCAAATGGATGTAACCACTTACTTACCGTTTGGCCGCCTTAAATACATCCATGTCTCCATCGACACCTTCTCTAACTATATTTTTGCTACCGCACATTCCGGTGAAACTTTTGTAGATGTCCAAAATCATCTCTTCGCAACATTCACAGTTCTGGGCATGCCAAAGGCTCTTAAGACCGACAATGGTTCAGCCTATACCTCTTCAACATTCCAGACCTTTTGTACAAATTTTCACATCACTCATACAACAGGTATTCCTTATAATTCTCAAGGTCAGGCCATTGTCGAAAGAGCCCATTCCACCCTCAAAATGTACCTCAAAAAACTAAAAGAGGGGGAAATACTACAGGGGAAAATAAAATATTCACCTCACTTACACCTTTCATTAGTACTCTTTGTTTTAAATTTTTTGAATGTTGACTCGGTTGGCCGCACTGCCGCCGAACGTTTTTGGCAGCCTGAGCAGGCTCCCCTCCTCTATGCAAAGTGGCGTGACCCCGCCACTGCGGAGTGGAGGGGACCTGACCCGGTCCTACGCCAGGGCCGAGGATGTGCTTGTATCTTTCCCCAGGATGAGGAGACGCCACGCTGGCTCCCGCTCCGATGCGTCCGCATTGTCCGTGATGGTTTACAGAATGAGGCGGCTCCAGATCCGCTCCGGGAGGACGAGGAGACGCCCCGCCTTGGATCAGAGGAAAATAATATGCGGAGGCATCAAAGCCCTGACTGCTCGAGCTGAGGCCACCGTGCGTGAGTCGGGCCAGCCAGTCACGGCTGTTGCCCTTTTCCTTGCCATGCTATCACTTTTAACCCTTGACTCTGCCCAGGCCTCTCCTTACTGGGCTTTTGTCCCGGATCCTCCTACCGCGAGGGCGGTCACCTGGAAGGATCCCTCACCTACGGTGTTTACTAACTTCACAGACATTTTTGATGGGCGTGAGATTTCCGGCCTCACTCATGCCGTGGCGCCTTTTAACTGGACCAGCCTGGCTTCTGCCCCCCCCATTTGTTTCCAGGCCATCGATGGCCCTGAGGCGCCCCATTATGGATGCGTGGTCACTTCACCAGTCTCCCGAAGAATCCGCTCTTGGTATGGAACTGAGCCACCCAGAGGAGACACTTTGACACCTCATGTAATGGTGGAGAATTGGGACATCAACGAGGTTGTCCTTCAACATCGACGGCCCCTGCCTGTTGGCCGTTTCGGACCCGCTTCCAGATCCCTTGAGACCCCATACCTTGACTATCCCCTCTGCAAATCTGACCTAACATGGAAAACCTATGGACCCTCTTGGAAAACCTGCGTTCATCACAACCCAGAGATTGTGACTCCCCATGGCATACCTGACACTTATATAATTGACTGGTCAAAAGACGGGGATCTCCCTTTGCGCCGCTCCCCCCTGCCTTCAGAATATGGGCCATACGACCACAATAATTCTGCTCCCGGGAGAGTGCTATCACTGGGGAAGATGAGACACCCGGACTTATGGAAAATTGTTGCGGCCATGAGAGATGTTAAAGCTAATTCATCTCTTTTCCCTGGTTTCCCCACGGGCCCATTGACCTTTCAAATTCGGGCATGTCTTTCCCCACCGTTTCTGTTTGTGGTGGGGGACGGGTCCGTGGTGCCCGAGGTTAAGGCCAATAGAACCCTTTACAAAATAACTTGTGAGGAATGTTATCTCACCAACTGTTTGCCTTTACCCGGCGCCCCAAATCCAACAAAGATGGTTTTTCTAGCCATGCGGCCCCCTTATCTAATGATGCCTGTAGAGGTGGGGGGGCCCTGGTATAGAGATTATGGCTACCAATTTGCACAAGAACTGGAAGGCCTACTTAGTCGGAGACGACGCTTCCTGGGCCTCCTGATAGCCGGCATCACTGCCTTGGTGTCCCTGATAGCCTCGGCTACTGTTTCCACGGTGGCGCTGTCCCAAGGCATACATACGGCCTCCCATGTAAATAGCTTAGCCCATAATGTCTCCCAGACCCTCGCTACACAAGGAAGTATAGATAAAAAAATTTTGGCTCGCCTAGATGGTCTAGAACAGGCCGTCGAGTACCTGGGCACCCAATATTCAATGTTACACACTCGTCTGTCCTTTGTATGCCACGGAGGGTATGGTTCCATTTGTGTAACCCCCTTAAAGGCTGACAATGTCTCCTGGGAAACGGTGCAGAGGCACTTGCAAGGTATCTGGCATGAGACAAATGTAAGCCTAGATCTGTTTCAATTGCAAGAACAAATAAACAATATAGCCTCCTCCCATCTGCATGTAGTCACCCCCAGAGACATGGCACAATCCTTTCTACAAAAGCTACAGGGGTTTAACCCCTTTAATATCCTCCAACATTCCTTTTGGATTATGTGTGCTCTGGTTGTAGGGGTAGCCTTATTACTCTGCTTATGGTGTGCTTGGAGTCGCTGTCTGTTTGCTTTCATGGCTAGTACCCAAGCAAATGTACACATGTTGCGTTTAAAGATAAAAGGGGGATATGTCGGGAGCCATGAGCAACAAGGGGGTTAATCAGGTAGAGCAAAGGCTCCCTGATCCCTTTGAACCATGGCCACCTGACTGCCCCCATACAAAAACATGTTGTACTGGCTAGCCTGAGTTGTATATAGGCCAAGAAAACCACAGTGTTACTGATAGACCCTGAAAGATAGCGCACCTGGCCCTTTAAAGGCATACCGCGTAAGCAAAACAGGGAAGAAACTATGCCCTTGAGGAATCTGGCCTTGAACCAGAAACTCGGGATGGAGCCAGGAGAAGGGCAGGGAGAAACCCGTGGAACTTGTTTATGTCCTATTGTTATATAACCTAAGCCTATATAAAGTGTGTGAGAAAGAATAAAGTTGTTGCTCGCGGCACCCCCGTGGGCAACCCTCCTGTTCCCATACTTTTATGTTTCATTCTCTTGCCCTCATCCCTGTTCGACCTTGTACGCGGGCCGTGGCAAGTTTGAATCCATGTCTTATAGTTTTTGAAGCAGGATAAATAAGAGCAATAAACTGGGTGTGAATTGAGGAAAGGGGATGAGAAGTAGAGGAAAGTGATGAACATAGCTTAAATATCAAGGTGTAAGAGAAGAAAATTTCATATTAATAAGGGACCCTCACTCAGGATAATGGATTTCAACAGGAAGCAAGTGCATAGACATTGGAAGCAGCTCAGTAAAAACTCAGGAAAATGTCCTTAATCCAACTAGGAATTGCTTCTCATTAAAGCTTTATGTCAGGCCTGGACAGAGACATGTGGGCACCCCAGCAGGCTAATAATGTGCTCTTTATTTAAAACAAAGATAAAGGGACTCCTGGGTGGCTCAGTTGGTTAAGCATCTGCCTTCAGCTCAGGTCATGATCCCAGGGTCCTGGGATCGAGTCCTGCATCGGGCTCCTTGCTCAGAGGGGAGCCTGCTTCTCCCTCTGCCTGCCGCTCCCCCTGTTTGTGCTTTCTCTTGCTCTCTCCCTCTGACAAATAAATAAAATCTTTAAAAAAAATTAAAACAAAGATAAAAAGTAGATATTTCATAGAAGAGGGTACTTCTTTCTATAAACATTCATGTACACTAAGTTTGAAATAAAAGATTAATGGCCAGTAGAGAATGTAAAATTATAGTCTACTTTACAGATACTATCTTGGTTTTGAACTTTCTCACAACCACACAATTAAAGTGAAAGCATATTAAATTTTGGATAGCAAAAAAAACAAATGTTCTTTTCCAGTTAGATAGCATTCACTCTGTCACTTACTAACTTAACAACCTTTGAAAAGTTACTTAACAATGTACCCTAATTGCATCATTTTATAAAATGGGAATGATAATAATAATAGTCATCTGACAACATTGCTGTAGAAATTAAGAAAGTTAATATGTGTAAATGTTTAGAGCAATACGTGATGTATTTCAGTGATTAATAAGATTTTTTATTAATATTTGATTGCAAAATTCCTCTGCATTTGATGGTCTAGACCACAGAAGCCCCTCATTACTTGCATGAAACCATTGTAAAAATACTCCAGGGAATTGGTCAATTGAGATGACTAGTGGTGTTTTGTTTGTTTGGTTTTTGGTTTTGTCTATTTGTTTTTAAATTCTAAAGTTTTGAAGCATGTTGAAAGAATGCGGTCAGTTATAATTTCTTGGTTTTATAAGGAGTCCCATGTGGAATCTTGAGATTCCAAGTACTGTGATTCAGTGTTTTAAAAGGCTTTACTTTTTTAGAGCAACTCGATGTAGATGATAAAATTGAAAGGAAGGTGCAGCGATTTCCTATATTGTCCCTTCCCCACACATGCCTAGCCTCTCCACTATCAACATCAGAATTGTACATTTTTTTGTCAAAAATTAACCTAAATTGAAACACATCATAATCACCCAAAGTCCAGAGTTTATGTTAGAATTCACGCAGCGTTGTATAGTCTATGACCTTACACAAATGTATAATGACATATATCCAACATTATAATATCATACAGAGTATTCTAAATCCCCAGAAACCACTGATCTTATTATTGTCTCTATAGTTTTGCCTTTTTCAGAATGTCATAGAGTCAGAATCACACAGTATGCAGACTTGTCAGATTGGCATTTGCACTTAGCAATAGGCATTTAGAATTCTTCCATATCTTTTCATGGCTAGTAGCTCATTTCTTTTTAGCCCTGAATACTATTCTATTTTCTGGATGTACAAGAACTTATTTGTCCCTTCATTTACTGAAGGACATATTGGTTGCTTCTGAGTTTGGTCAATTATGCTTCAACTCCTTTGGATAAAAGCATGGTTGGTGGATCTTATGATAAGATCTTATGATAAGAGTATGTTTAGTATTGTAAGAAACTGCCAAGCTGTCTTCCAAAGTGGCTGTACCACTTTGCATTTCACCAGCAATGGAGGAGAGTTTCAGTGCTGTACATCCTCACTGGCATTTGGTGTTGTCAGTGTCCTGGACATAGTCATTCTGATAGGTGTGTGGTAATATCTCATAGTTGTTTGAATTTGCATTTCCTTGATGACATATGATAGGGAAGATCTTTGCATATGCTTATTTACAATCTATCTTCTCTGGAGAGGTGTCTGTGAAAGACTTTCACCCACTTTTTAATACGGTTGTTATTTTATTGTTGAATTTTGAGAGTGCTTTGTATATTTTCTGTAACAGTCTTTTATCACGTATGTCTTCTGCAAATATTTCCTCCCAGTCTGTGGCTTGTCTTCTAATTCTTTTGATACTGCCTTTTGTAGAACAAAAGTTGTTTTTTTTTTTAATTTTAATGAAGTCCAGCTTATCACTTATTTCTTTTATGAATTGTGTTTTTGGTGTTGTATCACCATACTCAACATCATCTAGGATTTCTCTTCTGCTACCTTCTGTGAGTTTTATAGTTTCCATTTTATATTTAGATCTATTGTCCATCTTAAATTACTTTTAATGAAGGGTATAAGGTCTGCATCTAGTCTCATTTTTTTTTTGCATGTGGATGTCCAGGGTTTCCAGCACTGTTTATCAAAGAGATTATCTTTGTTCCATTGTATTGTCTTTGCTCCTTTGTTAATGATCAGTTGGCTCTATTTATGTGGGTCTGTTTCCCTATTCTGTTCTATCTATTTTTCTATTCTTTCAACAACACCACGCCTTGTTCTTCAATATTGTGTGTGGCTCTATTGGATCTTTTGCCTTACTATATAGGCACTAGAATCAGTGTGTCAATATCCATAAAACTACTTGCTGGAATTCTGATTGGGATTGCAATGTATCTACAGATCAAGCTGGGAAGAACTGGCATCTTGACAATATTGAGTTTCCCCCATAATTCAAATTTAAGCCACTGTTATTATAGCACTGCTTCTATTTTGGTTTCCCAAATAAGTTTCCCAGCCGGCCCATTCACTAACCTGACTCTGATTTTTTTAATACAGTTACTGTGGCACCATAGAACGCAAATTAGATTTGGACTTAGCCAAGCCAAGCTTTGGCTGTTTGAGTCTGGGACAAGTCTTTTAACTTGCCTTAGTTTCCCATCAGGATAAAATAAAGGACTTGTAATGTTACTGAACCTTAAATGAGAAAACATACTATAGCATGGCTAATAAAAACTTACATTAGAAAAGATGGATTCATAATCTGCAGAGAAAAGGCACATGCTGCCTGTTGTGGGGGTGATTTGCATTTCCCAAAATGAGAAGATAAAGCCTTCATCCCTAGTACCTTAGAACATGACCTTATTTGGAAATAGGGTCATAACAGATATAATTATATACATAATTAGATAAGTTAATATGAATTCATATTGGAGTAAAGTGGGCTCTTAATCCAATATGACTAGTGTCCTTATAAGAAGAGAAACAAACGTGGACACACAAGGAGCATTGCCATGTGACCATAGAAAGAGAGACAGAAGTGCTACAACTGCAAGCCAAGAAAGGCAAATTATTGCCTGCAAACTGTCAGAGGTTAGGAGGAGGCAAAGAAAGATTATAAGTTTCAAGGAAGCATGACCCTGTTGACACCTTGATTTTGGACTTCCAGACTTCCAGTGTTTTAAATCCCCTACTTTGTAGTACTTTGTTACGACAGTCCTGGGAAACTAACCACTGTCCAAATGAAAAATTATTGTTTAATATTTATCCATTTAATACTTGTCAAATTTATATCCAAAGTTTTTTTCATTGTTATATGTCCAGTAGGCAGACACCACTTTGTTCTCTGCTCAGAGAACAAGGACTCGCTGCCTTTGTGCCTCAGGATGCAGGCAGCCTGCAGCAAGGAATAACAGTTTATTTTTTTTAAATAGATCTTAATCTTTATTAATATGGGGCAAAGGATAATTTTATTTAAAACCAAAGTCAAAGGTAATTAACATAAAAATAATGATAGAGGTCTGGACTATCATGCTAGTTTGTACATTCATAACTCCCACAAAAAATTTCAGGCATGCCATTTTGAAAATAAAGATGGAAACATAGTTACCTGCTGATCGTCTTTTAAAACACAATTATCCTCTGTGACAAAGGGCAAAACCAGCTCAATTCATTTTTATCTTGAGAATTTTATACAAAGTATCCTGAAATATCTAACAGAAAAAAAAGCAATGAGAAATACCTTATTTTATTAAATGCAGAGTCTTACATGGATGGAGAGATGATTCTGTCAGCAGATAAATTGAATATGTATGAAAAGAAAATCAGTATTGAAAACTGCTTATGATTTAAACACATGTCCTTGAATACCTTATTTGCAGAGAGGATATTTAGGAGGGGAAAGTAAATCCATTTGTATTTATCACCAATATATTTTTATTTATTTATTTATTTTGAGTTTTTATTTAAATTCCAGTTAGTTAGCATACAGTGTAATACTAGTTTCAGGTATAGAATTTAGTGATTCATCACTTACATACGACACCCAGTGCTCATCACTACAAGTGCCCTCCTTAGTCCACATAACTCATTTAGCCTCCCTCACCACCCACCTCCCCTCCAGGAACCCTGAGTTTGTTCGCTGTAGTTGAGAATCTGTTTTTGGGTGGTATCTCTTCTTTTTCCCCCTATCCTCATCTGTTTTGTGTAACCAATATATTTTTAAACATTAAAAAAAAATTGAAAACATTCTGTGGAAAAGAAATTATGTTCCAAAAATCCAGCAGTCATCCTTGTGTTCTCTTTTTCTTTCAATTCCCATATATAATTGAATGGTGTATCTTATTGATTTCAAAATATATCCAGAATGGAGCCACCCCTCTGCACTATACTTCTGTCCCAAACCACGGTCATCTTTTACCTAGATTGCTACTGTAGCCTCTTAACTCGTCTTTTGGTTACTTATCTTGCCTCCTTGAATGGTGTTAACAAAGCTGTCAGCATGATATTGCTAAACCTGCGTCAGATCCTGTGACTCTTCAGTTGAAAACCTACAGTAGTTCCCATTTCACTCAGAGGAAACACAACCACACCTCCATGGGTTGCCAAGTCTTCCACACTCGACTGTAGCTCTCTTCTGCAACTTCATCTTCTTCCAAGTTCCCATTCCCTTACTCTGGGTGCTGGTCTCCATGGTGTTTCTAGAAGATACCCAAGTCCAGTCCTACCTACAATACTTTCCTCTGTATAGAAAGCTCTTTTCCTGTTTATCACATGGTTAACACCCTCACTACACTTGAGTCATTTGTTCAAAAGTCAATTTCTGGGACATCTGGGTGGCTCAGTCTGTTAAGTGTCTGCCTTCAGTTCAGGGCATAATCTCAGGGTCTTGGGATCGGGCTCCCTGCTCAGCGGGGAGTCTGCTTCTCCCTCTCCCTCCATCCCTTCCACCTGCTTATGCTTTCTCTCTCTCTCTCTCAAATAAATCAATAAAATCTTTAAAAAAAAACCCATAAAAGTCAGTTTCTTTTATGGTTTACATTATGTCTCACCTAAAATTCATGTTAAGTCCTAACCTCCAATACCTCAGAATTGCAATCTTATTTAGAAATAGGGTCATCACAGATATAATTAGTTAAAATGAGGTCAGACTGGAGTATAGTTAGCCCCTAAATCAATAGGACTGGTGTCCTTACAAAGGGAAAATTTAGAGACAGACATGGACAGAGGGAAGACTACATGAAGAGACATAGGGAGAACACCACATCAGGATTGAGATCAGAATGATGCATCTATAAGCCAAAAAATGTCAAAGATTATTGTCAGCCATCATGAATCAAGGGAAAGGCATTGAACAGAATCTCCCTTACAGCCCCTGAAAGAACGCCACCTTGTCTACTCTTAGATCTCAGACTTCTGGCCTCCACAAGTGTGAGACAATAAATTTTTGCTCTTTAAGCCACCAGTACGAAGCACTTGGCTATAGCAGCCCTTGGAAACTAATAAAACTTCTCCATGTGCTTTACCTTGACCTCCCTATTTAAAAATTTTTATACTGTACATCTCCACCCCCACACTGACCCCACTTACTGTGTTATATTTTTCTATAGCATTCCAAATCATTTACTCTTTTCATGTTAATTGGTTAATGTCTTGTTTCCTCACGTAGAACATGAGCTCCACAAAAGCAGGCTTTTTTGTTCACAATGGTAGAGCAGATGTTTTGAATATAGCACTTGGCAAAAGATAAGTTCTCAGTATGTTGGTTAAATGAATACAATGGAATAGATTATTCTAGGTTTCTGTATAAATAGAGAACATTTTGAGATATTTAACCTTAGCAGTACAGTATACCACATTGACTTGTGAATTTGGTGTCATAAACGGTTTGAAAGTTAGCATGAGGTACTTTTGTGTAGACATATACAAGAGGTAACAGATCAAAGAAGACTTTTTTTTTAAATAAAGGCTGAGTATAAAACTATCATATAGAGAGAGCAAAAGACTATCATATATAGAGAGCAAAAGAAGGCAAAATTCCTGACAGGTTATTATGAAGCTGTGCTATAATATTATCCACCAACAACCAACAAGTAATCACTAAAGTCCTCCTAGTATTAGCCAGTGCTGTTCTTGAATCTGAAGGGATAATTATAACATTAAGCCATGGTCCATGGGCCCCAGTGTTTCTTGGTGTATCAGAGAGAAAACAACTGATAATAAAGCCAATTACAGAGAAAATTATTATGTGATAATAAACACCAAAATAGTTGAAACACATGCAGAATATTGTTCAAAAGCTAGAAAAAGTCTTAATTGAGGAAGTAAAACTCAAAACAGATTTTGAAAAAAATGTCTAAACTCTATGTCCAAGACATGCTAGAAGATTTGTTTGAAATAGTGTCATCTATTATATGGGCTCAGAATCAGAGCGGGAAATGTATGCCGTATATCAGTAAATGACACTATAAATGTCATATTTAAGAAAAAGGACTAAAATTGGGAAGAATTTTAGAAGCATAACGTGCAGCTATGTGGCTCACAAAATAGCATATAGATCATATGAAAATAAGATAATGTAAAAATATATATTATAGTAATATATATTATATGATTGTGTATTTTGATACTTACTATACACTGTTACATACTGTATAATGTATATACATGTGCATGCGTGTTCGTGTGCATGTTTATTCTGATTTGATCACCCCAATGGCAGAGAAGATATCTTATACCTCTTTTGACCCATGGAGCCCAGTACATGTTCAAAAATGTATTGTGTGTGTGCGTGTGTGTGTGTGTGTGTGTGTGTAACAGAGCAACCATAAAATCATTTTCATTTATTTATCTTCATTTTGATGTTTTAAAATAAATGCATTTAAAGACTGAGGTATGAAATCACTGCCTAGGCCAAGAGAATTTCTGAAGCCGAGATGTAGAAGAAGAGATAACTCCACAGAAGTGAAGGGTCACTTCCCTTAAGAAAACTGCAGTTTCAGTGATGAACAAGAAGCTGAGAAGCTGAGCAGAGCTTTGGATGCAACAAGAATACGTTTTTCTAGTAAGCACTACAGAGTATCCCTTGAGGCCCTGACCCCATACATTATAAAAAAAAGGTGAACATGAAATAGATCAATTTTCTCATAGACTAAAAGCCACCTTGGAAAGATCTCACGCTTCACTGGATTAAGTCAAATATGAGATTACTAGTGCATTTAAAGTTGTCTTCTTGTATCAAAAGTATACCCTTCTTAATAGAAATGAACATTATTTTGAGTCTCAGTTTACCTATAATATTTTCACATAAAACTAAGTTCTGATCCAGAAGTTATCAGACATACCAGAAGATCAGAAAAAATGGAAAACTATTAGCAAATACAGACTTAAAGGTAATACATATTAAATATGGATTTTGACAAATGTGTTTATAAAAAAATAAACCAGTATGTATTCAAGAACCAAAGAACTAAAATGAACATGAAAACTGAGTATGCATTTAACAGCAGATTAGACACAAGGGAAGAGAATGACCAGGCAGATAGGTCCCAAGTAAATATCCAGACCAAAGCACAAGCGATAAAAGGAAGGAAAATGTAGAATAGACAGTACATGTGTAATATGGTGAAAAGTTCAACCACATATTTAATTATAGAAGGGGAGGTGAGAAGGAATTATTAGGAAGCAATAATTGAAGAGGTTATGTCTGAGAATTGTCGAAAACTAGACATGATATAAAGCCACAGATAGAAGAAATACAAAGATTCCTAAACAGGAAATTGAAAGAACACCAGACTTCAAAGCAAACAGGCAAACATAATAAAATTGTTAAAAAAAAAAAAAAGAAAGAGAGAAATAGAGAAAAACAAAAACAGCCATAAGTTGGGATGGGGAGCAGAGGGTGGGGGAGTAAAGGAGATTTTAACTGCAAAGTAATTATATTAAGATTTACAGCTAACATTTTATCAGCAACAATGGAAGCAAGATGATAAGGAAAAATATTTTCAAGTAATTCAAGTAATTGATTACCAATCTAGAATTCTCCATACTTCAGAAAGTATCCCTGTAGCTAACTTCCCTTGCCTTTGAAGTTACTTCTTTGTGCCCCTTCTACACTTAATTGACATATATTTGTTGAGCTGGGTTTGTTATATTCTGGACACAGCATGAAAAATAGGTTCTGTGTCTGTAACTACATGGAGTGTGGTCATCTACCACAAGGTCCAGCTTGTCATAAATCCTAATAAATATTGTTAATCATATATGTAAGTGCCCAACTATCTCTTGACAATGTTCCTTACTAGAAGCTGGTCTTCTTAGTCCTCTTTAAATAAAATTAAAAGGGAAATGCTGATTACTTTTAGGTGAGTATTTGTTTTTATATTAATAAAAATGTACAGTAATTTAAATAAATACACAAATTGAAGACATGTCTTTCACTGATTCACATTGTTCATGATCTAATTTCAAGAATCCATGAACATGAACCTGATATGTAGTAGCCACTTGCCACTTTTCTATGCAGGGAGTGGTCATGTGTGTGTTTGACCACATATTCTGCTTATTCAATTAGCCCCTTTTTCTATATCCATTCACCCTACAATCTCTGCTTTCCCAATTCAATCAGTGAAAGCAAACTCTGCTGATACATACTTATCTCTTTCCAAAGTTTAACTTCTATTTCTTTCTTTTGAAATGAAATTTATTTTACTTTTCATATTTTTTAACTTTTTAACTTTAAATAATTTCTTACCGACAAATTGTTGTAAAAATTATAGAGTCTGGGAACCAAACTGAGGGTTACAGAAGGGAGGGGTTGGGGGGATGGGATAATAGGGTGATGGGTATTAAGGAGGGCAAGTGTGGTGAAGAGCACTGGGTGTTATATGCAACTAATGAATCGTTGAACACTACATCAAAAACTAATGATGTACTATATGTTAACTAATTGAACATAATAATAATAAAGTTATAGAATCCATTGACATGTCTAGCTTCCCCATATGGCAATGCCTTACATAACCAAAGTGCAATTGCCAACAAGAACAAATTACCATTGGTGTAATACAGCTAATCATCCAGAGATTTAATTCAAATTTTACCAATTGTGTCATTAAGATTTTTCTCAGTCCTAGAACCCAATTCAGAATCATTCATTGCATTTAATTGTCATGTCTCCATATTTTCCTCAATCTGTCTTTTTTGGCTTTGAAATCTGTGATTTTTTTTGTTGAGTTATTGCATAGAATTCCCATCAGTTTGGCTTTATCTAATATACACCACAGAAATTACGCTGTATTCTTCCCAGGACATCGTATCAGAAGATATCTGATGTGATTGGTTACTGGTGATATTTACACAGTAGGATGGTATTTCAAGGCTATGTGGTATATGATACAAACACTTGAGCTTAAACTCTGCAAGCTTTGATAGTCCATCAAATTTAAGATAGATTGATTATAACATGCATTATTGATTTATATGCAATATAAATACTTTTTTATATAATTAACATGCAGTGTTATATTAGTTTCAGATGTAAAATATAGTGATTCAACACTTCTGTACATTACTCAGTGCTCATCACGGTAAGTGTACTCTTGATCCCCTTCAGCTATTTCACCCATTCCCCACCCACCTCCTCTCTTAAGATATATTGATTGTAAGATGCATCATTGATTCATACATAATTTTTAAACAAAAAATCTTCCAAATAAAGTATGACACAATAACTTTCTATCCCTTAGAAACGTGATATTAATTGAAAATCTATTTTGTTTCTATTTAGCTAATAGAAATGTTGACAATAGGAGCAGTTGTAAGCAACGTTAGCAGGGGCAGGCAAGAAATAGCACATCACCACAATTGTTGCCAGACCAACTGATTGTCTCTTCCCAAGTTCACAGATCCTGAAAGGGGAGGGGAAATTTCTATCTTAGAATCAATGAAAATGAGGAGATTAATACCCTCAAACCGGGAGGAAAAAGTCACACTGGATTGCGGGTGGTAAAATATCCATTAAAAGAAGGGAATAATATGATCGGAGTTAGGTACATATGCTGGAACATTCTAGTCTTCAGGAATGACACTGAATGGAAAAGTGTTGGAGTTTAGGGATCATATTGCTAAGAAAAAAAAGAGCACAACTATTTACATAACTATAATATTTTATCCACGGCCACAGCCATGGTACTATGCTAATAGTACCCTACTTTAATTTAAACATGGGGAAAAACTGAGACAATTTTAGAAAACAAGCATAAAGGAGATTTTGAAGCCATGATTTTCAAAGCTGGGCTTCATTTTCCCATCTCACAGTGATGTTCCCCATGGAACTTCACTTATATTCTTGACCCAATGATTGAATAATGAATATACCACAGTAAGAAATCTGACAAGACAATCAAAAACAAATTGATAATTATGGATTAGTTTACCAGAGTAACAACTCTTTATCACTGTAAAGTGAAAAGGTTCATTTCCCAAAATGTACTGTAAAGTATTAGAAAACCTACATAAATTATTTTAATTAGAGAATCTATCAGTTTATGTGAAAGAAATAAGGCCATTCTATTGTCTATAGGTATAGATATATGGAGACAGAGATAGATACATAGAGACATCATAGATATAGATATATAGGTCCATAACTAAGGTGAGTGGATAGCCCAATTTGGCCAGGATAATGTTCATTGAGTCCATCATCCTGGCATAATTATCAATACCCTCTCCTTTCACTCTCAAAATTCCCAGTTTGTCAATAAGTTATATGATCAGGGAACTGATAATGGAATTTATCTATCCCACAGGGGGTTTACAGTTGTTGGTCTAGGATATACAATGTCCAAAAGCATATTCATTTTCACACTAATTCCAATCAAGTTATGAGGGACAAGAACTTGAAATTATAGGTGTTACACCGTACACTTCCAAAATGTCTTTTTAACTTCAAAAATGTATCTATATGCTAAGTTTCTTAGGTTAGCTTTATTTGTCATGTTTTTTTTTTTTTTGAAGTGTATGGGATGCCCAGGAACTTTCCTAAATAATTTGAATAGTACAAAAGAACATAGGTTTTATGGAGTTAAGTTAATAGCATGGACTTCCCCAAAAGCCTTTGAGTTCTGGCTGAATGACCTGAATGAGTCATTCAAAATCTTCTGTGCCTGTTTTATAATCCGTAAATTAAAAATCATTACAGTGCTTACCTTCAAGCGTTGCTGTAAGAATATAAATGAGTGATAAAGTTTATAGGTAAGTCAGAGGTAGTACCTGGCATCTTGTAAGCATGATGTTAAGTGTTTAAAGAAGGATAAGGAGGAAAAGATAGATAACGGTAGATAAAGTGGAATTTGTGTTCATTACTAAGTCGGCTATGCAAGTTAAAATTTTCGTGGGAGGAAGGAGAACACGGATGGATTATCAACCACAGCACTCTGAGAGGACATGCTTAAAGAATATAAACAAAAACTTGACCAAGGAAAAGATAATAGACTTTTAAACCCTTTGAGGACTCAGCACTGTGCAGGTCTAAGATAAGTTGTAAGAATTGACATGGGTGCGACTTCCAAGAGTTCTGAATACATTTCTTCAAAGAGCTGAAAATTCAAGTAGAAACAAAAAATGTTAACGTCCTTGTCTCTTCACTTCATCTCTCATTCCATATCTCATATTTTAATGAGTACCATTGCCATTACTTTTAACATATTTTGAACGGGTGCCCCTAGGGGATCACTTCCTGCTCTACCACCCTGCTCCCGGCCACCACTATCCGGATTTGAATTATGTCCTAAGCGGTCTCTCTGCTCCGCCCTGGTCCTCCATTCAGGGTATTCTCTCCCTACAGCAAGAATTACTTAGTTGAGGTGTCTCTCAAAACCATTCAATGGGTTCCCAACCAATTGGAATAACAAAGTCCTAATGGTTGAACACAAGGCCCTGTATGATCTGATCCCTGTTACCCTGTTTTAAATTATACTCCCTAATACTGTTCTTCTTCACCTTGGTAGAAGCCACAAGGACTCCATGCTTGTATATTTCTGCCTTATGGCTTTGGACTTGCTTTTCCCTGTACAGGAAAACTCTCTTCCCACAGAGCCATGTGGCTCAAAGGCTCACCTCCTTTGGGTCTTGGCTAAATTTTCTTCATTCAGTAACCTTTTGTCAACTCTTGTGAGAGAAAGAATTTCTGCCTGTTTTGTTCCCTGCTACATGGCCAATGTCTGGGATGGTTTCAGACATGTAATAAGCCCTCAGTAAATATGTGGTGAATAAATAAGCATTGTGTTAGCTATTTCATTAGTTATCTTTTGATAACTAGATGATAGCCATGTTAATTCAGTACATCAATCATGATTTAGGTTAAGGGTCAAGTCTTCATTTCAAACAAAATTCCAATGCCAATATTTCTGCTAAAATATCATTGCAAAACCTGGAATGAATTGGATTGGAATACAAATATTACCTGGGCATTTACTATGTATTAGCAGCTCTCAATGCTGATGAACAAAAGAATAATACAAAGTGTCTATGTAATCCACTAGTAAAATATAATACACTAACAAAATGTATTGTAAACTGCTAATGAAAAGCAAGTGGCTAATTATAAAGTGATGGCTATTGACCTGCACATTTGATTGCTTTCCTTTCAGCAAGTGATTATTAGTACCCCACAACCTGTGATGACACTGCACATCCTCAATCGGCAAAGAAAGTGCAAAACACATCCCTGCTATTTTATTGAGTATCAAATTGTTTATCTATTAAAATAAGGATTACATCCATTAACTACAAATTTCTTTTCATAGGCCTAACTCAGGCAAGTACACCTTTGCTTACTAAGCACCCAATAGAACGAGCCTGTTTTCTCTCCCCATGCAGATTAACAGCAGACATTTCAAGGCATGTAGAATGAATATGTTTCTGATACTGCCTTCAAGCTTCTTAAACTTGATTCATGGGGGGTTTTGTGATTAAAAAAATATAAAACACTAAAACACACATACATTCTGAGGAATGCAGCTTTATAAAATAAATGATTCAGTTTTCCAGTTTGCTAGGGATTTTGTATTTGGAGTCGGACAAATACAGGTTTTTCCATAGTTTACAGATTCCTTGCTCTTCAAGTATAGTATTCTTCCTGGCAGTCCTCTATGAAGACAGCTGGCCACTCTGAAGGATGATTTGCTCTTCTCCAAAAATGTCACTTTTCAAGAACACTTGATCACTTCCCACTTAGTGTGCAGCATGCTGGTTGGCTGAATTTATGAACATGCTCATCCAAAATGTACCATCAAAATTCTTTGTGTCAAAAGGTCAAACTTATATTTATTACCTCCAAAAGAGAGAATGCAATATCATAATTTAAAAATAATAGTGACTCTCTAGAGAACATATTTATATGCAAAATAAATTTTAGGGATGATTATTATATGATCATAACATGATTTCATAAATAATATGATAAGTGGATGTGTTGCCTCAAAATCTCATAAAATAATACCCCAAAATATATTTTCTAAAAACAGATGAGTCACAGATACTAACATAAATTCTACTAAATGAGAGAACTTTGTATATTAATTAATACATTAATTAATGTTAAATGTGTCATTTTCTTAAATGCCTATGGTTTTGGTCATTGCAATATTGTTTTGTTTCTCTGGCTACTTCCCCCTATAAAATGATTACTACTCTCAGATACCACGTGTTAAATCTGAGACAAAAGTTGCCAAAGGATATTGACATGGGATTAGATATTCTAGGATGTCAGCCACCTCTTTAGTGATAGCTCCAAACATCAATTATTTTGGTTCTGTATTTTCTGCACTTTCACAAGATGAAAATAAAAAAATATTAATAATGTTAATAATATAGCTTAAACATTATTGAGTGTTTTAGAATGTTAACTCATCTTCTATACAGACACTCAAAACTTCAGTGACTGAATATGCTTTATTTTGGAAGATACAAACGTCTATTGCAGCAAAACTTGCTCTGGTAAGAATATAAATAATGTAAGACAAACTGGGCTCAATGCACTGCATTCATCTTCTAGATTCATTACTAAAATGTCTTTTGAGTCTAACTTTCTTCATTTAAGAAACAAAGACCCGTACACTAAAGACACACTTTATTTCCCAGAAGTCACACCTTGGAAAATTCTGATGTAGGATTTAATTAGATAAGATGCCTTCAAGTGAGTAATTGGCTCACCCAACAGATGATTTCTAAAATGTTTCTCTGAAGGCAGACCTATTATGTTTTCACCTTCAGATACCAGAGGTAACATGTCTTATTAATACCTTGATGAAATTGTTCTGGTTCCACAGGCATAAAGCCGAATAGACAGCTCATCAAATAAAATGGATCCTTTCTTATCAATTGTTCAGTAAAGGAATTTATACATGGTTATGCACTTTCTGAAGAGAAGTTTCCATTTTCCATGGAGAAACATGAAGAAATTTGAATTCACTGCATCATTTTGCTAACTAGGATACCAACTTTAATGTCAGAAATGATTATTTTATAGAAAACTGCTGAACAAGTAGCATTATACATTATGAGTTAATTCCTCATTATTGTTCTTATAAGACCCATACTCTTTTCCTATAAATAAAGTATTAAGATAATTTAATTGGAATTCAACTTACCTCATATGCATCGTCTAGGATTTAAAGAGATCCATGCATATATTCCAACTTATATAACATAAATTATAACACTGAAAATTAAGGTACTTTCCCTTAAATATCAATGCCAAGAAGACAAACACTGTCAAGTTGTAGCTGTATCTATCACTCCAACTATATGCTGAAGACACCTACGTGATGTCTTCTAAAAATTAAAGAGATTTTTATACCCATGAACATTACATATCTGCACACCCAGAAAGAAAAGTAATATATTCAACTTTACAGAATCCATAAATTAGCTTACAAGTGGGATGAAATCTCAGACTCTTCACAGTTTTTGACAATTTCAGCAATGAACATGTGATACTGATAGGCACGTAGCCTTCTGGAAAAGAAAGGATGAGTGCTTTGCAAACTGACTAAGAGGATTTGAAGGAAATCTATGGAAATCAAAGGTGAAAATAACAGTGGTGACAACATTATGAGGTCAACAGGAAGATAATGGTTCTCTACGTTTTTCCTACAATGGAGGAGAAATCGGACAGGTGGTTGCAAGCTGAGTACCGTGAAGCAGAATCAAGGATTGAACAGTGTCCTGGTTTTGCTCACCCTCTTCTGAGGAGGAGGAGGGAGTCCTACTAATCAACTGGAGGTCAATCTCTGGTCCACCGCATTACAACAACTAACACTGAGCTCTGTCCCTGATAGGCAGAGAATCTAGATACTTTTCAGTTGTAGTTTGAAAGAAGCACATCTACACTGGATTTTAGACTGCTTCAAATGGGCAAAAATGAGGCAAATAATCAAACTTTTGTTGGTTTTCTTGGGAGAGAAAGGGCAAGGTGTATAATGCTTATAAAGGACAAAGGGCAACAGCTGGGCTATCTTAGGGCTCAAGCCCTCCTACACTCCTTAGGTTCATTAGGAGGGAATGCTAAAGGGATTCAGAATTTCTGCACAGTAAATCCTGGCTGCCAAAAGGACACTTTGGCTCTCTTGAGATTTCTCTTTAAGAGACAAATTCTTTTTTGACAACATTTAAGACCTTATAGTCTCAGATTGGGTTTAAAGTAGCAATGGTGGTGACCCACTAGAGAATGTGAAACAGCAATCTAGACATATTCTTGCGTTTATCCCTGTCTGCCCTTGAACTCCCATAAAATTTATGTAGAAACCTGGCAAGAATATAAGAGATGTCATCTTGGTAATTGGGCTGCAGACCTGAAGACTAAGGTAGACTTCTAGAAAAAGCTCACAACTATGTGAACCAAAACTTGTCCATCCAGAGGGAGCACATTCCTAGGCCCCAAGCCAGAAAACAGTGTGGTTGTGATTGTTGAATCAAGGAGTCCTCGAAACTGAAATAGACAGTGCCAATAACAATGCCCTTACAGTATATATTGGGCTTTTGGTGGACACATTAGAAGTCTATTGAATGAAACTATGGAAATTTAAAGAATATTTACATTGCTTACTGGCTGCAAGCTACCTTCTACTACTGCATTAACTTTCTACACCAACCTTAGATGCTTTAAGAAAAAAAGATGATAAAGGATTGGGCCCAGGATCTGGCTAACTCCAAAGAAGACTGAAAGCTATATGCACTTATTCAAGTAGGCAGGGAAACTGTAACCTTGGAAACTGAAAACCAAAGGTAAGCTACAGCACACCATAGAGTAGGCTACACAAGGAATGATTTCAGTGAGCTATGCATGAATGTTTCCATGTGTGCCTTTCTTGTGCAAACAATGATTTAGCACATTTTCCCTAATGACCATGTTGAGCATGAGTTCAAATTGTAGGAAGGGCATGAAGTCAAATCACCTGAAGAAAGATCAGGCATCATGAGCTGGGGGGTAAAAAACTCCAGCAAATTGTTGCAGGGTATTGAAGCAGGCAATGAACCTGCCCAAGGACATGAGACAGATGAAGAACCAGCAAGTCGCAGAACTCACCACAGCAAAGGTGAAAAATCAGGGAGAGATTCAAAGAGCAGGATGAGAAGTTTAGGCAAAACAGCGGACAGTAGGGCGCAAGTGACAAGTCAATAGTATTGTGGCAATAAAATAATTCCCGCAGAGCTAGGAAAAGTGATTCTTTAGAGGTTTCAAAGCTTGTCTCTATCCTTATTGTCTTATAACTCGGCCTCAGTCCCAATCTCTAAACTCCATGATATTTACATCTTCCTTTATTCTGGCTTCTATGTTCTTTCCAGGATTGAGACTATTTTATGTGTAATTCTCCAGTTTCCACTCTTTCTTAGCTGGGTAGAAATTGTTCATGGCCTTTTCTCCATCCTCTATCCTAGTATTTAGCTCATGTTTAACTCATCTGACTTGGCATATCATTGCCTACGGAAAGACACAAATAAGAGCCTCCTATAACCATCTCTCACTTCTCCCACAGAAACAGTTCTACTTGTCCCCCAAGGTGATATTATCAAAATATGAGGAGCAGAAACAAAGTGTGACAGAACAAGTAGACCACGTTAATAAAGAGAAAACATTTGACAGACAATTTCACTTTATGTGCCTTTTGTGAGGGCATTTACCAACCTTGTTTAGACCAAAATTTGGGCCAAAAATATCAGAACACTATTGGAATTATAGCTAAAGGGGAACAACATAGGGTAATGAATAACACTCTGGGAAGGAAAAATGGAAGATGCTTGTTTTTATTATATTTAAAAACTCCAGTCATGGACATAAAAACTCTCAATTCACCTATCCTATGAACAATTACCGACTTATGCATTTGTACAGCATCTGTTTCCATGGAATCTAAGTAGCAAATGTTATGTACATAATATATAAATGCAGATTTTTGTATACAAAACATCTTTTACAAATACATTTTCTTTCCATTTAGGTAATAGCCCCCAACTCAGCCAGATATGCAATAGTATTTTGACTGAGTGTCTGTTTGATGTAGAAAAACAGTGCTATTTTCCTCCTGTTCAAAATATAGTACTCTTTTTCTTCCATTTAATTCACAGAGTGTTTCATTTTTAATGAATACTCATCATTCTCCAATGCTTCACTATATCAATCCATGGCAATGATGCTTATTTCTTTGGAGAAAATATTGTTCATTCAGATACATTTAATTTGCCCAGAAACAACCCAGGCAAAAAGGAAAAAAAAAAGTTTGATGATATTTACAAGTAGATAAACTTCACCTAATTTATAAAAACCCCACTTAGTTCAATGTGATAGACAGTAATAAGGAACAAATTCTTATTCATTGTCAGTTTGTTTGGACATGTCTGCAGTGAAATTTAGAAATGAACATATACCAAGACCTTAGTGTTAACTTTGTAATGTGTTAGAGAGTACATCATGTGGGTGCAATTTCTCTAGTAAATCTCCTAGAAACTGGAAAGGGTGTTCTGTAGATTGGCTCCTAATAGAGCAAATATTTTAAAAATCTGTAGTTTTCATTGAACTTCATTTGAAATGCTCTACTAAGTGACTCTTTTTCTTACCAGACCATTAAAGTTAGCATTAACAGGAAAATATAAGCAGAAAAACAGGTTATTTATGACTTAAAAATTAAGTAAAAAATATAACATCTCCCAGTTGGGGAGGGGGGGAACAACACTAGCATATGCAAAGAAACTTTAAAGACCAACAGAAGCATCTTCCTCATTTATCTTAAAATGAATCTCTGGAATTTGCCTACCATTCATTTGATAGCACCCAAGAGAAATTTTTCTAAAATATAAAATTGATATTAGTGATACTGAATCATTACCCTAATTCCAAAAGTTTTATCAAAAAAATTGAGAATTTATTTCTTCTTGGATCCAAGTTGCTTTAAAAAAGAAAGAGAAACTGGAAGGAGGAAAAGATGGCAGAGGAGTGGGGGATCCAAATCCAAACAGTCCCCGGAATTGAGCTGGATATCTACCAGACAACTCCGAACACCCACGAAATCAGCCTGAGATGTAAGAAGATAGATCTGGATCTCTACAAACAAAATATCACAGGCGGTTGGTTTTGAGGTACAAAACAGGGAGCCGTGATTCCACAGGCAAATATCAGAGGATAAATGGCAGTGGGAGGGAGCCTGGCTGTGGGGATCCTACACTGCCAGCGAGCAATAACCTCCTGCGCTGGGGATGGAGCACAGACTTGTAGACCCGTAGCAGAGGGGAAAGGACTTTAGGGTAGCCCCCCCAGATGGAAACCTGGAATGGCGGGGCCACGTGTGTGAACTGGGGCAGCAACAGGTTTTAGAAGCACAAAGGGCAAAGAGGAGCCTTGACATGGAGGTGAGACCTGGGAGCACTGCTAAGGGGCATACAACCCAGGACTGCAGTTTATAAACTGCAGCACAGACAGAAACGGAGATAGTGTGGCCTAGTGAGCTCACTGAAGAACAGACTGCAATCTCTCTGCTCTGAGGCAGAGGGTTGGAAATGGTCTCTTCTGCTTTGACTCTCCTAAGAGACGTGGAAAGCTGCCAGGGAAAGCAGCCAGAGAACAAAAGCCCCAAAAAACCAGCTTTCACTGAGCCCATCCCCTGCCACAAGTGGCAGGGCAACTTGGCCCAAACAGGTTGCCTAAGTAACAGTGCGGCAGGTCCCTCCTCAAGAAGACAGGCTGGGAAAACAAGAGGCCAGCAACCCTAAGGTGCATCTTGCTTGGATTGTGGTCAGTAATTTGGACTCTATATATTCCCTCAACCACCCATCAACAGAATGACTAGGAGGAAATACTCCCAAAATAGGAAAGACTCAGAGACTATGATTTATGCCACAGATTTACAAATGGATTCAGATATAACCAAGATGTTGGAGATGGAATTCAGGCTAGCAATTGTGAAGACAATAGCTAGAATGGGAAAATTGATTAATGGCAACATAGAGTCTCTAAGGGCAGAAACGAAAGCTGAATTGGCAGAATTTAAAAATGCTATCAATGAGATCCAATCTAATCTAGATAATCCAACAGCTAGGGTAAGCAAGGCAGAGGAAAGAATTAGTGACCTAGAAGACCAAATAATAGAGAAAAAGGGAAAAGAGGAGGCCCAGGAAAAACAACTCAGAACCCATGAAAATAGAATCAGAGAAATAAGTGACACCATGAAATGTTCCAATGTCAGAATTATTGGAATCCCTGAGGGGGTGGAGAGAGAGGACTAGAAGATATATTTGAGCAAATTGTAGCTGAGAACTTCACTAATCTGGGGATTGAAACAAACATTTGTGTCCTAGAGGCAGAGAGGAACCCTCCCAAGATCAAGGAAAACAGGCCAACACCCCGACTTGTAATAGTAAAACTTGCAAATCTTAGAACCAAGGAAACCATCCTAAGGGCAGCCAAGGGGAAGAGATTCCTTACATACAGAGGGAGGAACATCAGAATAACGTCAGACCTATCCACAGAGACCTGGCAAGCCAGAAAGGCCTGGCAAGACATATTCAGGGTACTAAATGAGAAGAACATGCAGCCAAGAATACTTTATCTGGCAAGGCTGTCATTTAGAATGGATGGAAAGATGCAGAGCTTCCAATACCTGCAAAAACTGAAAGAATATGTGACCACTAAGCCGGCCCTGCAAGAAATATTAAGGGGGATTCTATAAAAGGAGAAAGACCCCACGAGGATATAGAACAGAAATTTACAGGGACAATCTACAAAAACAAGGCCTTCACAGGCAACATGATGACAATCAATTCATATCTTTCAGTAATCACTCTCAACGTGAACAGCCTAAATGCTCCCATAAAATGGCACAGGGTTGCAGATTGTATAAAAAGACGGGACCCATCCATATGCTGTCTACAAGAGACTGATTTTGAACCTAAAGATACAACCAGACTGAAAGTGAAGGGATGGAGATCCATCTTCCATGCCAACAGATTTCAAAAGAAAGTGGGGTTAGCAATTCTTATATCAGACAAATTAGATTTTAATCTAAAGACTATACTTAGAGACACAGAAGGACACTATATCATTCTTAAAGGATCTATCCAACAAGAAGATCTAAAAATTATAAATATCTATGACCCAACATGGGAGCGGCCATGTACATAAGCCAACTGTTAACCAAAATAAAGAGTCATATTGATAACAATACGTTAATTGTAGGAGACCTCAATACTCCACTCTCAGAAACAGACAGATCATCTAAGCAGAAGATAAACAAAGAAACAAGAGCTTTGAATGACACATGGGACCAGATAGACCTCGTAGATATATATGGAGCATTCCACCCTAAAACAACAGAATATTCATTCTTCTCGAGCACACATGGAACTTTTTCCAGAATAGACCACATATTGGGTCACAAATCAGGTCTCAACTGATACCAAAAGATTGAGATTATTCCCTGCACTTTCTCAGACCATAATGTTTTAAAAGTGGAACTCAATCACAAGAAAAAATTTGGCAGAAATTCAAACACTTGGAAGCTAAAGACCACTCTGCTCAAGAATGTTTGGGTAAACCAGGAAATCAAAGAAGAACTTAAACAATTCATGGAAAACAATGAGAACAAAAACACATCAGTCCGAAAACCTATGGGATATTGCAAAGGCGGCCCTAAGGGGGAAATACATAGCCATCCAAGCCTCACTGAAAAAAAAAAAAAAAATCCCAATTCACCAACTAACTTTACACCTTAAAGAACTAGAGAAAAAGCAACAAACAATGCCTAAGCCATGCGTTAGAAAAAAAATAATTAAGATTAGAGCAGAGATCAATGAATTAGAAACCAGAAACACAGTAAATCAGATCAACGAAACTAGAAGCTGGTTCTTTGAAAGGATTAATAAGATCGATAAACCACTGGCCAGATTTATCCAAAAGAAAAGAGAAAGGACCCAAATTAATAAAATTAGGAATCAAAGGGGAGAGATCATGACTAACACCAAGGAAATAGAAACCATTATTAGAAATTATTATCAACAACTATATGCCAATAAGCTGAGCAACCTGGATGAAATGGATGCCTTCCTGGAAACCTATAAACTCCCAAGACTGAAACAGGAAGAAATTGACAACCTGAATAGGCCAACAACCAGTAACGAGATTGAAGGAGCAATCAAAAACTTCCCAAAAAACAAGAGTCCAGGGCCTGATGGATTCCCTGGGGAATTCTACCAAACATTCAAAGAAGAAATAATAACTATTCTCCTGAAGCTGTTTCAAAAAATAGAAACAGAAGGAAAGCTTTCAGACTCATTCTATGAGGCCAGCATTACCTTAATCCCCAAACCAGGCAAAGACCCCATCAAAAAGAAGAATTTCAGACCGATATCCCTGATGAATATGGATTCCAAAATCCTCAACAAAATCCTAGCTAATAGGATCCAACAATACTTTAAAAGGATCATCCACCACGACCAAGTGGGATTTATCCCCAGGATGCAAAGGTGGTTCAACATTAGCAAATCAATCAATGTGCTAGAACAGATTAATAAGAGGAGAGAGAAGAACAATATGGTCCTCTCAATTGATGCAGAAAAAGCATTTGACAAAATACAGCATCCTTTCGTGATTAAAACTTCAGGGTATAGGGATAGAGGGAACATTCCTCAAGTTCATAAAATCCATCTAAGATAAACCCACAGTGAAAATCATCCTCAATGGGGAAAAGCTGAGAGCCTTTCCCTTAAGATCAGGAACACATCAAGGATGCCCACTCTCACCACTATTTTTCAACATAGTACTAGAAGTCCTAGCAACAGCAATCAGACAACAAAAAGAAATAAAAGATATTCAAATTGGCAAAGAAGAAGTCAAACTCTCTCTTTTCACAGATGACATGATACTTTATGTGGAAAACCCAAAAGACTCCACCCCCAAATTACTAGAACTCATACAGCAATTCAGTAATGTGGCAGGATACAAAATCAATGCACAGAAATCGGTTGCTTTCTTATATACTAATAATGCATCTGTAGAAAGAGAAATTAGAGAAACGATTCCATTTACAATAGTACCAAAAACCATAAGATACCTCAGAATAAACCTAACCAAACAGGTAAACTATCTATACTCTAGGAACTACAGAACACTCATGAAAGAAATTGAAGAAGACACAAAAAGATGGAAAAACATTCCATGCTCATGGATCAGAAGAATAAACATTGTTAAAATGTCTATGCTACCCAGAGCAATCTATACCTTCAATGCCATCCCGATCAAAATTCCAATGACATTTTTCAAAGTGCTGGAACAAACAATCCTAAAATTTGCATGGAATCAGAAAAGACCCCGAATTGCCAAGGAAATGTTGAAAAAGAAAAACAAAGCTGGGAGTATCACGTTGCCTGATTTCAAGCTATATTACAAAGCTGTGATCACCAAGACAGCATGATACTGGTACAAAAATAGACATATAGACCAATGGAACAGAATAGAGAGCCCACATATGGACCCTCAATTCTGTGGTCAAATAATCTTCAAAAAAGCAGGAAAAAACATGCAATGGAAAAAAGACAGTCTCTTCAATAAATGGTGCTGGGAAAATTGGACAGCCACATGCAGAAGAATTAAACTCGACAATTTTCTTACACCATACACAAAGATAAACTCAAAATGGATGAAAGACCTCAATGTGAGACAGGAATCCATCAAAACCCTAGAGAAGAACATAGGCAATAACCTCTTTGACATCGGCCACAGCAACTTCTTTCAAGATACATCTCCAAAGGCTAGTGAAACAAAAGCAAAAATGAACTTTTGGGACTACATCAAGATAAAAAAAATTTCTGCACAGGAAAGGAAACAGTCAACAAAACAAAGAGGCAACTCACAGAATGGGAGAAGAAATTTGCAAATGACACTACAAATAAAGGGCTTGTATCCAAGATCTATAAAGAACTTCTCAAACTCAACACCCAAAAAACAAATAAGTCAGAAAATGGGCAGAAGATATGAACAGACACTTCTCCAAAGAAGACATACAAATGGCTAACAGAAACATGAAAAAATGTTCATCAACATTAGCCATCAGGGAAATTCAAATCAAAACCACATTGAGATCCACCTTACACCAGTTAGAATGGCAAAAATTGACAAGGCAAGAAACAACAAATGTTGGAGAGGTTGTGGAGAAAGGGGAACCCTCTTACACTTTTGGTGGGAATGCACGTTGGCACAGCCACTTTGGAAAACAGTGTGGAGGTGTCCCAAAAATTAAAAGTAGAGTTACCCTATGACCCAGCAATTGCACTCATGGGTATTTACCCCAAAGACACAGATGTAGTGAAAAGAAGGGCCATATGCACCCCAATTTTCATAGCAACAATGTCCACAATATCCAAACTGTGGAAAGAGCCGAGATGCCCTTCAACAGATGAATAGATAAAGAAGATGTGGTCCATAGATACAATGGAATATTATTCAGCCCTCAGAAACGATGAGTATCCAACTTTTACATCAACATGGATGGGACTGGAGGAGATTATGCTAAGTGAAATAAGTCAAGCAGAGAAAGTCAATTATCATATGGTTTCACTTATTTGTCGAACATAAGGAATAGCAGGGAGGACGTTAGGAGAAGGAAGGCAAAAATGAAGGGGGGAATTGGAGGGGGAGACGAACCATGAGAAGAATATGGACTCTGAGAAACAAACTGAGGGTTTTAGAGGGGAGGGGGATGGGGAGATGGGTTAGCCCCGTGATGGGTATTAAGGAGAACATGTACTGCATGGACCACTGGATGTTATACGAAAACAATGAATAGTGGATCACCACATCAAAAACTAATGATGTATTGTATGGTGACTAACATAACATAATAAAATTAAATTAAAAAAACAAAAAGGAAAAGAAAGAAAGAATAACTAATAAACTGAGAGGACTGGGTTGAGGCACAAAGCAATTGATACTAGAGATTTCAAATAATGCTAATTTAACAGCAGGCTTCCTTTTCTCTCTGGGGATAATTGGTCCGGCGAGGCAGAGGCAGGGCACACTTACATTCTACTGCAATAACAAATGCAGGGACAATTTGATGGTTGTGGCAAAATTGCCAAGAGGCTGCATCTTAAATGCCCTCACAAAAAAAAAAAAAAAAGATAATTATGTGGCATGATAGAGGTAATAGCTAACACTAAGGTGGTAATCATATTGCAATATATAAATGTATTAAATCAACACATTTTACACCTTAAAATTACACGTTATGTCAATTTTATCTCCAATTACCAAAAATAAAAAAGGTAAACATAGAACCCACACTTGCCAGTGCAATGTTATCACAGAGTAATAATTATCACAAGCCTATTACCATGGGTTTTATTAACAAAAGATCACAGGTTATTATAGGCAAAGTTCTCATGAAGGCATTAACATGAGTCAAACTCTAAGCAAGAGAGGAGAGAAGTTTAATACCAACAGAAAGGCAATAATATGCGTTGATTTTAAAACATGATTGCAAATGATATGGTGGTTTTCTCATGAAGAGTGCCATTTCCTGAGATTAGGACCCCTTCAACCAATCACATATGACAAAAGAAATGCCACTTACTTATTAGTTATTAATATTACTATCTTAGCATTCTAGGGCTGCCATGACAGAATATGACAGACTGGGTGGCTTCCACAGTTTGGAAAGCTGGAAGTTGAAGGTCAAGGTGTCAGCAAAATTGATTTCTTCTGAGGCCTCTCTCCTTGACTCACAAAGAGTGCTTTCTTTCTGTGTCCTCACATGGCCTTTTTTCTATGAGCAGGCAGTCCTGGGGTTTCTTCCTCTTCTTACAAAGGCACCTATCACACTGGATTCGGGTCCCACCCTTATGACCTTATTTAACCGTTATTGCTTCTTTAAATGCCCTATCTCCAAATGCAGTCACATTGGGTGTTAGACCTTCGACATATGAATTTGGGGTGGAAGTACACAATTCAGTTCATAACAATGACTTTTGAGGATAGGTTATAATAGACTTCCACTTTTATTGCTGAGAATTTTTATTGTATAGACTTGAGTTGCCATTAAGGAAGTTCAACTACCAAAAACAGTAGAGGGACAATGGAGAGAGCAGCCATTTCATATTTTGAATGAGAATCTCAGTGTATATATAGGTATATAGTTAGGTTTTGTGAATGTGGAAATGTTATAATGTTATTGACCTTTAGATTTTTTTCTATTGGAACTGCATAGTTGCAATGCCTGGATCTAAGAATTCGGTCAATGTAAGATCGAATTTGAAGATGAAGGCATGAAAAAGGAATCTCTGGATATCATAATGTCCCAACACTGGGTGTGGGGCCTCTTTTCCATCCATTTTTGTTTTCTAGGTGATGTTGTCCAGTAAGTGGCTTTTTAAAAAATATCTATTCTGATGGCAACCAGAATTCTATCTTTAGCATGATCTTACCTCTAAACTTCTAACTTGTATCCTAAATTTCCAGCCCATATACTGTTCGTCACCCAATCTTCTTTATCAAATAAATGGCAACCCCCAAGTCATTTTTAAAAGACATACCCCCTAAGTCATTCTTTAAGGAACATAATTTCACGCACACACTCAAACCAGTGAGAAAGCTGATCTAGACTCATTCTAACATATGTGGCTTCTTACAATCTACGTGATGACAGCACTAGTCTAAGACATAATTTTCTTGTCTTAAACACTGTTATGTCATCCACATCAGTTTTTCCTACTTTTTCTCTTGCCCCTCTACCATCAACTATCCACAGAGTATCCAAGAAGATTTAAATGCATGCACACCACACACACACTTTATATCATTTCCATTTTAATGACTGTCCATTTCAGTGAAAACACACTCTAGATCTATTACTTTGTTTTATAAAGTTTTACTGGATTTCCTTCTTGGCTCTACCACTATTCCACCCTTATCTCCATTTTCCTCCTTACTTCACATTTGTGCTTTCTCCTACCCTCCTGATGCTAAGCATGTGTCTGCTTTAGGGCAGTTATATCTTAGAAAAATCCCTTCTGGAGATGTGTACAAGGCAAGCTGCTTCTGGTCATTTGTGTCTCACTTTAAGAGTTCTTTCTTAATCCAAGCCTTATCTAAACATGCAATCAGAGATATTCCATTCATTGTTGTATTATATCACCTGCTTAACTTTTGTAGTGGCATTTATCTATCACACTTATAGTATTACATTTAAAAAGTAATAACTTGATAGCAAGAAATCAAAGTAGAAAATCTTATTCTCATATTGAAACCTCATTGCCTCTTTTAATTATCAAGAGAAAGTTAATACCAAGAAATATAGTTTAGAAATGTAGTTACTGTATTTAAAATATCTACTTCTTTTTATAGTTTTTATAAAATATACAGTAATATTCTCACAGTGGCAATATTTGTAGTTAGACATGACAAATAAGAAAAAATAGTAATTTTCCATGTGGAAACACTTCTCATCCCTCTACCCACAGCAAGAATTAAGAACAAATATATGGTAGCTGCTCCACTAAATTTCCTAAGGATGCCTTAAAGCCTGATGGTGACAACCCTAAGCCCTTTTGTATTGGAATAATGTGTGGTTGATCCTTGCTTCTTTCTCTAGTAATCTTAACCATAATGTTACTAAAACAAAAACAAAAACAAACAAAAACTTACCTGATTCTTTTCTCTTTTTTTCTTGAGATGAGATTAGCATCACAAAAGCCTAGGGGAAGTAGGATGAAAATGTTGATTGTTAACTGTGTCATTACCAACACCTAGAAGACAGCTCAGCATATAACAAATTCTGCATGAAATATTGGTTTTAAAAATGAATAAAAGATTGAGTAAATTATAATGAATACACTTGCGTGTTTTCTTCCAAATCTATTAGCTATACTGTTTGGATCCTGATGTTACCTATTTGATCTCTTCATCTAATTTTTTCATTGAATGTTATGGACTGAATTGTGTGCCTCCACAATTCATATGTTAAAAGCCCAATGAGACTTTTTGGGACTTTAAGGAGGTAATTAGGGGTAAAAAGAAGTTTTAAGGGTGGGATCTTAATCCATTAAGACTGTATCCTTATAAAAAGAGGAAGAGACATCATCAGAGATCTGTCTCTGTCTCTATCTGCACACACACAGGAAAGTCCATATGAGGACACAGTGCCAGTGTGTGGTCTACAAGTCAGGAAGAAAGGCCTCACCAGAAACCAACCCTGCAGGCACATTGATCTTGGACTTCTAGCCTCCAAAACTGCAAGAAAATACATTTCTGCTGTTTAAGCCACACTGCCTGCAGTATTTGGTTATGGCAACCTGAGCAGACTAATATAATGAATCTTAGGATAATCACAATTATCCAATCGTTCTATATGATGATTTTTGGCACCTAAGATGGATAAGCAATAAAATAAAAATAACTGCACATGTATCCCATTATTATCCTGGGTCACTGGATCATCTAGTGGACATGAATGACATGACAGAGCCAGATCTGAACACATCTGTTGGATCCCCAACCTCACTCTCTGATTCACTATATGGGGTCATCTCCAATTTTTTAACATAATTGCAAGTGGAGTAATAAAAAAATGATATACTTGTGAATATGTTGTAAAATATGTGTCTTTGGGAAGCAAGAAGGGCTATCTGAAAGCATAGCTTCAAGTTCTAGTGCTACCACATAGTAGCTATGATATGACCTTGATGTTCTTTGAACATTGGTTCTTTTATATGTAAAATGATATGAGTAATATCTTTCTAGTAGATCCATAAAGGAGTTAAGTGGTAAGTGGATTAAATAAATGAGAAAGCATCCTTGAGTCTATTAATACCATGCGTATATATATACTATATTTTATTGAGAATACTAATGCAGTATAATTTTGTTGAGTTTTTGTTGTTGTTGGAAGGTACAAGCAAATAAGTATTCAAATGACCTGTAACTCTCAAAATAATGTACCCTCAAATGTGCATATGATTTGTTTAGAGTCTTTAATATTTCCCCGCATTTTTTTGCATTTAATTGCACTAATTTGTGTAATTTTTAATTAGCTGCATCAATCAGAAAGAATAAAAGCATATTGAATAACAAATGTCATATATAACATACTTATATTTTTAACATTTGTATTTAAAGAAATAGGATTTGAATTAATTTTACAGAAGTATTTGAACTTTATAAAGTATTTCTGCATTATTTATTACATATAAGGCCCACAGAAAAAAAGTAATGGGATATATTGTTTGGTTTGTTTTAATATTAGTGGAAATTCTCAAGATTCTTAAAATATATGGTTAGAGGGCACCTGGGTGTTTCAGTCGTTAAGCAACTGCCTTCGGCTAAGGTCATGATCCCAGGGTCCTGGGATCAAGCCCCGCATTGGGCTCCCTGCTGGGCAGGAGGCCTGCTTCTCCCTCTCCCACTCCCCCTGCTTGTGTTCCCTCTCTCACTGTGTCTCTCTCTATCAAATAAATAAATAAAATCTTTTAAAAAATAAAAAAATAAAATATATGGTTAAGGCTTATCATTCTGCTTGCAAATGTATTCATCATAATCTGCTCTACCTTTGCTATATCCTGGCATTTGGTAAAGAAAATATTATTTTACCAAAATAGCTTTATACAAAACAGATATGATGGAATAAAGACTAGAAATATAATAGTCTTTTTCTTCAATCAAAAGTACTAAAATTCTTTTGTAAAACTACATATAAATATTCATGGAATTCCTAAGCACAAACTTATATTCCATTTATTTTTACGAGTAACAATCTAATAGGAATATTATATATGTTCAACTTTGCCTATTCCAAAAACAAATGATTTCTGTGTAATAGCATTCAAATGAACAATTCTTAACCTCATTTCATAAAAAGCACTCTCTGCCACTTAGATGAATCTTTAATACCACAATATAAAATAAGTTTGCCAATGCCAAACATTTAGGGGCAAGAATACTAATGAAGTAAAGGGGAAACGAGTATTCTTCCATTATCTATCTGTGTTTTTCTTTATCCAGAGTAATATTTTATTCAACGATACTCACTAGAAATAATTGGCTTAGCCAAGAATGAGAAGGTAAAAGAAGGAGTTAAGAACATAACACAGGGGCACCTGGGTGGCTCAGTCGGTTAAACATGTTTGCCTTCAGTTCAGGTCATGATCCCAGGGTCATGGGATCTAGTCCTGAGTTTGTTTCCCTCCTCTGTGTTGGGCTCTCTATTCCATGGGGAGCCTGCTTCTTCCTCTCCCTCTGCCACTCTCCCTGCTTGTGTGCTCACTCTCTCTCTCTGTCAAATAAATAAATAAAATCTTTAAAAAAAAGAACAGTAACACAGAAGGACTTCTCTTCCTTAAATCCTTACAAAGGCTAATTACAATGTACAAAAACCAGCTGGAAATAATTCAACTCCATGTAATTACTGGTTCCAGAGAACAATTCATTTACTTTTCTTCAGTAGCCATTAAAAAAAGAAAATTATTTTGACTAACATGGGATTTGAAAATCTTAATACTTCCAAATCTAGCCCACAGATATGCATTGTTCATATATGTGAACAATCTATAAAATATAATATGTAAATTTCTATACAATGTTAAAGAAAGTTGAAATGGACAATATTCACCATCAGTACCTTTATATTTTCTTCTTTGTGGTTTTTTGTAAGAGAAGCTTCTGGGTCTCAGTGAAGACTTTGCTCCCAAAATATCAACAATAAAATTAAGTTGGGGAAAACATTCCTGAGATGTTATTTTTTTTTCACATAAGTGACCTTATTTTTTAAATGTATTTTTCCAGCTTTTTGGACTTTATGTATTTATCTAGCTGATATATTGACATATATTAGTGTGTAAGTTTAAGGTATACAATATGATGATTTAGTATACTATATATTATGAAATAGTTATCACAATAAGTTTAGTTAACACATCTATCACTTCACATAGTTACTCTATTTTAGGGTGAGAATACTTAAAATCTACTCCCTTGGCAAATTTTAAATTCTATAGAGTATTATCAACTATAATCACCATGCTGTAGATTAGATTCCAAGAATTTACTTATCTTATAACTAGAAGTTTGAATCTTTTGGCCATTATCTTCCCATTTCTTCCACCACCCAGGCCCTGGTGCAGCTATCTCTTGAGTCATTTCATTTTCAGATCCAGCAGTAAAAGTATCAAGAACTCCTTCTCAAGAAAATGCTGTGTGGAGAAAATGAAAAGATTGCTCTAATATACCATGGAATGGCCAAATTTTATCATCTAGTCGACTCAGAAGATAAAATTAACAAAAATATTGTACCTGTCTGTGTTGATTCTGCTAGTCTGTAAGTATAGCCTACTATACACACACACACACACACACACACAAACACACACACACACACACACACACACACACCCCAGAGCTAATAGCCATGGGTGGGCTGAGTCATGCATGAGAATGTTACTTAGGGAGAGTGTCATCAGCAATATGGTGAAATAAGAGGTCCCCCATCCTGTCCCTGTTAGAAACAATAATTTGTTTGGCCATCCATGGACAAAAGTAAATTAGTGGGAGCTTTTGGATCCAGGTAGGAGATTGTGAAACCCCAGTGAAGTCCAAAACTGCAGAGACTCATTTTCAGAAGGCAGAACTGCACTCAACTACCTGAATCTTTAAAGCCTGCCTCATCACATTTGAAGTAAGACAATTAAAAATTATTTCAATGTAGCATTTACAACCATTTTATAAATCAAAACACATTAGTATTCAAGTGTAATTTAATGAAAAAAAATCTTAAGTAAAACATTTAAGAAGTTCATCATTTTGATGCTTCAGGTGAAAGAAACAAAACCTGAAAATAAGGTGACCTAAAAATATCCAAAATAGATAAAGAATTGATAAAACTTAATAGCAAAACAAACAATCTGATTAAAAAATTGGCAAAGGACAGAAATAGACATTTTTAAAGAAAATATAGAAATGCCAACAAGTATATAAAAGGTGCTCAACATCACAAATCATCAGAGAAATGCAAATCAAAACCAGTAGATATCACACCAGTTAGAATGGCTATTATCAAAAAAGACAAGGCTAACAAGTGTTGGTGAGGATGTAAATTTGTACTACCATTATGGAAAACAATATGGCACCTCCTACAAATATTAGAAATAAAACTATCAAATGTTCCAGCAATCTCACTTCTGGTTATATATGTGAAGAAAATGAAATGACTATCTCAAGAGATATCTGCACTCCTATGTTCTTTGCAACATTATTCACAATAGCCAAGACATGGAAACAACCTAAACATCCATCCACAGATGAATGGATATTTAATTTAGGCAATTAGAAAGTACATGGTAAAATTGCCATTATGTAATTATCTAAATCAACATGGAATGAACTTTAAGTTTTTGAACAAGAAAAATGATCTATATAATCTCTCTTATTTTTTTAATTTAAATTCAATTAGCCAACCTATAGTACATCCTTAATTTCAGATGTAGTGTTCAATAATTCATTAGTAGCATATAACACCCACTGCTCATCACATCACATGCCCTCCTTAATGCCTATCACCTAATTACCCCATCCCCGCACCCACTTCCCCTCCAGCAACCCTCATTTTGTTCCCTATAGTTAAGAGTCTCTCATGGTTTTTCTCCCTCTCTGATGACTTCCCATTCAGTTTTCCCTCCCTTCCCCTACGGTCCTCTGCCTTCTTTCTTATATTCCACATATGAGTGAAACCATATAATAATTGTCTTTCTCTGATTGACTTATTTCGCTCAGCATAATACCTTCCAGTTCCATCCATATTGATGTAAATGGTAAATAGTCATCCTTTCTGATGGCTGAGTAATATTCCATGTGTGTATACCACATCTTCTTTATCCATGCATCTGTCAATGAACATCTGGATTCTTTCCAGTTTGGCTATTGTAGACATAGCTGCTATGAACATTGGGGTGCAGGTGACCCTTCAGATCACTACATTTGTATCTTTGGGGTAAATACCTAGTAGTGCAATTGCTGGATCATAGGGTAGCTCTATTTTTAACTTGAGGAACCTCCATACTTCTTGCCAGAGTGGCTATACCAGCTTTCATTCCCACCAACGGTGTAAGAAGGTTCCCCTTTCTATGCAACCTCACTAACATTTGTTGTTTCCTGTCTTGTTAATTTTAGCCATTCTGACTGGTATGAAGTGGTATCTCGTTGTGGTTTTGATTTGTATTTCCCTGATGCCTATATGAGTTATAGCAATTTTGGGGTGAATTCTTTTGGGTTTTCCACATAAAGTATCATATCATCTACAAAGAGTGAGAGTTTGGCTTCTTCTTTGCCAATTTGAATGCCTTTTATTTCTTTTTGTTGTCTGATTGCTGAGGTTAGGACTTCTAGTACTATGTTGAACAACAGTGCTGAGAGTGGGCATCCCTGTTGTGTTCCAACAAATTAGGCAATTTGGAAGAAATGGATGCATTCCTGGAAATTTATAAACTACCAAACCTGAAACAGGAGGAAATAGAAAGCCTGAACAGACCCATAACCAGCAAGGAAATTGAAGCAGTAATCAAAAATCTCCCAACAAACAAGAGCCCAGGGCCAGATGGCTTCCCAGAAGAATTCTACCAAACATTTAAAGAAAAACTAACACCTATTCTTCTGAAACTCTTTCAAAAAATAGGAAGGGAAGGAAAACTTCCAAACTCGTTCTATGAGGCCAGCATTATCTTGATCCCAAAAGCAGACAAAGAGCACAACAGAAAGGAGAATTACAGACCAATAACCCTGTTGAACATGGACGCAAAAATTCTCACCAATATATTAGCCAATAGGATCCAACAGTACATTAAAAGGATTATTCACTACGACCAAGTGGGATTTATTCCTGGACTGCATGGGTGGTTCAACATTCGCAAATCAATCAACATGATACATCACATTAATTAAAGAAAGGACAAGAACCATATGATCCTCTCAATTGATGAAGAAAAAGTAATTGACAAAATACAGCATCCTTTTTTGATTAAAACTCTCCACAGTGTAGGGATATCATAAAAGCCATCTATGAAAACCCCACAGCAAATATCATTCTCAATGGGGAAAAACTGAAAGCTTTTCCCCTAAGGTCAGGAGCACAACACCACTGTTGTTCAACATAGTACTATGAAATCTATTTTAATTTAAAAATTTGTTAAAGCTTCCAAAGGGTCCTTATATCTAAATCTCTGTTCTAGAGTCTGTTAGGTTTGTCATGATGCACTGGAACGTCATGTTTGACCACTTGAGGACAGAAGCACTTTTTCAGAACCACCCTTTTCAAGCAATCAGATTCTACAGGAGACAAAACCAAATGGTAGATCAATATAAAACAAAAATTACAAAACCATCTTTTTTTTTTTCTCCAGAGCTCTCATACGTTTTATGTCAGATAGCCTGTTACTAATACTTCATTAAGAATTAACTATCCTGGGGCTCCTGGGTGGCTCAGTCATTAAGCGTCTGCCTTCGGCTCAGGTCATGATCCTAGGGTCCTAGGATCGAGCCCCACATTGGGTTCCTTGCTCAGCGGGAAGCCTGCTTCTCCCTCTCCCCTCCCCCTGCTTGTGTTCCTGCTCTCGCTGTGTCTCTCTCTGTCAAATAAATAAATAAAATCTTAAAAAAAAAGAATTAAATATCCCAATAAATACTTCAGGTGGAATGCTGCACACCTACATAAAAAATTCAATGTTGATGTAAATATTTATCTGAGACCTAGAATTATTATAAATATAAATACATGAAAAACACTGCATCCAATGTTTAGTATTACCTGTACTGCCTAAACATAAAATGCATACTATATTCTTTAGAGATTAAACAAGTTGTCCATCCCCAAATATATTACATTGACTCATCAAGGCCCCAAGAGAATATCACAAATTTTGTGTACATCCTGTTCTACAATCTCTCACTGACTATCTCATCTAACTCTGTGTGTGTGTGTATGTGTGTGTGTGCGTGCAATTCCCTAAAAAAAGGTAAAAGAATAAGTCACAATTTACCTATTTTTCTGTACTCTTTCTACAGCGGGTCTATCAGAAGAATGAACAGACTCATTTTTATGGAAAGGAACATGGTAATCTTAACTTTTGAAATAAATGGAAATACTAGTGCCAGTTAAAAGCACAAGTGGAGCTACTTCTGAAAACATTTTCCTGTTACTCCACACTGTACAATAGCATCGTGTAATGTAAAGTGCCTTTTTAATAACACACCTATGTTCTTAACATTTCCATTAGAGATTTCAATTAATGCAATGTGGTTTGAAGTTGCAATTATTTTAAAATGTATGGGGAAGGGAATGGTAATTGTGATCAGCTCTATTTTTGTTGTTGTTGCTCTTTATTCAAAGACAAAGCACTCTGTAATAAAAAGCAGCAATACTTCCTGAAATGTTGCAAATTCAACTTGAAAAAAGCATTTGCTTTGATATCTGGTATTTAAGGACTAGAAATAGTTCTGTCCGGTTTTAAATAAATGACATTTTATTTCAAACAAAGGTTTGAGGTTTCTCTTTTGATAACATCAGTTAATATAAAACTTTTTTGCTAATAAATGGAGAGTTTATGATTCTTTCTGGTTTTATATATGGTTGTATAAAAATATGTAGAACTTCACAATATATTTAATGAAGCTAATATAACTCACATCAAAATCAAAAAAGAACAGCCCTAAAAATTAAGCTATGGAAATATTAGTTCCTTAATAAAATATTTGCAAATAGAATGTATCATTGTAATAAAAAGAACAATATGCCATTACGGTTTATCAAAGAACTAAAATTGTGTTTCCATCTACTATTTATCTTTTACTGTATCTTAACCAACACAATTCATAAAGGCAACAAGTTATAAGCATGCATATTGGAAGAGAAAAACAAATCCTCATTATTTTTGTACAATATGATTTACAAACAAGAAAAAATCCCAAATAATAATAATAATAATAATAGAACTAATAAAGAGTTTAGGAAGATAACCAAATAAAGAATTAATCTATAAAAACAAACAATTGCCTTACTATCTATCAGAAATGGCCTATTAAAAACATAATTAAAAATTATTTGATTTGCGGGTGCCTGGGTGGCTCAGTCAGTTAAGCAGCTGCCTTTGGCTCAGGTCATGGTCCCAGGGTCCTGGGATCAAGTCCTTCATCGGGCTCCCTGCTCAGTGAGGAGCCTGCTTCTCCCTCTGCTTGCTGCTCCCCCTGCTTGTGCTCTCCCTCTCCCTTTGTCAAATAAATAAATAAAATCCTTTTTTTCATTATTATGTTATGTTTAAATAAAATATTTTTAAAAATTATTTAATTTGCAACGGCATCATAATCAATAAATATCTAAAAATACATCTGCCTAAATATGCAGATATTCTTTTAAAAGATATAATAAAAGCCACCAATTACCTTGAGTGAGCTGGACATGGTGGTATGCTACTCAGAAAAGAACTTCTGCCCCAACTGTTAGAAGCTCTATAGACATCTTCTAGAAATCAGGTGCCTTCACTGCAGAAAAAAAATTTGTCAAAAACCATGCCTTTTATAGGGTGGCTCACATCCAGTTACTGATAAAGGCAGGTGCATAAAGGTTCCATTATTCTGGACCAACATGGAACCTTTGTTCAGAGCAACACTGAAATAAAGGGAGCAGGATCCATTCGACATGGGTGATAGAATGCAATTTTGCTCAAGGGCCCATTCTAGATGGCAGCAAGTGGCTCTGTAGCTTGTATCTGTACTCTGAGTGGGAAAGACAGAAATCCTCACACTTCATCTGAAACTGGGAGGTAATATAAATGATGATCTTCTTGGTAGATAAGTAAACAAGTAAGAAAATGGCCTTGCAGCAGCTTCTCCTAAGCCTCACCTGCTCTCAGGTTCCAAGAGGATCATGTGTCTCATCAAGACACAGATCATCTGTGGCTCAAGCTTTGTCCATGTGTCCTTTTCCACCAGGCACTGTCATGGAGCTCCTACCTCCATCACCATCACTCCTTGTTGAAGAAAATGCAAAAGCTTCTCCCCACACCTGTCAGGACCCCACTTCCCTCCACCATTGGACTTAAAACTTGCAAAACCATGCTACAGAATATAGTCTCCCCCACCCCCTTTCCATAAGTGTTGATCCCCAAATACTCCATAATAAATATTCTCTGCACTGAATAATGTTTTAGCATCTGGTTTATGAAGACACAACTTTTGACAATGAGCTAAGTATAAATACTTTATATATTCTATCATATTTAATCCCTATACAGTTCTTTTAATAAGCTCACAGAGATTTTAAGTAATAGACTCAGAGTTTTAATAGAGAAGTAGAGTCATAATGTCATTCCTGCTGTGATGTGACAATGCTATGTTGCCTCACTACATGAGAGATCTATACACTAACAAGGGCATTACTCAATGAAATTTTTTCCCTAATAAAAATAAATAAATAAAATGAAAGAAAGGAAGTTCTTGAGGGTAAAATATGAAATAAGAAAGGCAATGAGTTGGTAATTATTTGAGGCTGAATAACAGGCACAAAGGTTCATCATACTCTTTTGTCTGTTTTTGTGTCTGGTTGAGATTTTCCACGATAAAGAATTTTTAAAAGAACCAGTAATGGCAAACTATTATAGTCAAGATATATAAAATAGAGGGCTAGCTATATAGATACATGCAGTTATAATAATTTTAAGGAAAAATTATGGTAAAATACAATTTTTGGAATACATTAGCTAATATCTTTGGATATGTCTTAAAATGCAATCAAAACAGAAGCCATATTGACAGAATAATAAAATGAACTTCTTTAAAATCTAAAATTTTTCAATCAAAAGAAAGCATATGTAAAAATTGCAAGAATTGACAGCTTGGGGGAAAAACTTGTTTCCCATATAAAAGATATTCACTATTCAGAATAAAGGATTTCTAAAAACCAACAAGAATATGACATTCACTGGAAGAAACTTTTGGAGGTGATGGATATATTTATAGCATAGATTGTGGTGATGATTTTATCTCCAAACTTATTAAGTTATACAGATTAAATATATATATATACAGTTTTTTGTATGTCAATCATACCCCAGCAAATTAGTTTTAAAAACAAAAGAATGATACTCAATTAGAAAAAATTATCAATTAATATTGAACAGAAAGTATCCAGAATATTTAAAAGTAAATGCATAGAAAAATCTAGCAAGAGGGGTGCCTGGGTGTCTCAGTCGGTTAAGCATCTGACTCTTGGTTTCAGCTCAGGTCATGTTCTCAGGGTGGGGGGATCTAGCCCCACGTTGGGCTCCATGCTCAGCAGGGAGACTGCTGGAGATTCTCCCTCACTGTCTGCCCCTCCCCCTGCTCGTACACCATCTCCCTCTCTGTAAAATAAATAAATGAATCTAAAAAAAAGAAAGAAGGAAGGAAGGAAGGGAGGAAGGAAGGAAAGAAAGAAAGAAAGAAAGAAAGAAAGAAAGAAAGAAAGAAAGAAAGAAAGAAAGAAAGAAAGAAAGAAAGAAAGAAAGAAAGAAAGGAAGAAAGAAAGAAAAGAAAGAAATCTAAAGGTATATCTAGAGGGAGATATACCAGAACAATGGTAGTACCTAAGTCCAGGAAGGGGACTTGGATTCACAACACAGTCAAAGGACACAGCTTCTCCTGTAATTAAAAAAAAAAAAAAGTTTTTCAAAAAAATGTAATCTTTATTATTAAAACCGTTTAAGAAAAAATTTTTAAAAATAAAATAGGTATGCATTTTCTTAGAAAAATAATTTAAAATTATATTTTTTAAAAAGTGTAGCAGTCTGAAGGTAATTTTGAAAAAATTAATAACTAGAATACAAATAGTATATATTTGTAAAACACAAATTATAGACATTGGCTGATGATAAAGTAGAAAACCTAAATTTTGCTAAAAAACAAAAATTTAATAGAAAAATTTACTCATATAAAGCAAAAGTCAAAGGAATAGTCCCACCCCTGGGCCCAAAGCTTCAGGCCCAGATACCCTTCTGTAAGTACTTAAAAGTTAATAAGAATGGAACAATATTCTTGATACTTAATGATCTTAGTACTAAAGGATATGAACCTGACCAATTTCCTTTTCTAAACTAAACCCATACATTTTTTTCCCACACTTTTCATGGTGAAAAATGCATTTAATTTATATTTCTAAATTTAACCACACATGATAAGATTTTTCTTGTCATTAATTAATATAAACAAAATCTATAATTATAACTCTATACTTATTACTCCTTGATTTGATAAACTGTTATGGTCCTTAAAAAATACATAAAATGCAGCAGAAAAAATTTCTGAGGCCTAAGAGCTATAGCTAATTTGTCTTAGATAGTTTTTAATAGAACTACTCTACATCATACCAAACCAGTAATTGTTTTATGATGCCCCCAAATAGGCACTTAATAGTGTTCATTGAACAAATTCATGTGTGTACCATAGAGTAACAGAGAGTACTTTCATTTCAGAATGATTTTGACCACGTATCGATAGCAATAAAAAATTAAATTAACATATATTTTCTTATAAATTACACATACGTACAAATCATTTACTATTATATACATTAGAAAATATGCCCAAACATCAGATTTAAGGTAATAATATAAATACTATTTTTTACTATTTATGCGATTGATATAATTATATCAATGATATGACTGATTTGAAATAATTACTACTATTGACATTCCCTTATGATTCAGGCATTTGAAGTTCTGAATCTAAGTTCAGAATACTTCCAAACTTTGTTTTCATAGCTGTTGGAACTGGAAAAAAAAACAAACAAGAAATATGCAAACGTACAATGGAAGAACCCTCTCCTTGTCAGTGTTTATCATATCATCTTAGTCAATTTTCCAATTCTATCAGCTCCGCAAATGATTTTTTGAAGTTAAGCAATTAAATGTCAATATTCTTTAAAGTCAACTGGATGCTATTAAAAAAAAAGGCAAAAAAAAAGCACAAATTATTTAAGTATTGTTATCACATTAGAAAGTTTTTTTCCAAAATTGAAAATTTTAAGTTATGGGATTTTTATAGATAATTCATTGTAGTGTTCATAGCACCTAAATAATACAATTAGAAAAATACTTCCAAACACCAGTTTTCAAAAGTCTATTTCCATAACATGAGTTTCTCTCAAGAAATTACGTTCCTACTTCTTAAGATGTCAGCCTCACTTTGAAGGCTGTATGTCTATGTAGGTGTGTGCACACCTAAATGTCAGATAGGTGTATGTGTGTTTTAATATATGCAATATAGCAAAATACTGATGACCCTTTTTATTACAGAAATAGCTACAAAATTAGAACACTTAAGGTTTTTATTTTATAATACTTTCCAAAAATTGTTCAATTTTTTTATTTTGATGTTAAAAATTTTTTCCATAGGGGGTGCCTGGGTGGCTCAGATGGTTAAGCGTCTGCCTTCGGCTCAGGTCATGATCCCAGGGTCCTGGGATCGAGTCCCGCATCGAGCTCCTTGTTAAGCAGGGAGTCTGCTTCTCCCTCTCCCTTTGCCTTTCCCCCTGCTTCTTCTCTCTCTGTCTCTCCCGCAAATGAATAAATAAAAATCTTTAAGAAAAAAAAAATTTTTTTCCATAGGGTAATTGGTGAATCTCTATATGAAATGAGACATTTTAATTTTTATCTCTCATATTCTTCCATTGCATTTTAAAGAGTCTCTTCTATAAGAGTCTTATATTTGAAAAAAAATAAAAGCACATCAGTTGTATTTTGTAGTACCCAAACTGAAATGCATTGCAATATGCAGGAAGCTAATTAACATGTGAGGGTGTCAATTATAACCCCTTGCATGGTGGCTTTCCCTTTTTTTCCTCAGGAATCCTCTCTAAATATAGGCTATGTGACCCTTTACAATTCTTTTGAATGACAGTGGTGGTGTCAAACCCTGTGCTGAATATTAGTAAAGTTTAGTGCTTCAATTTTTCCTTTTAAGCAAAAATATATATGAAAATTCTAATATTTTATCCTTCCAAACTATTGACTTCTCCTGCATCCAGTTATCCTCTTCAGAGACTATTACATTGGTATGTTATATAATTATCTACAATACTGTTCTAGAAACCATATTAGAAACCTGTAACTATTTTCATAAGTATATATATTCATAATCATCTATAGGAATATACAATATACATATATATGAATATTTAATCTATAATATACATATATTGTTGTTAGTATAGTGTATCTTTCAAACTGTTGTCTTTATCTGTATTATTTGATTCCTTTTAGTTCTAATTCACTTAAAAGTACCCATTGACTAAAAATAGTGAGCATTGTAGACTAATACTTCCAGTTTTGAACTTTATTATAAGGTGGTAAGTATACAAGCATACTTAAGAATATTTATAAAAGTGACACATTGAAGCAGAAAATATACAAAAGCCCTAAATACCCATAGAGCAGAATTTCAATAGGTACAATCACGATGCAGCTCACACACAGCGTCTCTTTCCCCACCCCCGGAGGGATCATGGCAATGTGTTCACATGATCATACATTTGTCACTTGATATAAAGTGACCCTCAGTGGTCTCATTGAAACCATCTCTCATGACAAATTAACATCAGGATTACAAATAAGCATCCCTAAACCCAATATTGGGGTGGAGATGGGGGTCTGGTATCTAAGTGCTCAATGTCAGATGTCTCCAGAGAAAAATCTCACAGCTCTCTTCTCCCTTTTTCAATTCAGTTATTTAATGAAAGAGAGTCAGGAGATTTCACAGTGGAAACATTTCTTATAGTTTTCAGGCACTTCCCTTTGGAATGGAACATCTTTCACATTTTGATATATCATTTGAAATTTCCTTTTAAAAACTTGGTACAAGTGTATAAAACTAGAGATGTTTCTCTGTGCCCCTCTGCAAATAACAAATACCTGGAAGAATGTCCTCCCCAAAATGAACCAGTCACCTCTGATGGAGGGATTTTGCTGAGTCTTACATTTTTTTTTTAATCTTAAACGTGAAATAACATTTCTGTAATTTTCTGTTTTTCTCTTTTAACCACTATAAACTATGTGACTCTTTTCTTCCTGAAAATAAATACTGGCCATAAAAGTGTGTGATATCCCTGAAAGAGGCTTATAGCTATTAAACAATTTCTCAGGTATTATTTCATTTAATTCTCATAATATCCTGAAGGGAATAGGATTATATTCATCTAAACTTAATATATTTGAAACAAAATATGTCACTGAAATTCAAAAGAATAATTACTGCCTGAAGTTACTTACATATCTTTCTATCTTTGGTTGGCCTTGTTCTGAGAATACTACAGAAAAATTCAGGCAGAGAACATGAACAATGACAAGGTCAGGATTGAGAAGCTTGTCTCTTAACTTGGCCCTTCTAGAATCAAACTCTGAGGAAACATTATTGAGAGCTCATTTTACTTTATCTTCCTTAACATTTTTGTGACAACCACATCCTAGTATTTAATAAGAAAAACTTACCTACTATGATTCCACCAGCAGACTTTTTTCCCTGAAATGTATTTCACTTCTTGTCTTTGCATATTATTCATTCTTGAGGGCGATAAAGAGTAACACCAAGAAATTATTTTATTAAAAGTTAAAAATGAACTCTTGTTATCTGAATGATCACAACAAAACATACATCACCATTATTCCTCTTTCTCATATATATTGTATGTGGGAAATTGAAAAGTTATTGAACCTTTGTCTATTTTAACTCTCCTGTCAATTGAGTGGACTGGAAAAAAATAAAATTTCAAGTAAACTCCTTCTGAAAAATCTTCCTTGGTGAGACAGACATTTCATTAAAAAAAATAAGGATATAGACCTTTTAAACATCAAGTTGTAAACATTTTATATAACTTAAAAATTAAGGGAAATTTAAAAAAATAAAGTGCAATATTCAAATCTGAGGTTGTAGTTTAACCATCCATTTTGATTATTTTTTCATATGAATTACAAAACTAAACATTGCTATAAAACTTTCAGAATCTGATTTATTTTTAATATGAATAATTCATTTGCAAAAAACTAAAAACTATTGAGTGCCAAAAGGAAGTTAATATACCTAGCTTACATTTACTATTTCAAAATCGTAATGAAAGATGCTAATACATAATCTTAAGAGAGGCCAAAATAACATTCAATGTCATTATGGATTATATTTACTTTGATGACCACAAAACAGCATCGATGGTTTCAGCTTTCTCTGCTCTAGATGATCTCCAGAAAGACTTGTCATTAATCCAAAACAAGATCAAGAAAGAAGGAAATGTCTGAATTAATCATCAGTTGTTATATTTCTCTCATTGACGATCTTTTCCCCAGTTTCTCCTGCACTTATGTAAGGACAAGATTGCTAGACACAAGCTCTATTCACACCTAATATCTAAACTGCCACTTTTCCTAACTCAATCTTAAGTGATACACATTCCTATTTCAGAAATATCAAAAATCATTAACAAATACGTGTCTGAGAATAAACAAAATACTATAACTTTTTTAGATTTATCATTTATGACAACACTGTCTTTTAAAATTCTGATTTCATATATATATACATATTTATATTTATTTATTTATCTATTTATTTATTTATTTATTTATTTAACAACAAAAGTCTTGGCAGCCATGAGGAGTAAATTGCATTCTTCAAGTTATTCAGGATATTAAAATCTTAGCTAGTAAATGACTCCAGTCTTGTGATTTGAGGACAATGTTTCCTAAATTGTTGAAAGAGAATTGCAGACATCAGAATCCCCTTGGGTACTTATTAAAATTACTAATTTCTGGTAATTACTTATTAAAATGACTTAGTTCTGTCTCAGACCTAATAAATTGGCATCTTAGAGGGGTTGAGGTCTGAGAATATTAAATCAGTGCATATGCCCAGATGACTTGCCAGATGCCTGAAGTCTGAGGAACATTTAGGTTTGTTACGTTGCCTGATTGTGTTTTCCATATTTTTAAGCAATCCATACATAAGTATTAACAAGACATGACATTTCTGCTTCCTATGGAGTCTAAAAATTTTGTATTATTTAGAACATAATAAACTATGCAGTAGTAGATAACACTCTATTCTACCCCACAAAGAGTAGGCTCCTCTACACACATATTGTTCCTTTATATTTCCATAAATATTTTTCTTTGTAAATACTGATTGGTTGTTAAAAACTATGGGTGATAGTAATTCTTAGCACTTTTGTTAGGAATCATCTTATTCAATTAATAACATTTTTACTCATGACACTTTTAAACATATACATACAGTAGAAAAAATGTATCAATTAAAATGTTAATAGTTCCCTTATCATTATTGTCATTTTCATAAACATTTTATTTTATTTTAAAAATGTTTGAATTTGGTTAGAGAATTTCAGAAGAAATCAACACTCAACTTTCCACTGGGTTATTCTTAGTCAACCATTACATTCATCATAAAGAACATACTAAAAACTTAAATGGCAGGCAGAATTTTAAGATGGCAACACTAATCCCATCGCATGGGTCCCACCCTCATGATCCCATTTAATTACTCCCCTAAGGCCTTACCCCCAAGTACCATCACACTGGGGGTTAGAGCTTTGTGAGATCATAGAAAATGTACCTATTAGTTTCTGCCCCCAATTCCTGGCACAGAGCTCCTAAAACCCATGTAATTTACTAAATTATAAGAACACCAGAAGCATCTTTTGTTCTAATTGTTGGTCTTTGGCTCCAGTTCCTGACACAGAGCTCCTAAAATCTTTGGAACTTTCTGGGTGAGAGCAGTGTCTTCTGTTCTAATGAATGTCTTTTGTTCATCTGAAGTGGTGATGGTGGTGGTGGTAAGGGGGCAGTCTTATAGGACTGACCCTTCAACCTCTGGCATCTGATGCTATCTTCTGGTAGATAGTGTCAGAATTGAGTTAAAGTATAGGACACCCAGCTGGTGTCACAGAGAATTGCTTGGTGTGGGGAAAAACTTACATGTATTTGGTGACTAGAAGTGTCAGAGTGTTCTGTGTGAGTAGAGAAACACATCAGAAGAAAGAGGCTGTAACATACGAATTTGGAGGAGACACAATCATTCAATCCATAATAGGTGCTGTATTGAATAGAAGGTATTGACTTCTAGAAGCACGTTTTCCAAGATTAAAATTGTCAAAAAATATCTATTTTAGGTATTACAATAAAATTTTAATATCATTACTTTAATCCACTTAATTCTGTCTATCCCATAGGATGTTTAGCTCTAGGAAAGAATGGAGGTAGTAGGAGGGGCATCTTCCACTATTACACTTTCTAAACACATCATGAGTTAAGTGGATGCAAATTAAACCTAGGAAAACCAATCCTAATTTCAAGGGTATGGATTTAGAGATCCTATTGATGTGTAATGGGAAAAAATGGAATTAATATATCTATCTGTGATGAAAGAAAGTATCAGTCTGGACTTAGGTAGGACTTATATCTTATTCTCAAATCTCCGGAAACAAAACAACTTCAGTTCCTTGAAGATAGAAACTATATCAGGTAATGAAATATTTACAAAATATTGGCTAGCAAACTATGGAAAGAGTCAAGAGGTCCATCGACAGATGAATGGATAAAGAAGATGTGGTATATATATATGTATATATATATATATATATATATATAATGGAATATTATGTAGCCATCCAAAGGAATGAAATCTTGCCATTTACAATGATGTGGATGGAACTGGAGGGTATTACGCTGAGCAAAATAAGTTAATCAGAGAAAGACATGTATCATATGATCCCACTGATATGAGGAATTCTTAATCTCAGGAAACAAACTGAGGGTTGCTGGAGTGGTGGGGAGTGGGAGGGATGGGTGGCTGGGTGATAGACATTGGGGAGGGTATGTGCCATGGTGTACGCTGTGAATTGTGTAAGACTGTTGAATCACAGACCTGTACCTCTGAAACAAATAATACATTATATGCTATAAAAAAAAGAAGATAGTAAGAAGGGTAAAATGAAGGGGGGGATATCGGAGGAGGAGATGAACCATGAAAGACTATGGACTCTGAGAAACAAACTGAGGATTCTAGAGGGGAGGGAGGTGAGGGGATGAGTTAGCCTGGTGATGGGTATTAAAGAGGGCATGTATTGAATGGAGCACGAGGTATTATATGCAAACAATGAATCATGGAACACTCATCAAAAACTAATGATGGAATGTAGGTGATTAACATAACATAATAAAATTTAAAAAAAAGAAAAAATATTGGCTAGCTTTAAATGGCAAAACTGTTCCACGTATAGGTAAATATATATTTTTATTCTTAATATGAAAGAAGATTATCTCTCTCACACAGAATACAAATGTGTGTTAGGCCATTTATGCATCTCCAGATCCTCTAGCTGCTATCTGAAGCTTAGTACTTCCCAACAAGGTCCAGGATGGCTTCTCCAGCCTGCGCTCTTGGTATAGTGGTGAGCATAGCTGTCTTCCAAGATGGCTGCTCTCTTCCCAGCCATTGCATTTACACTTTGACTACAGGAAAGAGTAAGAGATAAGAAAAATAGAGTGGCCTATGCTTTTATTTTATTAAATAAAGTGATTTATTTTTAAAACTAAAATAAGTGATATGCAGAAATTGTACAGATTTAAGTGTATGTTAAGTGATGATTTGTCACCAAATAAACTTACACGTGTAATTATTTCTAAGATTATTAAGAAAATATTAATGGCAACCAAGAAAGTGCAGCAAACATAAAGGTCTCCAAAATATTAGTGGATTTGAAACAACTGCTACTTTTGCAATGTTTTCACACTTTCAAACGTTTCGTTTATGCCCCCTCTCAAATGCTGATCTCTTTCATTATATATATAATTTTAAAAACTCTGAATTTATTCTGACAGTATAGTTTTGTCTGTTTTTGAATTTTATGCAAATGGAATAATACAGTGTTTATTTTTCAGTATCTGGCTTATTTTACTCAAAATAATGATTGTAAGACTCATCAAAATTTTGCATATAGAAGCAAATGTCTTATCATGCCATATTATTAACTTGCACAAATATATTATTAGTCATTTGAATGTTATATAGTCATTCTAATTGACAACTTGGATATCTGCAGTTTTTCAGATTTGAATAATTACAAATAATGCCACTATGAATATTCTTATACACACCTTCTGATCAGAGTCATATCTGGGAAATAAGTATGTATGTGAATGTGAATATATAAATATATTAATACACACATATATACAAATATGATATGTCTGTATGTTTGGTCCAGAGCTATCAAAAAATCCAAAGAGATAATTCAAGAGAAAGTGAATCCTGACTGGAAAGATTCGGATTTGTCTTCCCACCCACAGGTTTGGGTAACTAAGTTGAATACAATGAGTGAATCCACAACTCTCACTGTATTCCATTAATGAACTGCTTTGCAGCCTTAAGGAATTCCATACGTATAATTTCTCTGACAAAACATGTAAAGTACAAATGTTTACAAAGGTATATTTATGGGCTAAACTCCATTGCACAAAAGAAAGTTGTGATCCATCCACCTGGATTCTATGAAGCATCAGTGATCCCAACATCATTTGGCCTCAGCTTCAACACAGTGATTTCTGAGTCCCAGTTCTCTTTTTGTTACACTTCACTCTCTAGGAGCCATTGTTCCCAAATTGCCCATACATGGGAGGAGCTGATGTGTTTGGGGGAAATATGGCTATCACAATTTCATTTTTTAGTTCAAAGTGGTATAAATGTAAAACCTGTGAGGATTAAAAGAACAGAATCAATCCAAAAGAGATAGTAGGCATTTCATCAAGTATTAAAAGGTCAACTAGTGTGAAATCCCTACATTAGGGAAATTTATTTAAGAAAATTCTATCTACTGAGAACTCTTAACTTTGAAATGTGATAAAGGTCATAGAACAAATTATTTGAAAACATTGCAAAAGTAGCAGTTGTTTCAAATCCACTAATATTTTGGAGACTTTTATGTTCACTGCACTCTCTTTTTAACCATATAGTCTATCCTCCATATGCAGTATCCCTCTCCCAATAAAATCACATTTCAAACATCATCAATAACCTCTTTCCTGAGCATAACATGCTCTTTAATTTCTCACCCACCCCAGTCTCTTTGAAGTATTTGAGACTATTTGCTATCACTTTCTTTTTTAAGATCTTATATCCTTGGCTTTTCGATAATCTTTTTAAATCTCTGAAATGTATCTCAGTCTATTTGCTGCAACCTCCTAAACCCCCCGTGTGCACTCTAGGGTCTTGTCACAAAAAACTTGTCTTACTGTTTCCCCTTAATAAATCTGAAACTTTGTAAATGTTGTTGATTTCCATGAAATATACTCTTCCTCCTTCTCATCCCTATAGACTTTTGATGACCTTGTTTACCAACAAAATTCCTAGTCACTTTTCAAGATTCAGGTGATAGTTTTTTTTCTCTATGATGACTTCCACTACGAATGTAGCTGAATTCTATCACAAAGCCTTATTCCCAAGGCACAGGAAAGTCCCCAGCAAATAAGAGACATTCAATTTAAGCAGTATATCAAACAAGGGCTTTAGGTTCAGAAGTCCTATATTTAAATTTTAGCTCTCTCGTGTATTTGAAATTAAACTGATAAATCCTTCTCTGGAAGCCTTTGCTGCTTCATAGGAAACAGAACTAATAATAACTTTCCTGTAAGAGATAATGTAGGGAAATCACCAAAGACAATGTCTGGCACTTAGTAAAAGATCGGTAATTGGTTGTAACTACTGCCACTACTATTTCTCTGTTCCTCCACCTCTTCTTAATAGTAATCGATAGTTGAATAAATGGAAATCTTAAAATTTCCCTTCTTTGTGAAGTTATATCATGAGTCAAGGTAATTACTTTTCTAGCTAGAGAGATACATGGGAAAATGCATTCTCTGAAATCTACTTGGAATTTGTTTCTCTCCTGTTAGAGGAGGTCATCAAGGGAACATCACCACTGGTTGACCAGTTAGCTGGATCTGGGCAATCAGACCTCCTCACCCTATCCCTTGTCCTTGAAAAGTGTGTTCTGCCCACACTTTCCACAGTGGAAGCCATTTTCAAGCATGGCCTTCACAGAACAATGTATTGTTAGACTATTGGGCTGGTATACTTAACTGAACCCAAGTAAGACCTCTCTATAAGTGTTTAAGATTCTGGCAGGCAGATGCAAAGATCTACTTGTCTTAAGACCACAGAAGATAAGCTTCATCTGTAAGTTCCCTTGTTTATTAAACCTGCCCCCTACCAATATGGAGTGGCCTGCTTCTTTCTTTGGTCTCTCCTTGCCTTTGGTGTTCGGATTTCAGATTTCACCCAGGAAATGCCTGTGTTTGCAAACTGACACTCCCATCATGTATTTAATGGTTTATGTGCTTACTGAATCCTCATCAAGTCGAAAATACAGTAGCTTCTCCATAGATCATATTGGTTTATCCTTCCTCTATTATACTATCTTCTCCCACTGTAGCAACGTGATGATCCATATACCACAACAACCAAAAAAGTTATCGTGGTAAGTAGCAGAAGAATGTTGATGTTTGCTTACAGATGTGTCATTCACCTACTCTTTTTTTTTTTCTTCTCCCCTTCCCTTCCTTGGAAGTTTGAGGCATTTGATAGTTTATAAGAAAGCCAATCAAATTGTTAAAATTCAGACATATTTACCAGTTCCTACTCCAGACATTTAGTAGGACACTTAAAGTTAGTGTAAATTTTTCTTCCACAGTGACCACTAGCCAGGCAAAAAGAAATTACAGATTACAATACATATTGTTTAGCCTCTAGGAAAAGATGGGCACAAATCTCTGACCACAGTATTGGCTAAAACTACCTAAGGGGAAAAATAGGATATTGCAGAGTAATGCTTCTTTTAAATGTGTAACTGGAGAAACAAAAAGATCAGAGAAGTAGTATGAGAACAAATGAACAAGAAGAGATGATTAAGCAGACTTAGCAAGAAATCATGGCTGTGTCTCTGACTGAAGGACAAGAGAGAAGCCAGCATATTGGAGTCTTTTGCTTTTCAGGAAAATCACACCTTATTTGATTGGAATAAAAGTCTTTTGCAATAATTGCAGTCTTTTTCAACATTATCAGTCGGTAACACTGCTTCTATAGAACAATTCGCCAATTTCCCTTATTTCTTCTCACAGAAATGCTTTGCCCACGGACATCTAAATATATTAAAGATCCAAATCAAAGCCATGAGTTAATTTGAGGGTTCCTCAGCGATTGGAAAAATTTCCTAGATGGCCAACATTAATAAATGCCAAAGTCCAATGCTCTATTTACTCCTTGAAGGTTTTCTAGCAATATTCTAATTATCAACATCCAGTACACTAACTCCCAAATTGTGAGAACCACAAATCTACGAAGAAATAAATCATCATAACTCTAATAATTAAGGCTTCATAGTTACCAGCATTTTTATCTGATGGTGATAGTACGTCATTTTGCAAGGTTAATGAATTTTAATTTGAATGCCATTATCTTACTCTCTCCACTCTTTTCTATCTGCTGCACAGAAAAATTCAATCTATTAAACTCAGTATGGGGCAAAGCCACAATGACCTGTTAGTAATTGCTGGTTGACAACATTGCACAATAGTCCAGAGGAAGGCTGTCCCGGTTGATCTGACATGGGAATCTAGTGAAATATCACAAAGGTTACTGAAGAATACTAAATCAGAATTTGAATAACAGTAGTCACTCCGGTGTTGAACAGTGAGGTTATGTTTACTTAAGTGGTAGCAGCATGGTGACAGAATCATGCATAACCTTCATCAGAGGCAAATTAATTAGCTTAGACTTCTCCAAAGCCACTTGGCAAAAAATTGCAAATCACTGGAGAATCCACTTATACTATAATAAAGGAAACCATACTGATTAGTTCGCTATATATTATAGAGTGCAGCCTCTCCCAAGCCTTTTCCGTTTGTGTATACCCACATAATCGAAGATTGATCCTGGCCAGAATGGAAAAACGAGACAGTATTGAGACAATAGACAATATTTCAAAGAGTTTTATGTATGGCATGTGTAGATGTGGTAAAAAAATAACAACTGGTCATCTAGATGAGAGAAGTATGAGAGTGGTTTTTACTCTTCTTGCTACTTTTATGTACGTTTGAAATTATCTCACAAGAAGTACTGAAAACCATTTAAATCGCAAGTATTAAAAAAAAATTGAAGCGCTATGAAGTAAAATAATAACAACAACAACAATAACAAAGAGTCTAACAACCAAACCTGTCATAGTAATTTTATTTTCAATCAAATTAACTTTAAAATCAAAGTGTAAACAGGAGCATGATGTATATTTACACTTATTACTGACAAAGTAACTCTCAGTGAATGCAATACTTAATGAATGCGTAATAATAGAAAAAGAAAGAATGCATTTAGGATGTCTGAAAAACAAGTCTTGATTTAATTGTATTAAAAAAGAAAGGAAAGAAAAAAACCGAAGGCTCATATTGTGGGGGCATGTACAATTAAGGAAGTGCATGACGCAAAATACTTTTTCTGTTTTGATATTGACCAGTACTTAAGAAGAAATGTAGACCACGCACCTTTCAAGGTAAATCATGAAATTTAGGTGAAAAATATGAGCAGCCCAAAAGCTGCTGTCTTTGGTGCTGCTTATAGCCTGGCTATAGACTCATATGCCCGCCTGTCTCAAAGGACGCGAGAAGCAGCCTGGCTGACTTCTGAACATTGGCACTTCCCTCTGTAATCATCTTCGACATTCTGACTTCCTATCAGAGGAAGAGAAGATGAGCAAACTAGATGTTCAGATGAGAGGAAAGAACAGACAACAGATTCTATTAATGAATTACAGTGAATAATAATAAATCAAGTTAGTTACTTTTGTTGTCATTGAACTCCATTTTGACAAAAATATATCACATTCATATATCACTAATATTCTCATGAAGATTCTCTCTCACACACATATACACAATTATCTGTTGGGAAATATGAGTTTCTTTTATTTCTGTTATTAAAAAGTCTACTTTTTCAAAGTAAATTTCTTTAAAAAGGACAGCAAGTTGCATGATTTTGTGGCCTCTCTTATTTATGAAGTGTTGAGTAATTAATCTGTCAATTATGATCATAGATTTTATTAAATTTAGCCCTAATATCCCCCACTTTATTTCATCTAGGCATCATTTTAATACTTTCTCAAAATCCAGCTCAAATCCTAATCCTCCCTAAAGATTGCAAGAGCATACCAGCAAAATGTGACCATTCCTCTTCTGGAAACAGAATGATTTCCAAAAATTTGCTCTATAGAACATTCTGATCCTTGAGATTATTTTTTTGATTAATTTTATTTTTAATTAAGTTTAGAAAGTACTGTATATTATATCCCCTCTTTTAGAGATTGAAAAGACAAATTAGTTATTAAAATTTGTCAAATTTCCTGAAGTAATAATCCAAATTAGCTTGATTAAATCCAGGTACCACTAAATGTACTTGACAATGGAAGGTTTCCCACGTTCTGTAAGATTTATTAACTACCTGAATCATATTTTATGTATCTCAATTTAAGAAATGCTGTATTATGGAAAGTAGATAACATTGGTTGGTTATTAATTTATATACTTGTCACAAGCACGCTATAAAGGCACACACATGTGTCTTTCCACAATGTCAGCTTTATTCAATCATAAAGCAAGGTTAACATAACCATAAGGCAATTTCAGGATTCCAAACAATGACATTTCATTATGCATTTCACTTGACTTCATATGTATCCCACAGAGCAAAGCACAATCCAAAGTCACACAAGAAACAAGATACAAGAAGGGGTTGAGAAGTTAACCAACCCAGTGCAAAGTCTGTGAGCATGCAGTTGAGGTGAAGCCTTTGTCCTGTCTAGGGCAGCTCTTGGCACATGCTGCTCATTATGTTCAGGCAGTGGAGGGTCTCTGTTATGCTCAGAGATACGTCGGGCAGAACCTTCAGTGGCAGCTGCCTTTTTAATGTAGTCAGATGTGGAAGGGTCAGCAGTCTGAGAGTTTGCTGCAAAAGTCCTCCATTTTTAGAGGAGTTTCATCAGTCTCGGGCCTTTTCAGGCTTCTTCTGGTTCTAGTGATTATCAGCTCTTTGTTCCTGCAGGCTCTCTTGGTTTTGCTGGTTATCAGTTCTGGGTGCCATCAGCCCCTGCTGGTTTCAGTGATATTTGGTCTCAGCTGCAGTATCTTTGGCTGCTTACATCACTGCTTGACACGAGGGACTCCAACTTGATGTCTACAATACTACCTCATGACATCCTTTATTACACTGAAATTGGCTGCTTTCTTATTTAGCTTTTTACACATTTATGAGCACTTGAGTATTGTTTTTTTTTCTTAAGTTTCCCAAATACCTAGCAAAAGCATTATATATAAAAATTCTATCATCTATCTATCATCTATCTACAGAAAGAAGATAAAGAAAAGCTACAAATAAATAATGTCACATTTAATTCATTAAAATGACATTGAAATATTTCAGACAAAATGGTATAAAGCACAGTATAGGGAATAATATATTCATATCACTTAGCTTAAAAAATAAAACCTCAGACTAAAAATTGAAAAGCCCTGTATATCCCTCCCTGGTGGTATTGTATGCTTTCTCTTTAGAGGAAACCACTATCCTGAAGTTATTATTTCCCATTTTCAAAAGCTTTTTCGATAGTTTATTATAAACCCTATGTTCTTAAACAGTAGTGTCAATTCATGTATTTTATGGTTTATATAAATTGTTACCCTGTATGCATTTTTATTAATTCTCTAATTCATAATTATATTTTTGATATTTAGCTATACTGAAAATACTCATAAAATTTATGCACTCTTAATGCTGAATAAAATTGTATTATATAAATGTGATACAATATATGCATTCAATCTTCAGTTGATGTATATTTAAGTATTCCAATTTGTTTGTACTCCACATAATACTTGAATACTCTTAAAACAGCTCTATTAGCACTGTTGAATTCATTCTGTTATAGTTGTGATAATAGACTTTCTGCACCATAATATATGCATACCATCAACTTTAATTGTTTACCACTTACATATTGGGTAACAAATAACCTCCAAAACTTTGTAGTGTAAAACAACAACCATTTGTGTCCACTCACAGAATGGTGGGTTGGCTGGGATAACTGGTAGAGGGAAGACAGTTAAGATGGCTTTGAATGCTGAGATGCCTGGATCCTCATGAGCTCTGAATGTTTTTCTTTCAAGGGTTGTTTAAAACAAAAACAAAACAAGACAAAAAACAAACACAAAGTAGAAGAGTTTTTATGTGATCTTCAAAGTCTAAATTATTTACCAGGTGGCCCTTTACAGAAAACAAAACAGAACAAAGCAAAATAAAAACTTTGCTGACCCACCATGGTCAGCTAGCTGGGGCTTCACGTGGCGGTGTCCAGGTTCTCAACAAGCAAGGGGAGGGCAAGCCCCAGTGAAAAGTTTCCAATGTTCTGCTTGCATTAAGATTGCAAACGTCTCATTGGTGAAAGCACTTACTACACCATCCAACAGAGACCCAGAGAAATATGGTTAATTGAGTCATTACTACAACATTCTAGCACTAGTGGGCATGGTCAGCTGACTCCAAATTTCTTGTAATAATGCACTTCCCCATAAGTAGTAAATAAAGCTTCCTATTGTTCCTTACTCACTTCATTGCTTGATATTTAGAGACTAAACAATTTTTGCTTAACTGGTATATATAAAATTGTATTTCATTGGGATTTTCTTTTGCATCTCCCCAAATACGAGGTAGAGTATCTTTTTATATGTTTATTCAGAATTTATATTCTCTATTTTGTGAATCTTTGTTCATATCTTTTAAAAAACTTTATGTTGGTCTTTTAAAAATGTTAGTCTTTATCTAATTGATTTGTAGGAAATATATATATATAAATATTATTATAATTGGTTATTAATTATCTGATATATATGTCCCAAATAATCTATTTCTGTTTTGTCTTTTCATGTTTAACAGTATATTTTACATAGATAAGTCTGTAATTGTTATGAAGGAACATGTATTTCCCTTCCCAAGTTTATAAAAATAGATTCCTATTAATACTTCTAATATTTTTTTTAAGATTTTATTTATTTATTTGAGAGAGAGAATGAGATAGAGAGAAAGCATGAGAGGGGGTAGGGTCAGAGGGAGAAGCAGGCTCCCCGCTGAGCAGGGAGCCTGATGTGGGACTCGATCCCGGAACTCCAGGATCATGACCTGAGCCGAAGGCAGTGGCTTAACCAACTGAGCCACCCAGGCGCCCCTACTTCTAATATTTCTAAAGTTTTTCTTTTCATGTTTAGGTATTAATTATAATAAGCATATATTTTTGTAAAGCCTTTTTATAGGATTCCCATTTTTTCCAAAGGAGAAAAAATTGACCAAACATTAATTCAAAATTCTGTTAATTCTACATTGATACAAAATGACAATTTTGTCAAATATGTCCTTTTTTGATAAAACTGGGTCTGCTTTAACTCTATTCTTTCTAACAGACTATGTTTGCTCTCCATTTCAATATATCCTATCATGTAAATTATAATAGTTTAAGAATATTTCTTGTAAGACTAGTCTTTATATCTGTTTTGTTTTTATTTTTGCCCTAGAATTTCCATGTCAATTTTGTTATCTATGGTGATGCTTGGCACACACATACACACAAACACAAACAAGCAATTTTTTCAAGTTTTAGGAAACTTTCATTGAGATTGTTATTAGAATTATGATTTATGTTTTAATTTAGGAGGCATGTACATATTTATGATATTGAATATTTCTATGTGTGAATATGATATATCTGTCTATATAGAAACTCTTTAATGTCTTTTAACAAAGTTTTATAAATTTCAACATTTTGATGTCATTATTTGTGACTACAGGGATTTTATGGACTAGAATCTCGCTCAGTTTTAATAAATTTTTCATGTATATTTTAGAAGAATATGTACATATATAATTTATGGGTGCAAAATTTCACATATATTTATTTGACCAAATGTTATAATTGTGCCATTTACATCATCACTATTTTTTCTTATTTTCTCTCTACTTCATTTAGGAATTGATGAAAGGATATTAAAAAAACTACCAAAGTGAAAGCATGATTGTGAATATATGAATTTCTTCTTGAGTTGCACCAACTTCTTTACACATTTTGAAGATCTGCTACTAGGTGCATTGAAGATTATTGATAATTATATCTCATGAATTGAACTACATACCATTAAGAAAAAAACCTCCTTTTACTTAATGATGAATGTTTTGCCTTAGAATCTAATTTGTCTGTTCTTTTTTTTTTTAAGATTTATTTATTTATTTATTTGACAGAGAGAGACACAGCGAGAGAGGGGACACAAACAGGGGGAGGGTAGAGGGAGAAGCAGGCTTCCCTCTGATCAGGGAGCCCGATGTGGGGCTCAATCCTAGGACCCTGGGATCATGACCTGAGCTGAAGGTAGACGCTTAACGACTGAGCCACCCAGGCGCCCCGTAATTTGTCTGTTCTTAATATAGCTATTTTAGATTGCATCGTGTTCATATTCATTTGGTATATATTTTTCTATCTTTTAATTTATCTTACATTCTAAGAATATTTCTTATATATGGCATGTGATGGGTTTTTTAAAATATTATATGCTTTGTCTTTACTGGTAAGTTTAATACAGTTACATTTATTGTGTTTATTGGCAAGTTAGGTTTCTTTTCTGCCATCTTGTCTAGTACTTGTTATTTGTTCTTTTTTTCCTTCCATATATTTGTATTTTTGGAATCTATTTTTGAGATAATTTACAAAACGAAAAAATATTTCTTCAGTATTCTCTTTTGTTTAAGTGTTGGAGAAAAGCTCCTACTGTTTCACTTCAAAATAATCTAAAACCCGGTTTATCATTCTGTTCAATTCAAAACATAAAGCCAAAACTTTAAAATACAGTTGTTTTCTAATCAGGACTGGAGAAAAAAATAAAATCTAATAGCTTAACCTGAGACTAAACTCAGCTGCTGTTTTTCATCTATCAAATTGTTTTTCTTTTTTCATGCTGAAAACTTCACTCACAGAATGGTGGGTTGGCTGAGAAAAAAATGCCAATATACACCAATCTCATTCTGTCAATGGTAAGGTGGGGCTACAAGGCTTGATATCATTGGGTCATTCATGTTCTTAGCTCTCTAAACTAAAGTATGTGGTGGGAGGAAGGGGAAAAAGGATGGACTGTGATGAATGGCAACCATGGGAAAGGGAGTAGAAGATGGAGGAGTAGGTGATACTGAAGCAAGAGCCAATTAGTATGATGATGGATTTCACTTGGGGTTCCTTGGCTCTTGCTCTTTCTCATAAGGACTTCCTAAATCTGCTCCACCTTTTCTATGATATCTTTTGTCTTCCCTCCTTCTTTCTTTGGATTGGCCTAGTATTTCATTCTATTTTTTTTTCTATTAGAAAAGTATTATGACATATTTTTAATTTATTCATGGATGTCCATTAAATTTTAACACTCTTACTTAATTGAATAGTATAAACGTAATTCAGTTAACTAAATCCGTCTTCCAAACACTAGTATAATAGCTCATTTGAATATGCAACAGTTGGCTGATAACTAGTTGCATTCCATCAAAATTTTGATAACGATATAATGCCTTGTGTTTATTTTATTATTATAGAGATGTTTGCTTTCTTATTCCTTAAGAGGTATCCCCTCCCTCTTTGAACCACCTTAAAGATGTCTTTTTTTTGGTGCTTTGTTGTTTTATTTTAATGTTCCTAAGTATGGACATTATATTCACTTTCTATGATCCATTTGGAAATTTACAGATATTTCCTAATCTGATAATTCATGTACTATGTCAGTTTCAGAAAATCATCAGCCCAAATTCCTTGAATTCTGCCTAACACCATGTTTGCTCTATTATTTTCTTCTGGAACTCCAACTGAACACATATTTGTGCCATTCTACTCCAACTTATTATTCTCAACTCCTTGTCTTTTTTTGTGCTGAATCCATGTGGCATTCTGTGCAGTCCTTCATATATATTTCTTCAAGTTGACTAATTCTCTTTTTGGTTGTATAAATTATCTATTTTATATGCAAATTGACTTTCATTATATATCTTTTATGTAAAATTGATATACATTTTAACTGCACTATCAGTAAATTCTAGAAGTCTTATTTTCTTTTTAAGTATGATTTTTTTGGACTATTGCATTGTCTTCTCAACTATTTGGTTAACCTTTGCACTTTTAAACAAACTATTTTATCTTATTTACCTTAAAATTCAAATGTCTGAAAATATTGGTATCTATTTCTGATGTTTATTGTCTCTGTTGACTCTTCCACTTTGGCTTATTTTTTTTTATTTTATTTTATTATGTTATGTTAATCACCATACATTACATCATTAGTTTTTGATGTAATGTCCCATGATTCATTGTTTGCATATAACACCCAGTGCTCCATGCAATACGTGCCCTCTTTAATACCCATCACCAGGCTAACCCAGCCCCCCAACCCCCTCCCCTCTAGAACCCTCAGTTTGTTTCTCAGAGTCCATAGTTTCTCATGGTTCATCTCCCCCTCTGATTTCTCCCCCACTTCATTTTTCCCTTCCTACTATCTTCTTTCTTTTTTTTTTTTTTAACATATAATGTATTATTTGTTTGAGAGGTACAGGTCTGTGATTCAACAGTCTTACACAATTCTCTTATATTTGAAATTTTGACTGTGCAATGAGGTAGTCCGTTTTAATTTATGGGAAATCTGAGAGGCGCATGTTGAAGATGTTTCTTCACAGAGGATTTTGTTTGTTTCTGCTATACACCCTAAGACCTCGTTCACTCTCAGTCAGTAAAACTAAACTCATTGTCAGCTTAGAGATACCCAACATGCTGGGAGCTCAAAGTCTAAATACTTATAAGATCTAGTTCAAAGTCAAAATACTTAAAAACTTATCTGAGTTTCAATAGATGGGGGAAACTTGATTCTTATCCAGAAGCCAGGCAACCTAGTTAGGTTTTTTTCTAGTTCTCCTTTCTCTTTGTGTGGATCTTTTCTAGACCTTACTTTTCCTGAGTGTGTGACCCTTCACAAACGTAAAGGGATGTGAGGCCTCAGACCCACTTTCCTACATTATTCTGGCTTAAAAAGAGAGCCTCCTTTAAAATCAATCCTTTATTTTGGAAAAATTGGAAAAGATCTCTAAGTCAGCTTATGCCTTATATATACATTATATCTTATGAGTTTATATGCGCATATATATGCATTTCTTTTAATTGTCTTATATTTCATACATATAAACCTCTATTTTTACATTTCATAATTCCATGTATGTGTATATTCAGAACAGAAAATGCCTCATATTGCTATAAACAACTTTCATTTACTATTCAAAGGAATTTTTATGAAACCTATGTACTACATTAAAATTTAAAAAGGCAGAACTTGGGGCACCTGGGTGGGACAGTCAGTTGAACCTCAGGCTCTTGGTTTTGGCTCAGGTCTGATATCAGAGTCATGAGATCGAGCCCTGCATCAGACTGTGCACTCAGTGTGGAGTCTGCTTGGGTTTCTCTCTCCTTCTGCGCCACTCCCCCACTCTCTCTCTCAATTAATTAATTAATTAATTAAAAAAATAAAAAATAAACTGCTTATTAAAAAAAGGGGCAAAATTTCCTGTGTGGAGAATGGCACTTCCATAGTTTATGCAAAGGCAAATCAGTATAAATAAACACATTTGCCCCCTCAAAATAACATTTTTATTTATATGAAACTGATTTAGCAGTAAGTCTTTAATGCTTTAATGCTTTAATATGTAGTCCTTAATTAAATATATTTTAAAAATAAAAATACACTCTCCTAGATTAAAGTAAAAATAAGAAAAAATATATAAATATTTTCACATTTTATGATACATTTTCACACTTTTATTAAAGTTACCATCGTGTGTAATTTATTTTTTCTAAATGCTCAAAGATAAATAAGTGAAAGAATTTTCATCAGAAAACTGTATATGTATAATAGCTTTAAACTGTCAAGTTTAAATAATAAACAAGAACCAGAAAAGTTTTCAAGTCTAACTTTAATAATATATTAAAACATACTGGTTCTGCATAAAGTTAAAAGCTACCGAAGTGAAAATACTTACTTTGGAATGCCAACAACAGACATTAACAATTTTCAATACATCTATCATAACCCCCAGTTTTAATTACACATTATCTTTATTTAGATAGAACTTCTTATTTACATGATTAGGTAAAACAACACATTTGTAGGGCACTGGCAAAGCAATAATAATTGTACAAGTACTAACACCTCATGAAATTTGTAAATCTTTAATAGCATGCCGATTCACATATAAAAATTTTTAAAATGCATACACTTTAGCTGCAGATTAAAATATATATATATGTATATATATATAGTGTCCTAGTGCAATTTCAATGTAAACTGACTTAGCCATGAACCAAACCCTTGCCCCAGGGACCAAATGTATTTTTAACATTTTTCTCCTTGGATATATTTATCCCAGGTACTTGCTTAGTGACATGACTTCATAATAATTTGGTTCCCAAACCACAAAATTTTAAAATTCTCTAAGATTAACTAACCTCTTATTCCCCAACTGATGCACCATCAGCATATGAAAATTGCTTAAGGCAATTTATATGCAGCCTAAGTAATGTAGAGAGTGAGGCAATTATCCCAGTTAGTCATCTACATTGATTAAATTCACCTTCAAGTTGCTCTCTTCTTCAAATCATTTGATGAACCTACACAGGTAAAGGATCCAGTTAAAATTATAATTCCTTCCATTCACCACGTAATACTTTTCTTCCTTCATAGAAAGAGAACTCATCTGAAAGATTATGATTGGAAATGAGTAAAAGCCTGTCATTCAAGTAGGAGAGTGATTCTCAGCTTTAGCGTGCCTTAGAATCATCTGGAGCACTTGTTCTTGTTAAAAGAGAGATAGCTGGACCTTACTCCCAAGATTCCTGATTCAGTAGAATTAGGGTGGAATCAGAGAATTTGTGTTCCTAACAAGTTCCCAGGTGATGACGGTGATGACACTGCTCTAGCCACCACACTTTAAGAACCATTGACCTAAGCTGCTCTTAGAGAATTGGTCATGTAACAACATTCAGAGGAAACAAGGAATATTTGCAACATATTCCCATCTTCAGCCATACAATTTTTTAGAATGTTGAATCAGCTCTATTAAATAGCTTCTCCATTAAAAATATTATTATAAACCATAAGAGTTCAAGAAACTCTACAAGACAGTTTCCATGAATCAATTAGGTATATAGATAGATCATCAAGTCAACATTTTCAGTTGTCTCCTTGACCGAAGTAATTGACATCATGGTCTGCTTAAGGAGAGCTGACTCTTAGAAACAGGTAATGACAAATTTATGTTTCTGGAAAGAGGCTGAGGACAGAGGAAAGGACACATACAATCATAATGAGACAATCCATGTGGTATCAAATAGTCTGGATTTCATTAATTCTGGGACTCCTCAGATTTCTACCATTTGGGGGTCACCACATAAAATACTGAATATCCAGTTCAATTGAATTTCAAATTAACAAGTTTGTTTGTTTGTTTGTTTGTCTTTAAAGTAGGCTCCACACCCAGTGTAGAGCCCAATGCAGGGCCTCAACTAATGACCCCGAGATCAAGACCTAAGCTGAGATCAAGAGTAGGATGCTTAACTGAATGAGGCACCCAAGTGCCTCAAGACAAGTATTTTTTTAAAGATCTTATTTATTTTTTAATTTTTTTTTTTTAGAGAGAGGGAGAGAGCAAGCAGGGGGAGGGGTAGGGACAAGCAGACTCCACTCAGTGTGGAGCCCAACTTGGGGCTTGATCACATGACCCTAAGATCATGACCTGTACCAAAATTAAGAGTCAGATGCTTAACCAACTGAGCCGCTCAGATTCCCCCCAAAACAAATATTTTTAAGAGGTGTTTGTTTGTTTGTTTGTTTGTTTGTTTTAACCATAAGCATGTCTCAAATATTACATGGGGCATACTTTGCTAGAAACAATTTGTTATTTATGAGATCCTCAAATTTAATTGGGTATTTTTATTTGCTAAGTCTGGCAATCATATTCTAATTGGCCTTGTTCAAATCAAAGGTTGGCAAAGCATATGGGTATATAAATATACAGTTATGAGTAAAGTGTTTTTCAGGAAAATAGAACTTGCTTGAGTATTAACACCTTCACATTTGTTGGAAAGGCTGAGGAAGAGATGGTCCAAAAGGAGGAAAGTTACTAACCAACCTCTGGAAACACTAGTAGGGTTGAAAAAGTCAGAACTAGCAAGGAAATCTCGGAAGCCAGGTATATCCAGCTGCATGTGGGATAGGGACTGTGAAAGAAGCTAGTGAAAGAGCTTAGGGAAAGCTCTTACATCTCTGCTTCTGAAGGTGAGCCTATGAGAACCAAGGATATAGCCAATTGATTGATGGAGATACAAACGTCAAGGGCAAAGTTGGAATTGGAGATAAAGATTTAAGAACACTGCCCTCTACCACAATGCTCCCATTCCTGCTCTTAACAGGCACTATTATGAGTTGTTGAATTGTAAACCTGTTAGTAAGAAAATGGGCTTAATTGAATCCTCACAGCTGTGATGGGCTTAGTCTTTTCAAAACACTGAAGTTTTTTCACTATATTCTGTAGCAAATAAGTTTGATTCAAAGCTATATAGGGAAAATAAAGAGCAAAGAGTCAACCATTTTCTTAAAAAAGAGAGGGAGGGGGCACCTGGGGGGCTCAGTTGGTTAAGCAGTGGACTCTTGGTTTCCGCTCAGGTCATTTTATCAAGGTCATGAAATCCAGACCCACATCAGCCTCAGCAGGCAGTCTGCTTCAGGATTTGCTCTCTCCATCTGTCCCTACCCCCACTTGCTCACTCTCTCTAAAATAAATAGGTAAATCCTAAAAAAAAAAAAAAAAGGGAGGTAGGACATTTAATTTTGTGTGTCTATGTACCTTTTTAATCCATAATTTCTTATGAAAACAAGAGTGAAGGAGTTGAGGTGAAGACATTTAACTTTTTCACTGCCAGGTATTTATTGTTGATGAAAGCAAGAGCCCCTTTGCATTTTCCATATCTCCAAACCCCTCCATTTTGATACAATGCCAGATTTTATAAAATCATAGAATTGTGTTTGGGCTGGGGCTCCTGGGTGGTGCAGTCGGTTAAGCATTGGACTCTTGGTTGAAGCGCAGGTCATGACCTCAGTTTTGTGAGATCAAGCCCTGTGTCAGGCTCCACGCTCAGCATGGAGTCTGCTTCTGGATTCATTCTCTCCCCACGCCCCTCATGCTGTCGTCTCTCTCTCTCTTTCTCTCTCAAATAAATAAATAAATATATCTTAAAAATAAAAAAAAAAAAGAATTTTGTATTGGTTAAATTAATTAATACGTAGGTAGATATAGATACAGACATCTACCCACAGGGCATCTTTGGACCACACACAGATGTAGAGATAGAATTAGGTCAATAGAAGTTACAGAGCCTCTGTACAATCAAGCAGGAGAGACAAGATTAGCACAGCGTTTGTAGAAAAGTGACTGAAATTTTCAAAATTATAAAGCCACGGTTTTTACCCATAGATGTGTAGGTAGTCAATATAAGGTTCCCTTCTCTCTGGAAGTTAAGGGGCTGAAGGACAATTCTCCCACCTGACCCCAGCCTCCTGAGACAGCAGATCTGTCGGGGTTCTGAAGAATGGCAAGGCCTGAGATGTGAAAATCTTGGGAAGTTTGGTTGTGACAATTTGGCAGGGCCAGTGATGCCAGACACTGACTCCCAAGGGATGATCAAAAATTAAGAATTTGTTACTGATAACAGAACTTCAGTTAGCTGATTAAATTACCCCTTCCTGAGAATTGAAGCCATGAACATATGATAGTCTCTGGTTTACCTTACCAATAACATTTGGACTAGGTAATGATCAGTAGAGAGGACAAAATTTAAAAACTTAGCAAAATTGTTAAGTCAATATAATTTATTTGTTTTAAATATAATCTCTGTGAAACAAAAATTAGTGCCCTTCTTCCCAGAAAATTCATAACAGTGTTGAATTTATATTTAAATTTGTAACATTTTCTGTTGCTAGCATTTTACTCTTGGAGAACATTGTGAAACCTCTAATGGGTTAATTGGATAAGGCAGCTGTATAAGACAGAACAGAGTGAATTTTCTGAGTAGCTTTGGACTTAATTAGATATAACGATCATTTTTATATTCTAATGGCAAAAGATAAAATTCCCTTTGTTTATAATATGAAAATATATGAAGACATAGTATCAGGTTCTGGAGGAGTTGCTTCAGGAAAGTAGAACCACCCTGTCCGAATTTCATCTCTACTTGGAAGGGGCTTCCAGCCCTCAGATGCAGTTAACTTTACAGAAAAGACAAGCAGACTAAAAACAGAACTGGAAGGGATGTTAGGAAGGAGCAATATGTTCCACTCTTCAAGTGTAACTCTTTCTGCTTCTCTCTACCCTTTAGTTTGTTCTCTAGGGTATGAGAGAAGCTGGGCTTATTGTTGGGTTTGGGTGAAGAATCCAGGCATTGGATGACCAAGCATTCCTTTCCTGTCTTTCTGAGGACTTTGCCTCCACAAAACTGACTTTATGCCAGTCATCTTTGTTCCTACATGCAAGTTTCATAGGGGTCTATGATCTTCAAATTTTCCCTGTGACTGGGAAAAGGTATATATAATTCTTGCCCACTGGCCTGAGGTCTGAATGCCATCCCCAAACCCAACATTGAACAGTAATAAACTTGACACTTTTTTCTTTGTTTCCTTGATTTCTATCTCTAGTTTTCAACAGTGTTAGAACCTGGATGGAGAAAGGAGTCACATAACTCAGAACTCAATAGTATTCATGACAATGACAGTGAATGAAAACTCTAGAGTCTACATGTCATTCTTTTTTTTTCTTTATCTAAAATTTCTTTCCTATCTCTGCTGAATAGAAACTTTCTTATTAATTCTTATGGTGTAATCAATACCGTGAAACCTTAAGTGGCTTTCTTAAATGTTCCTTTCTCAATGCTTCCATATTATTTGCTATACTTCTATATGAGATCAAGAATCACATCCATTTGGCATGGCACATTTCCGTCTGTCTTTACACTGAGGTTTTAGCTGTTATTGTTGTATTGGTCTCTTTAGCACAAATCAAAAACCTTAAACCAAAGCAGAAATTAACTAAATGTTATTAAATAAGTAAATGCATTTCCCCAAATTTTAACACTTCTTTACTATACAGCTCTTATTTTCAAACATCTTCAGTAGGATCTAAAAACCATTGCCCAGAAGCCAAATCTGTCACTATCCCAACCCCCACTGGCCTGTTTTATCAAATAATATTCTATAGGGAAACAGCCACTGTCATTAATTTTAATACTGTCTATGTATGTCTCCTATGATGACAAAACTGAGCAGTTGCTGATGAGATCTGCAGGCCAGTGAAACCTAAAACAACCATTATCTGCCCCAACTCTGTCAGGTAGGAAAATTTGTCCTCTAGTCTCTTCAATTAAATACCAGAAGGCCTGCAAATTAAACAAACCAAAGACAAATTAACAGGAGAAAGGCGCACACTTTTTACCAATAACTATCCCATTCCATAGGTTGCCTTTTAGTTTTGTTGACTATTTCCTTTCTACGCACAAGAGTTCATAGAAAAGAAGTGAAACTCATAGAAGCAGTTGGACTCAGAAGCCTATATACCCTTTTATAATTTTTTTTAAAGATTTTATTTATTTATTTGAGAGAGCGAGAATGAGAGAGAGAGAGCACATGAGAGGGGGGAGGGTCAGAGGGAGAAGCAGACTCCCCGCTGAGCAGGGAGCCCGATGCGGGACTCGATCCCGGGACTCCAGGATCATGACCTGAGCCGAAGGCAGTCGCTTAACCAACTGAGCCACCCAGGCGCCCACCCTTTTATAATTTTTTAATTTAAATTCAACTTAATTAACATAAACTGTATTATTAGTTTCAGAGGTAAAATTTAGTGATTCATCAGTTGCATACAACACCCAGTGCTCAATACTTCAAGTGCCCTCCTTAATGTCCATCACTTAGCTTCCCAATCCCCCACCCATCTCCCCTCCAGCAACCTTCAGTTGTTTCCTATAGTTAAGAGTCTCCTATTGTTAGCCTCCCTCTTATTGTCTTATTTTATTTTTCCACCCCTTCCCCATGTTCATCTGTTTTGTTTCTTAAATTCCACATGTGAGTGAAATCATATGGTATTTGTCTTTCTCTGACTCATTTATTTCACTTAGCATAATACCCTCTAGTTTAATCCATGTCATTGCAAATGGCAAGATTTCATTTTTTTTTTTTGATGGCTGAGCAATATTCCATTGTATATATATACCACATCTTTATCCACTCATCTGTCGATGGACCTCTGGGCTCTTTCCATATTTTAACTCTTGTGGACATTGTTGCTATAAATATTGGATCCCTTTGAATGACTATGTTTGTATCCTTTGGATAAATACCTAGTAGTGCAATTGCTGGGTCATAGGGTAGCTCTACTTTTAACTTTTTGAGAAACCTCCATACTGTTTTCCAGAGTGGCTGCACCAGTTTGCATTCCCACTAACAGTGTAAGAGTGTTGAGTTGTTCATTTTAGCCATTCTGACCAGTGTGAGGTGGTATCTCATTGTGGTTTTGATTTGTATTCCCTTGATGCCGAGTGATGTTGAGCACTTTTTCATGTGTCTGTTGGCCATTTGGATGTCTTCTTTGGGGAAATGTCTATTCATATCTTCTGCTCATTTCTTGACCGGATTTTTTGCTTTTTGGGTATTGAGTTTGATTTCTTTATAGATTTTAGATACTAGCCCTTCATCTGATGAGACATTTGCAAATATCTTCTCCCATTCCATAGGTTGCCTTTTAGTTTTGTTGACTATTTCCTTTGCTGTGCAAAAGATTTTTTTCTTGATGAAATCCCAATAGTTCATTTTTGCTTTTGTTTCTCTTGCCCTCAGAGATGTGTCTAACAAGAAGTTGCTGCAGTAGAGGTCAAAGAGGTTGCTGCCTGTGTTCTCCTCTAGGATTTTGATGGATTCCTGTCTCACATTGAGGTCTTTCTTCCATTTTGACTTTGATTTTGTATATTATGTAAGAAAGTGGTCTAGTTTCATTCTTCTGAATGTGGCTGCCCAATTTTCCCAACACCATTTTTTGAAGAGACTGTCTTTTTTTCATTAGATATTCTTTCCTGCTTATATACCCTTTTAACAAAGGAAAGAAGATTTTAGCCTCAAGGGATGATACATTGTGGGGAAGTGATTAGGAAATATACGGAGGAAGTAATAGAAGGTAAAGGTTATAAAGGTAAGATCTGCTAATGCAAACTCATCTTGGTAACTTCCTGTTTTCAGTGATAAGAATTATTCTTTTCTCCATGGTGGGGACGTGAAGGGATACCTTCCTCAAAGGGAAATGTATGCCCTGCTTTAAGGCAGATAAGGGTAGGGCAGAAAACTCTTCCTGTACCTGTTGATTCTCATTGTCTTCAGCTCAAAATAATCCTTATTCCAGAGAGGCATATTTTGGAGTGGCATATTCTGGACCCTTTCAACGAAAAGAGTTTGCAATAAACATCAGCAATGTTCCATAATAGCCAAACTGTGGAAAGAGCCAAGATGTTCATCGACAGATGAATGGATAAAGGAGATGTGGTATATATATATACAATGGAATATTATGCAGCCCTCAAAAGGAATGAAATCTTGCTCTTTGCAACGATGTGGATGGAACTGGAGGGTATTATGCTGAGCAAAATAAGTCAATCAGAGAAAGACATTGTATCATATGACCTCACTGATATGAGGAATTCTTAATCTCAGGAAACAAACTGAGGGTTGCTGGAGTGGTGGGGGGGTGGGAGAGATGGGGTGGCTGAGTGATAGACATTGGGGAGGGTATGTGCTATGGTGAGCGCTGTGAATTGTGTGAGATTGTTGAATCACAGACCTGTACCTCTGAAACAAATAATACATTATATGTTAAATAGAAAAGAAGAAGAAGAAAAAGAGTTTGCAGACACCTGCTTTAAAATGTGAAAGCCCCTAATGAAGGGAACACACGATAATATTCTTAAGTCTCTAGAATCAAAATACCTTTTTGCATCCCATAGCACATAACTTAATTTCTTAGTATCCTCTTAAATCATCTTTTACTACTTTCAAGTTTAACAATGTTCTTTTTAATTTTCTTATTATATGATTTCATCTAGTATTTGCCACTATAATATTTCTATTGGTATATTTTTAAATAATTTGAATATGCCATTTCCAGTTAGAGATTATCTTAGCCCTTCCTTACAAAACTGATTCTGAGGGGGGCCAAAACAAAAAAAAAAAAAAAAAAAAAAAAAAAATCCACAATGTATATGTTTACACTATAATGGGAGTGCAAGCACAGGGAAGCAGGAAAGAGTGCAAAAGAGAAATGACACAGAAGTAAGGAAAAATAAATAAAAGAAGGGGCATCACCAACCTAGTCATGACCTTGTAATAAGAGTGGTTGACTGCTCTATCTCACAAACTACCTTCAGAGAAAATGTACAAACTACTGCAATTCTATGCCATCTTAGAGTGGGGGCAGGAAAGGAGGAAATAAGAAAACCATCTTTCATTTGTCCCAGTTCAACCATAGGCTGCCAACCCTCATGCACTCCAGTTGCACCGACTGGTCCTCATGGCATTCACCATAAACATTAGATCTCAAGATAGCAGCAGGGCCTCCATGGCACAAGCAATGCATTGCATGTTTAAGACAAATGAATAAAAATGTGGAAGAATCACTTAGATATAATGTTAATATTACTTTCCTAAACAGAATAATTAATGTTGTAACTCTTACAGTTGAAAATATCTCAGAATACCAAGTAGTAGTGAGGGAAATCTTCAAAATTGCTCCTCTCTGCCTTTTCTTAGAATGTACCGTCACAGGAGTCCCTGGGTGGGGGCTCAGTCCGTTAAACACCTGACTTCAGTTCAGGTCACGATCTCAGGGTCCTGGGGTCGAGCCCCATGTCTAACTCCCCACTCAATGGGGAGTCTGCTTCTCTCTCTCCCACTCCCCCTGCTTGTGTTCCCACTCTCGCTGTGTCTCTCTCTGTCAAATAAATAAAACCTTTAAAAATTAATAAATACATAAATAAAACCTATATATATATATATATATATAAAGGATGTACTGTCACATTATCTTGAAGCCAAGATTTGCATGTAGATCTGGAAATGTGTTTCTTGTAAGTAATAGGAGAGCCCAAAGAGTCAGATAGAAAGAAGCCAAGTCAAATTGACCCTTATCTTCAAATGAGTTTTCAGATACCTATGTGTGTTAAATTGCATTGCTATTTCATTTCAATCATTTTGGGAGGACTAATTTTTTAACTAATATTTTTATATTTTAATTCTAGTTTAGGATTTGAAAAAATTAAACCATTAAATATTGTAGAACTCTAATCTGTAATAAGTAAACAAATGTTATATGAGGGATTTGAGAGACTTGCACTCCTTGCAAAGAAACTTTTATCTCATAAACATTAATAGAGTCATGGATTTTATCAAACACCAAAACCCAAGAATGCTGCCTTTTAGTCTATTTCTATTGAAAGCTGAATTTCATGGAGCACCATGAGCACCATTTTTCTGATAGTAGACAGATAAATGAATAAATAACTACCTATTTAAGCATTAAAATATAAACTTATTCCCATGGAAAACTGACAATTTATAATTAGGAAGAAACAACTGACTTTAGAAGTTGTTGATGTGATATGAAATTACAAAAATTATTTTCATTTCCTAAGTTGCTTGTCATTGTTGAGCTAATAAGCATATGGCATAGAATTCCTGCATATTATTTATGCAATTCTAGATTTAGTTCTTTTAATGACAGTGCTAAATTCTAGTCTTATGCTTTTAATTTTTTTTAAATTACTATGGATGGCACAGTAAAACTGTCTACTCTCAACTGCATAAAAGCACAAAAATATAACATTTGAATTTTAGATTAAAAATTTGAAAATTTGGGGGGCTCAGTCAGTAGAGCATGCAACTCTCGATCACAAGGTCATGTGTTCAAGCCCCTCATTGAGCATGGAGCGTACTTAAAAAAAAGTTGAAAATTTTTAACTTTAAGGATTTAATTTTTTATAACCCAAAGCTGTCTATAATTGGAAGTTTACTCATTAAATTGTTTTGTAGAAATGATTTTTAAATGCACAAACACTGAAAATGCATTCTAATAAATGCTTTATAGTCTATAACCATTCAGAAGCAAATTTGGGATAGTTTACAGATGTTAATAATTCATCTTATGAAGACACAAGTAGATCAAATTAAGTAGTAGTCTATTGACTTGATGTTTCCGTCAAAAATGTTTGATATTTCAGGCAAAAAAATGATGATGATATCAAATAAAGACAGATATCCTATTGGCTATGCTAGGAAAATAAAGGCTAGGAAAATTCCCTTATATTTTGATTCATGAGAAAACATAGTCTATAATACTATGTCAAAAAATCAACTTTTTTCTCTTTAAAAATCACAAAAGTTCTTTAAAACTTTGATGGATGTATTTATTACAACTTGATCTTTATGGTTGCTGAAATTATTAACTAACCAGATAACACCTCTTTTGTCACTCTCTCTTGACAAGGTTTCCTTGATGACAAGGTCATAGAGGACACAATTACATTTCTATTGCCCACATACCTAGACAAAAAATTATTTTTCACCAAAATGGATGTTTCTCAACATCACATAGTAAATACTCAATAACTATTAGTTTCTATGAGTAATTTAATTATGCATACTCTTGCTCATTGGATGAGGAAAATGTTTATCTTAAATGCTAAATGACCATAGCTTGAGCCTAACAGCTTTAGAATTTCCGAACCATCTGCAAAACTACTGTAGTGATCTTTAACAAATATATTTAGGTTGTTTCTGTGTCCAGGCACTATGCTAGGCACAGGGAATGTGATGATGATGAAGATGCAAATAGTTTCAGTTCCTTGGGGCTTCTGCTTACAAATTTTATATATGTTATGAAACAAATAAGAATTGAGCTAAAGAATGACGTGGGTGTGCCTACTTTGGGAAGGTGACTAGAAAAGGCCATTGAAGATAGAGGTAATATTGAATGGAAGAATTGCAAATTGGGAATGGGATAGACGCATAAACCAAGAAGGAAAGAACAGCGCAAAAAAGAAGGGTGGCCTTAGGTGGTGTGAAGAATTTTTAACTGTAATACAGTTTAGATGAGGAGTCCATAGCACTGGATGACATTGGAATAGACATGACTCTGTATTTTATTTCAAGGAGAAAAAGGAAACATTGGAAGTTTTGTAAGCATGAAAGATAAATGATGCTATTTGTGTTTTTAAAGAGTCACTTGAGTTGCTGTTGATATTGAAGGGTTAAAGTAGAATTAGGAAAGCATTTTACTAGACTGTTACATTAGAATGAGGAGTGGCAGTGGGTTTGACTAGGGTGGTAGAGAAGTTTATGAGAAGTAAACAATAATAGCAACCAGGATACTAATAGTAATGATAAGACATAGCAGCTGAGGATATATGGAAGAATAATTATAATGTTACATATGAAACCTAAGTTACACAAAGAAGCAAGTGATACCATTTGATACCTAAATCTTCATGAAAATAATGTGAGGATAATGACCTAACAGTTACAATGATATTGAATGATTGTGGCAGTAAGTTTCTTGAGCAAGTGTTGTGGTCAGAAAGCAAACTTCTTGAAATAAAATTTCAAAGGTGGCCCAAAATGTGGAGATGACAAATCTAAATGGTGGCCACAGCAACAGGTAACTGAGTTAGAGGGGAGGGAAAGAAGATGGATGGACCGAGACCAGAGTGTTAGGTAGTTAAGCCCCGTGAAGGTTTAATGCACAATGATTAGTGACAGGTGGTAAGAGGAAGGAGGACAACATCTTCAGTGAATTAGGTGAAGTTACCATGAAGTTAAAAGTATAGTGTTATTGGATTTTTAAATTGAATCATTCAGCTTTAAAAGCAATCTAAAGTTGAGGTTGTAAGCAAAATTGCAATGGCTCATTGAAGAACTGTAAAACAAAGCAATCTCCTCATCTCTAATGTGGGGATCATTATATTTGATGTGAGATTATGTAAATGGAAGCATAATTACCTCAGCCTTAGCATGATGAAGCCCTTTGAAAGGATTAGAAAGAAAACGCTGAACATATACAAAGTATTACCATTAAAAAATCCCCAAATCTCTACCTGGAATACAATTTATTTTTTCTGGTTTTGTTTGTATGAGCCATTGTAGCACAAAACACAATTTCACTTAAATAGATATAAAACATTAATATGATTTTGGAATTGGTCACTATGCTTTATTGATCTAAGTAAAAAGCCAATGCTTTCCTTAGCAGAACAATGGAGTTATTGTACAGAGGAAAAGATTGCTTTAGCTTGGCTTCCCTGCTAAGTCAGGAAATTAAAACATACAAACAAATTGCTAAGTGTTTTTCATGGAACATAAATACTGATATAGAAGACACACATCTTTGGAACAGTTATCATATAACAAGACTTGCGCCGAAAGAAGAGATGTCATCTGGTGTCTCCAATTTGATGTATAAGTAACCTGTGATTGAATTTATCACAGAAAAATCCATACACATAGGACTTTTAGAATGTTCAAACTATGGGTGACCATAAAGCATTAGCATCACCTGTGAATCAGAGACACTTCCACTCTAAGAGCCTCCTGATTCAGAATCTGTCCTGTTTTCCTTCACTCTGTTTTTCCTTCTCACAGTTTCCACAAACCATCATCTGCTTACAGGACAAAAAAGCAGAATGAGGACCTCTTAGAATACAAACTCCAAAACACATGAGTGAACAAAATTCACTCTACCTTACATTTTCTTCATTTCTTTGGGTTCTTTCCTAAATATTGACTAATGCTATGTAACATATAAAATAAAACACGTAATTAAAAATATGGTTTCGGGGCACCTGGGTGGCTCAGTCATTAAGCGTCTGCCTTCGGCTCAGGTCATGGTCCCAGGGTCCTGGGATCGAGCCCCGCATCGGGCAACCTGCTCCCTGGGGAAGCCTGCCTCTCCCTCTCCCACTCCCCCTGCTTGTGTTCCCTCTCTCGCTGTGTCTGTCTCTGTCAAATAAATAAATAAAATCTTTAAAAATAAATAAATAAATAAATAAATAAATAAATAAATAATAAAAATAAATAAAAATATGGTTTCACTGCTTACTATCCATTCTTGGACTATAAGCTGAAAGACGGTGGTTATTTCTTATATGCAAGTAAAGCACTGCTAGAAAATACTTAGAGATCCAGGTAAGTGATTTTGAAAATACAGTGTTATTTCCATAGGGTATAGTCCCACTTCATTTCTTGACACTGTGAAATCCTTTACCTTTGAATTCTTTCTTTTCCATCCATGGGGAGGTTAATGAATTTCAATATAGCAACAGATGATCTCTCCCATTCTTTATTCTTTGAATTACAGTGATTTGTAAATGCAGTCATATGACTAGATTGATGTTAAAAATAGGTTTTGTTCATAGAATTGGTATCACCAAATAACATTATTCTACCAAATGACTTACTGTATTTAAAAGACATGAAAATTTCAAATTGAAAGGGATATTATTTAAATATGTACATGCAGGAAAATCATTATCGACATTAGATTCTATCTTATAATTTTCAGAAAATCAGTTAAAATTAAGTTGGCAAAAGAAATTTAATTTACCAGGTAAATACATTGTGAATCTAGTCATTTACTTTTTTGTGTCTGCTTCACTGTATGTTTTTCATATTATACATTTATATGTCCCTGGGTCACTACAAAATATAGAAGTGTCTGCTAAACCACATTCAATTACTCTCAGTATGTTTTTTTTTAAAGATTTTATTTATTTATTTGAGAGAGAGAGAGAGAAACAGCATGAGAGGGGAGAAGGTCAGAGGGAGAAGCAGACTCCCCGCTGAGCAGGGAGCCCTATGTGGGACTCAATCCCAGGACTCCGGGATCATGACCTGAGCCAAAGGCAGTCGCTTTACCAACTGAGCCACCCAGGCGCCCTCTCAATATGGTTTTAAAATAGGCTGTAATATTGCCTTAATCAGACTATCTCAATAACCACAGCAGCTCACTGTATAGCTTTTAGATAAAAGGAATTTTATTCAATTGCCTCAAAGTTTAGTTGATTTGAGATCTGTGCATATTTAGGTCACTGATAATTTTCTAGAAATGATGTCTGTAAATTTGCAAGTTCACAGGCTCACCATGCCTGTAAATTACTTATGGTTGAGGTCTCTAAATCTACTTTAAATAAGTAGCTGCTTCCCTCAATGAGCAATTTTATAAAGAAGCAACTATTATATTAATGCAGATCTGTATAAGAATTTAAATCACTATGAAGCTTTTAAGAACTTTTCTTAGAGAACAGATACACCAGACCTTAAATAGGAAACTGAATAAACAAATCCCTCTAACACCTGCATCTCACCTAATAACATTTGACATGCACGTGATATTTTTTTATTATCTGAAAGATAAATTATTCCACTCTATAATATGTTTTGAGAATAACTTCTAAATAACCATCATTTTCACATTCTATACTTTTTTTCTGTGTGCACATCAGTGGTTTCCAACTTTAGTGAGGAGATATTCTCCTTGATTAATTATCAGCAAAGTATAAATTAAAACAAGAATATGGGGGCACCTGGGTGGCTCAGTCGTTAAGCATCTGCCTTTGGCTCAGGTCATGATCCCAAGGTCCTGTGATCGAGCCCCGCATCGGGCTCCCTGCTCTGCGGGAAGCCTGCTTCTCCCTCTCCCACTCCCTCTGCTTGTGTTCCCTCTCTCTCTCTGTCTCTCTCTGTCAAATAAATAAATAAAATATTTTTAAAAAGATAAAACAAAAACATATCACCAAAGTTTGAGAATACTAAGTATTCTTTTTTTTTTTAAAGACCATTTATTTATGAGAGAGAGAGAGAGAGAGAGTGCGTGTGCATGTGAGTGGGAGGAAGAGAGAGAATCTTAAGCAGGCTCCACACCCAGCATGGAGACCAACACAGACTGGATCTCACAACCCTGAGCTCACTACCTCAGCTGAGATTACAACCTCAGCCCAAACCAAGAATTGGACACTTAACCAGCTATGCGACTAAGGCACCCCAAGAATGCTAAGTGTTCTTAAGGATATACTGATACAGGAACTTTTGTACTTTCCCTTATTATTTTTCTGATAGTCTTTTCATGGGCAGAATTCTCAAGTTTCTAAGCACTGGAATTCCAGCATTTGGTACTAGAAGAAAACAGCAGTCCTAACAAACTTAAACTTACAATATTGAGAAAGAAAAGTACTGAGAGAATTATTTCAACAAACAGAATATGGGGAATGTAATGGCCCCCTTCTTTATTGCACCATATGCAGACTCTCTTACATTTATTAGTTATTAATAGGTAAAATATTTATCTCTTATTTTTCAGATTTAATGTTCTCTCTAAATTCATAGTGGGCATTATTTGTTTACTATCTAAATAAGAATATTTGCCATGCACCCTTTTATGGCTCCAAACTGTGCAACATTTTCTAGACATCACTGAAGACAAATACTACCGTCCCCAGTGTCATTAAAATACTTTGTATATGTTTTTATACCTTAATTTCGATAAAGGTCACCAGCCCATGAAAATATAGCTCAGCCTTCATCTAGTATAATGTGGAGACTTCTTTTTGGGGGATTGGATTTGAAAACTATGCATAAGATCCAATTTTTCACAAATGCACAAGGTAAGTTCTTGCTAATTAGGCAACATATTTCTCTTGCTGATTAAATGAAATCCATCATGCAATTGTGCAAAATAATTGTTTTAAAGTCACTATCCCAGTGACCTTGTAATTAATTTGCCTTATTACTCTGACTTGTCCTAGAATGTTAACTAGTATCACAGTGTCTCCAGCAGAGCCAGAAATCCCGTATGATGGGACCATTGTGGTTCTTCATGTCATAGATGTGTGGCTCTTTCCCATAAGGAAAGTTAGGAAATAACTCATGGCTGGAGTACAATCCATAATCTAAGGGTTAAACGAACTGCCTAGAAACCAGGGATAAGTGCAGGTTCTACAAATAAAAATATAAACCTTTTCAGATTATTATAATTTCCGTATAATGCATAACGCATTCCATGGAATGCATAACTCCATATAATGCACAACCCAAAGTTGAGTTTTTAGTACAGTTTAAGTTTTATTAGAAGCCTGGTTTTCCAGAAACACAGAAAAATTGGGGTGTATTAAAATAATCCAGGGACAGAGACTGTTAAAAGGAAGGCATTTTTAACTGACTAGTGTGGAGTAGGAAATTATAACTTTGTGCAGAGCAGAGCTAGTTAGTACTGATAATTTTAAAGATTATGTTTCAACTCCTGCAGTCCCCCTGCCACACATGTCATCTGTACTGTGGATTTCCCCCTCGGTACAATTTGGTAATAAGAGCAAACCTAAAAGTTAGAGGCATTTAATTTCTATCTGGGTGCTGATAACACAGAGAAATAAAGAATCAGCATGATATCTTTGTGCTCTTTTAAGCAACAGTACAATAACAATAACTAGACAATCTCTATCGATTTCAATGGGAATATTCTTTACTATTAGCAATTCTGAACCAGTAGCCCAGAACAGAAATTTTAGCTCAAACAGTACAGCAAATGGCATTTTTCAAGACACTTGCTTACTGACCTACCTGTTGATGATGGTCATTAGGTTGTTTTCTTCCGTGGAGGAGAGAAGATTAGCAATCTTGCTCAATCCCCCATTGTTTCAGATAAGGAGACTTTTATGATGAGAAAGTCTGTTTTGTGCTGTGACTAGTGAATGAGGTAAATAAGACCCGTCCTTAGTGTATGGGGATGAGTGAGAGGGAAGACAGAAAGAGAAGAAAGTATAGTCTCCTGTGGACGAACAGGCAGGAATGCTGTCCTGTTGGGAACTTTGTTAACCACACAATACAGGACAGAACCCAGAGAATGTTTGAATCATGGAAGAATGAATCTGTAGCACAGACCTTAACTTTCCTGATCATCAGGAAGATGCGAAATTGAAAGTCTACAAGCTGCTACCAAGGTCTTTCTTCCACTCATCATCACCAGAGTAGAATTCAAGTGAGAGGTGGGCTGCTAATTCAATTTCTAAGAAGGAAAATAGTAATTAATATTATGCAGTTGTTTAATGGGTATAACTGTCTTTTGCCACATGAATCTTCAAGATAGTACCTCTTGGGGGCGCCTGGGTGGTAGGTCGGTTAAGCGTCTGACTCTTGGTTTCCGCTCATTTCATGATCTCACAATTGTGAGATCAAGCCCTGCTTTGGCTCCATGCTCAGCATGGAGTCTGCTTCTGACTCTCTCTCTCCCTCACCTTCTGCCCCTCCCCATCGCACTCTCTCTCTCTCTCTCTAATAAATAAATAAATCTTAAAAAAAAGATAGTACATCTTGGCACTTAGCAACCTATCATTACACAGCAAACCATGATTAGGCTTCTCCCGTGAAGTTCTAGGGATGTTTACAGGTGCGGGTCCTTATTGTGAACCCTATTATCTGACATGTACCTTGACACTGTTTGTTCAAATCAAACTTTGGAAAAACAAAACACAAAATCACATAGTGACAATGCTTCCCAAACCTTTCCATGTCACTATACATAGAGTGACCACATTGATGTGACACACTGGTATTGCCAGACGAGGCTGCCCAGGCCAAAGGTGAGTTGTCAGGTGCTCTAAGAAGGTGAGTTGTCGGGTGCTCTAAGAAGCCTTGGGCTCTCTGTCTGTCCACTCTGATGTGGCTCCTTTGCCTCTGTCTCATCACACTATTTGGGAAAATCTGATCAGATCTGGTCTACCAAATGAATATTCCAGTCCACACATCAACACTTTATATACATTAAAGAGAATCCATAAATCTTCTTTTTCTGCAGCTGCCGTATCTAATAAGGGCCGTAAGTGGAACATCTGGCCCTTAAAAACACTTCCTACATAGAATTTTAAAATGTTATTTTGGAATTTCTGAGTTGCCGTTGTGGATGTTCCAGGCAGTGATAGTGCTTATGAATCCGAGAGAGATGATAACCTCTACCATCAGACCTGTAAAGTATATGCCCATATTGTCAGAACACAGATCAAAATATTTCAGAAAAATCTTGCCAATGGTCACTGTGTCAGTTTTTGTTCATGGTTATGCTTTATGCTTTATTTATTCTTGATATCATAAATGCACTCCAGATTTTTCAGGTGAATAATGGGCTCTGAATATATTTTCAAATAGTCTCTGAAAGGTGAAGGGAAGGAAAATGAGCCACTTTCTTTGTCTTAAGAATCTGCTCCCCCAACACACAGTTTGTGTAACTGGCAATAGGAGAGTTCTTGATTACTATTAGGTCATGCTGGAGAAATGTTGGGACATATCGATCATGTTCAATTCTTCCTAGCATCATCTATTTGCACCATGTGCTGGGGAAAGATTACACTATGGAAATGAGGAATGAATACTTTGGTATTTTGAGCAACTACCTAAGGAGCACCGAGATGATCAAACAAAAAAGACACAAATTGTCTTTAAAGTTTCTTTGTCTTTCTTTTCCCCTTCTTTTTATTTGTTTTTAATTTAATTAGAGAAGGGCAATATCTGAAACAGTTAGCAAGGGAGAGTGCTCTGGTGATGAAGCAGTGCGAGAAGAGTCTGAGAATGAGGAATGACCACGGCCTTGGCTGTGTTATTAGGCAGAAAACAATGTTTTTTAACAGCCTGAGTAGAAGGTAACATAAGTACCATTAGCAATTTAGCTTCTCCCGAAGTAAAAAAAATACTCATTACTTTCACAATTTTTCTCAGCCAAGAAGTACCCAAGGGTATTATGAAAGGGACAATAAGTGATGCTTTTTAATATGTGAATGTACATTGCCCAGGTTCCTCCACCTGAGCAGAATGCAGAGGAGTCAGGAAAACTCAGGAACTCATGACCAGACTGCTGACCAGGGACCAGTTCTATTTACTTTCCAACCTGCCAGCGTTTTCCCTTTTTTCTCTATTATATATAGGTTTTTACTACATTTTAAATACATTGATTTATACCTATGTACAGCCATATAGAAACATATTTAAATATTATTTATCGATCTAAAGCATAACTGTAACAAGGATATCTATCAAAAGATAAAGTATATCAGAGCTTCATAATATATCCGTTAAGGTTATTATTTTTAGTGTCATGAAAAATTGCGAGAAAATAGAGACGTAGATAAATATGTGGGGATCTTACTTTTATTATCTTTCTTTTGAACTTTAACTTTCTCAAAAGGCTTTTTGTAACATAAATACTATCAACACTTTACCTTTACAATGCCTTATTCTACCTGTTCAAACTCCCAAAGCAATTAGAAAGTTAAATATAAAAATATATTTATGTAGGTGCGTATTTAAATTCATAGTTAATTATTAACTAATAATCTAATGCTAATAATGAAATATCAATTTATTATTTTATGTAATATATTCCATTTAATGTCAGTAATTCATTTCTGAAAACAGCCATTCTGCATGTGACTATAGATGGGGAGACTATTTCCCTTTTTTTTTTTTTTTTTAATTTTAATTCCAGTGTAGTTACCCTACAGTGTTAAATTAGTTTCAGGTGCACAATACAATGATTCAACAATTTCATACATTACTCGGTGCTCATCATGATAACCTTAATCCCCATCACCTATTTCGCGCATCCTTCCTACCTACCTCCTCTCTGGTAACCATCAGTTTGTTCTCTATAGTTAAGATTCTGGTTTTGGGTTTGTCTCTTCTTTTTTTTTTTTTTTTTTCTTTGTTTGTTTGTTTTGTTCATTTCTGAAAAACAGACATTCTGCACAAGAGTGTAAATAGGGAGACTATTTCCATTATTTTGAAAGGAAAATAATGACAATTCATTTACATGTCAACCCTCATCGATTTCTTAGAATATAACCAAAATACAGAGCCATACTTTTATATAAACTGCAAACTATCATACCAAAGTATAATATTGTTGAAAACATTACTTCCTGGTCATAAAAAATTCAGCTGTTATCCACCAGCTGTAGTGACCCAGCAATATCCAAACAAAGCCAGCAGTACTTGAGACACAGGACCCCTTGGTTTAGTCTTAGGGAGCTGTTCCAACCATCCAAATGTGATTCTGGCATGCCTCCAGTTGTGTTTGGAGTGGAGCTAACAGACTTTCCCACTGGAGACTTTTATGTTCTGAGACATTAACAACTGTTAACAACATTGCAACTTTTCCTATATAATTTTTAACTGAAACACTTGTTATTAAGAGTTAGATACATAAGTTAGTATGTAAAAACTGAGAGGCATTCTACCAGAAAGGTATTTCTTCATGAAAACATAATTATTTGAAAACACTTTTATTATTATTATATTGCCAATTATCCTGGAGGTTTACTGAAGAGATAGCACTGAATTCTCATACCTTCTGCCTTTTTCCCAGTCCAAAAAAAAAAAAAAAAAAGAGAGATCCAAAAATTTAGATGTCTTTGCCAGATGGTTTGGATTGTTAGACTATTAGATGTCATTCCAGAGCTATAGTTCCCAAAATTGAGTAGTTCTTTGGTAGACTAAAATTAAAATTATCATATTTGCATGTTTTCCCAAAATTTTTAGCCATATTCATGTAAATTTAAGTCATCTCAACTTAGAATGGGTGACTGTGTCATGTTTTGACCACAGAGAGATCTGGGGGTAGATATTCTTTTCCTATCGGCCTTGACATTGTAGAAATGAATGTGCCCAGGACAGGGGAAGAGATCTCAAGATAAACATTAGAGATAAGTGAAAGCTATTTCTGTTATAAAAAGGAAATTCTTCATCATTTACTTGTATTGTTATGTTTCAGGATTTTATAGCAGGAAAAATAACAGTATAGAAAATAATGATACCTTTTTTATTTGGCATACATTTTTACATGATAAAATAATTTCCCATTTCTAAATAGAGCCTCATCCATAGTCAGGTAATTAAATACCAATTAATTTTTTCATGTATATTTTATTAGCGGGTACATGAGATGAGGCTCAGAAGATGGAAGAATGAAGAATGAGTGGTGACATGCTAAGTTCTATTGAACAATTAAAAATAAAATAACCACTTAGGTTAGAAAAATACAACCAGTGGTCATATCACAATGACCTCTGTGAGAAAAAAGAAATTGAAAAGGAATTCGTATTTTCAGTGCCTGGGAAGTATCCTGAGGGTTCACAGAGGATGGTAAGATGCCAACTATAGGTTATAGAAAAATGCAAGTTCAGGAGCATGAATCATATTTGCTGTTACATAAAGAGACTAGTCATTCAAAGTAAGACAAATACCATTTCCCTCACATGTGGAATTTAAGAGACAAAACCAATGAACAAACAAAGAAAAAAAGAGACAAATGAAAAGACTCTTAATACAGAGAACAAACTGGTGGTTGCCAGAGGAGAGGTGGGTGAGGGAAAAGGGTGAAATTGATACGTGATTAAGAGTATGCTTATCTTGGTGAGCACTGAGAAATGTATAGAATTGTTGAATCATTATAGTGTACCCCTGAAACTAACATAACACTATATGTTAATTATACTTAAATTTAAAAAAAAGAAACAGTAAGGGACTGATCCATAAAACTTAATAGCAAGCAATTATTTCCAAAACAGATTTACTGTCTATTTGTGTTTGTGTTGAAATCCTGTGTTGAAACCCTGGAATATTGTCACAATTTATCATTTTCTGCAACATTTTTAGTAATCAGATTTTTGGCTCAGATTTTGTAATCGAATTTAATTTTCCCATAGAAGCTCACCAAGAAGTTTTTTCTTGGTTTTTAACTTTAATAAAATTAGTCTTTCTTTTAATAGTTTTAGTTTTAATAGTTCCTTAGATCCACACTATATCATAAAAAAATTATGCCATTAAGAATCGTAACATTTGTTAATTTGTGATGTTGCATAATATTTATTATGTGATTAAAAGGTTTTGATTCATGGAGTGCATGGGTGTCTCAGTTGATTAATCATCTGACTCTTGATTTCAGTTCAAGTCATGATCTCAGGTTTGTGAGATGGAGGCCCACATCAGGCTCTGTCTCAGTGGGGAGTCTGCTTGAGATTCTCTCTCCCTCTCCTTCTGCCCAACCTCCCTGTGCTCTCTCTCTCTCACTCTCTCTCTCTAAAACAAATAAATAAATATTTAAAAATGTTTCAAAAAAATTTTTAATTCATAAGAATGTGTAGGTTAGTCATAATTACGTAATTAAATCACATTTAAAATAAGAGATCATATGTGACCTGAACAATTTTTATCAGGTCCCCATTATGTTATACTCTGTGTATGACTGAAACAAGCAAAGATGATCTGGAGCAATAAAACATTACTGTGCTGACCCTCCAGGTCCCAGGATATGCTTGGGTGGCAAAGAACTCAAAAAGGCTAAATGTACAAACGTCCAACAATCATTCAGAGCACACAGTACTTGTCAGAACAATTGTCATAACCTTACCAAAGATTTAGTCCACCTTATTTCTTCTTCCTTTTTAAAATTTTACTTATTTATGTATTTATTTATTTTACAATATTTTATTTATTTATTTATTTGAGAGAGAGAGAGAGCAGGGGGAGGAACAGCGGGAGAGGGAGAGACGGACTCTGCGCTGAGCATGGAATCCAATGTGGGGCTCGATCTCACAACCCTGGGATCGTGACCTGTGCTGAAATCAAGAGTCGGATGCTCAACTGACTGAGCCACCCAGGTGCCCCTCTTCTTCCTTTTTTTTTTTAAAGACATTATTTTAGAACAGTTTTTAGGTTCACAACAAAATTTAAAGGAAAGGACAGAGATTTCCCATAACCCTCTGCCCCTACACGTGTAGGATCCCCTACTATCAACAACATCAACAACACCAAGGAAGATGTGGTGTATAAACACACACACACACACACACACACACACACACACACACACACACAATGGAATATTATTCAGCCATAAGAAAGAAGGAAATCCTACCACTTGTGACAACATGGATGAACCTTAAGAGCATTATGTTAAGTAAAATAAGTCACATGGAGAAAGACAAATACTGGATGGTATCACCTATATGTAGAATCAAAAAAGCTAAACATTTAAAAACAGAGAGTAGAATGGTGGTTGCCAGGGACTAAGAGGTGGGGAAATTGGGGAGGTATTGTTTACACTGTGCAACTAATGGATAAATATGTCCTGGAGATCTAGTGCACAGCATAGTGATTATAGCCAACAATATTATAAATTTTAAATTTGCTAAGAGACTACATCTTAATTGTTCTCACCACCAAAAAAAAAAAAATGATAATTATGTAATCTGAGAGAGGCTAACTAACACTATGGTGGTAATCATATTGGATTCTATAAATATATCAGATCAACACATTGTACAACTTAAACTTAAACCATGTTATATGTCAATTACTTCTCAAACAAAAAAAATTAATCACCAGAATAGTACATTTGATACCAAGGTTGAAGCTACACTGATACATCATAATCATCCAAAGTCCTTGGTTTACCTTAGGGTTCACCCTTGGTGTTGTACATTCTACGGGTTTGAATGAATGTATAATGACATGTATTCATTATTATAATATCATACTGAGCATTTTCACTGCTCTAAAAATACTCTATGCTCTACTTATTCTTCCCTTCTCCTTCCCCACATCCAACTCTTGGCAAACACTGAACTTAGTATTCTGTCTATACTTTGTTTTTTCTTTTCCAGAATGTCATATAGTTAGAATCATACAGTAGGTAGCCATTCCAAATTGGATTCTTTCACTTGGTAATATACTTTTAAGGTTTTTCCATGTCTTTTCATGGCTCAGTAGTTCATTTCTTTTTAGTATTGAAAAATATTCCATTGTCTGGGTGTACTACAGATGTGTTTATTCACCTACTGAAGGACATCTTAGTTGTTTTCAAGATTTGGCAATTATGATTAAAGTTTCTATAAACATTTGCTGCAGGTTTTTGTGGGGACATAAGTTTTCAGCTCCTTTGAGTAAATACGAAGGAGCATGACTGTTGAATTGTCTAGTAAGGGTATGTTTAGTTTTGCAAGAAACCACCAAACTGTTTTCCAAAGTAGCCACACCGTTTTGTATTTGGTATTGTCAACGTTCCAGATTTGGGTCATTCTAGCAGGTATGCAATGATATTTCATTGTTGTTTTAATTTTCCTTTCCCTGAGAATATTTGACATAGAATAATTTTCATATGCTTATTTGCCATCTGTGTATCTTCTTTGATGAGGTATCGATTAAGGTCTTTGGTCCATTTATTAATTGGGTTGTTTGTTTTCTTATTATTGAATTTTAATTGTTGTTTTTGCATTTTGCATAATAGTTCTTCACCAGATGTGTCTTTTGCAAATATTTTCTCCCAGTTTATAACTTGTCTTCTAATTTTCTTGACATTGTTTCCACAGAAGGTTTAATTTTAATGAAGTCTACTTTATCAATTATTTCTTCCATGACATGTCTTTGGTGTTGTATCTAAAAAGCCATCACCTAAATAAATACATAAAAATAAATAATAAATAAAAAGGCATCACCATACTCGAGGTCATCCGGATTTTATCCTATGCCATCTTCTAAGAGTTTTATAGTTTTGCATTTTACATATATATCTATGATCCATTCTTTTTTGTTGATCTTTTTTTTTTAATTTTTTTATTGTTATGTTAATCCATTCTTTTTTAAAAAAATATTATTTATCTATTTGTGAGAGAGAGAGAGAGCATGAGCAGGGGGGAGAGGAAGAAGCAGGCTCCCCACTGAGCAGGGAGCCCGATGTGGGCCTTGATCCCAGGGTCATGACTGAGCTGAAGATGGGCGGTTAACCAACTGAGGCACCCGGGTGCCCTCTATGATCCATTCTTGAGGTAATTTTTGTGAAGGGTGTATGATCTGTGTCTAGATCTTTTTTCTTTTTCTTTTTTTTCCCGCATGTGGAAGTCCAGTTATTCCAGCACTGTTTATTGAAGACACTATTTTTGCTCCATTATATTGCCTTTGTTCCTTTGTCAAAACTGAGTTGACTATATTTATGAGACTCTACTTCTGAGCTCTCCATTCTGTTCTATTGATGTATTTGTTCTTTTGCCAATACCACACTGTCTTCATTTATAACAAGTCTAGAAGTCAAATAGCAGCAGTCCTTCAACTTTGTTCTCCTTTACCCCATTTCTTTTGATGTTTATGTTCGCAAAAGGAAACTGTTCTTAGAGGTGGGCCTAATTACTCAAATTTAGACAGTGACTTTAGAACAGGTTTGCTTTTGAACACCTGTCTCTATTAAGAAAACATGTTTCTAAAGATAGAGGAGTGGTTGGGAATTGTGGTGTTTATTTTTATGTGTCCATTTGGTTAAGTTATAGTGCCCCATTACTCAACCACTAACATAATTGTTGCTAATCTAGGTGTTGTTGTAAAGGTATTTAGTACATGTGATTAATATCTACAATCAGTAGGCTTCCAGTAAAGGAGATTATCCTCCATATTAAGTGGACCTTATATAACCAATATAAAGGCCTTAAGAGCAGTTTTCCCTGAGGTAGATGAAATTTCACCCTTGAAGTGCAGCCTCAACCTCTGAGAGTATCCAGCCTGCCCATTGATTTCAGACTTGCCTAACCAGACCCCACAATCATGTAAGCCAAGACCAAATCATTGGAATAAATGTCTTTACATACACACAAACACACACATGCATTGTCTCCTATTGGTTCTATTTGTTTGCTGGATGTAGGAGTTATATTAGATATTCATTTCACTCTTGTGATATCATAATTGACCTCTACCTGAAAACATACCAAATTATTCCCTTGTTCTGAGCTGTGGAGAGGCAGATGGAATTCCTGATACATGGTGTATATGCACCTTTCATATTTCTATTTAACAAACCTAAACCATGATTATTTTTAAATGAAAGATAACTAAAGTTAGGATAGGAAGCTCAAATGATTGCTTTCTAAATATGAAATATGACATAATTTACTTGAAGGTCCTCTCTAAAATAGCTTAATTTTAAGGATACTTTTTTTTTTTCCCCTCCTCTTACTATCCTAAATAAGCATTGGGACAATTCCTTAAACTCTGTAGGTGTATTAATCTGTATTATTCTATCCAGTATGTACTCATTCTTAGTTGCTCTAGTATTTGGTATTTCCATTCTTCAATGCCACTTCTCATTAATGGACTGAGTCATTTACTGTCATCCGATGACTTCTGCATTGCCATCTCAGTTCATGAACTCATTATTTTCTAATTACTATTTTGTGCTTCTCTTTGATTCATCAGTTTTTAATATTCCACTTAATTGACTCCTTTGTTTAAGTGATGTAAAAAAATGGTGTTTAATTTATCATTTATCTTATAAATTCTGATATAAGAGAGTTTAATTTGGTTGTTCCATTTTCTGAATAGAAAAGCTAAAGAAACATTTTCTGTATTCTATTCAAATTTGTTTCACTGAAGTCATTCTTATACCATGACCTTTCAAAATGTTCTTCAAAACTTCAGAAACATTTACACGTATACTGACGTTTGTTTATTGTGAAGTTTTATGTTATGCTCATTTTTTAAAAATCTGTAAACTTTCATATATATTTTTAAAATCTTACCACAGATCTTATTTCTTACAGGTAAGTCAAAGATAAAAAAGACGTTAAAGAATTGGTAATAAAATGTCAGAATATGCCAGGGATATATCTTTAGTTTTAAAGTTGAAAAAAATTACGGGAGAAAATTAGAAAAAGGTTAAAGAAAATTCAATTTCTATAGCATTTGATATAATCTTTCTCATAAAAGATAATACAATTTGCAAAATGTAAGCAGGAAAATTGTATTTATTGTTATTATTTTACTACAAATGAAACTAGGTGTTCTTTTTTTTAAATATAAGGCCAAGAATCTAAATATTAGTAAATTAACACACTAATTTGAATACCATTCTCATTCATGAAAATGTCCTTAGAACAGACAGAATTAAAAAATATGAATTGATGATCTATCTTCAACTTCCAAATGTATTAATATGAGTCCCAAATGTTAAATTTATTCCAGGAGATTATAATGACCAATGGAAAAGTTTCATGCAATTCATCACAATAAGCATGACATAATGGCACCTTTATTCTCCTTTTTCATATATCATTGTAGACACAAACTGTACTATGTGACCTATACTTAGGAAGAGATTTTTTAACTCCAAGTTCATCCTATAGTATTAATTTTCAAATCTTTTTGAATCCTACACAAAATGCTTACTCCAATTTTTAGAGTGCAGCCACAGGCTAAGCAGGTCCAGATTTTGAAAGATAGCCAAAATACAGTGGGTATTACTGAAACTGCACTGGAAAAAAAAAAAGAAATTCATTATCTCAAGTATCTTGAGGATAAGAGATTTAAAGTCAGTCTTTCTTTTTTCCAATGGATTTCTATTATTGAACTTAACACACAGGTAAGATGAAGTTCTATGCAGCATGTAATTGCCTGGATATCTTTAATTTTTTCCAAATTTTCTAATTTTCCAGAGTATATTGATAATTTCATTACTAAGAAAAGAGTTTTAACCACATTTCAAATAGGGGGATTGAAGACAGCCTGAGTCCAAAATGTGCAGTGGCTACTCTGAAAATAAAATTTTAACTCACCTCCACTAAATATAAGATTTCTCACTAAAAGCCTCATATAAGTAAGTAGACAAAGGGCAGCAGTGCTGTTGTTGACAGAAAATTCCTCCATATCTATGTGTGTACCTGTGTTCTTAAGTACTTAGGTACTTTAGGTTTCCTAAAATGCATAGCAAGGATCTGCGAGAGTTAATTCATACTAGAAATGCTAGTGATTTAACAACTATTACCGTCTAGTTTAGATATTAGGGATGGGAAATATGATTCATTTAGAAATTAATTAAAATTGGGAATTATTTAGGAAAAGTCAGAAAACCAAATATTTATGAGGATATTTGGCATTGATTATGTATATATATAATATTATGTATATATAAAAAAATTAGTATTCTCTTGGTTCTCTTAA